>NC_063189.1:1057952-1186421 GCF_017589495.1 Alosa alosa
CAGGTCAGACCACCTTCACACAGCAGGTCTCTCTCTCTCACACACACACACACACCCACCTTCACACAGTAGGTCTCACACACACACACAGACCACCTTCACACAGCAGGTCTCTCTACACACACACACACACAGACCACCTTCACACAGCAGGTCTCACACACACAGACCACCTTCACACAGCAGGTCTCACACACACACGCTCACACACACAGACCACCTTCACACAGCAGGTCTCACACACACACACACACACACACACAGACCACCTTCACACAGCAGGTCTCTCTCACACACACACACAGACCACCTTCACACAGCAGGTCTCACACACACACAGACCACCTTCACACAGTAGGTCTCTCACACACACACACACACACACCACCTTCACACAGCAGGTCTCACACACACACACACACACACACAGACCACCTTCACACAGCAGGTCACACACACACACACACACACACACACACACACACACACACACACACACAGACCACCTTCACACAGCAGGTCTTTTCACACACACACACACACACACACACACACACACACACACACACACACACACACACAGACCACCTTCACACAGCAGGTCTCTACACATTGGTCACACACACAGACACACACACAGACCACACAGACCACCACAGTGCAGGTCTCTTACACACACACACACACCAGACCAGCCTTTACACACACACACACACAGACCACCTTCACACACACAGGCTCTCACACACACACACCACCTTTCTCACACAGTAGGTCTCACACACACACACACACACACACACCACCACCTTCACACAGCAGGTCTCACACACACACACACAGACCACCTCACACACACACACACACACACACACCACCTTCACACAGCAGGTCTCACCACCTTCACAAACACACACACAGACCACCTTCACACAGCAGGTCTCACACACACACACACACACACACAGGTGGTCATGGGCCCCTAGGCTACATTTTCTGTCCCTCCCACGACATACAGCTGCATCAGATACTCATCAGATACTCATCAGATACTCACACAACATCACTGCAATCGCTGGTACAGCTTATTATCACTGCAACCTGGTACAGCAAACACTCGCAACGCTGGTAACAGCCACACATCACTGCAACGTTGGTACAGCACACGGCAACAACTGACCTGCTCACATCAGGCCTTAAAATGCAGAAAAATACTCACAGACCAGACAAACTTGAGGCAGCCGCGGGCTCACTGGTTACGCTCGGACTTGTAACTGAGGGTTGCCGTTGAACCCCGACCAGTAGGCAGCACGGGCTGAAGTGCCCTTGAGCAAGGCACCATTCCCTCACTGCTCCCCCGAAACGGTGTTGTTGCAGGCAGCCTCACTGCCGGGATTAGTGTGTGCTTCACCTCACTGTGTGTTCACTGTGTGTGTTTCACTAATTCACGGATTGGGATAATTGCAGAGACCAAATTTCCCTCATGGGATCAAAAGAGTATATATACTTAACTTCCTTACAGCAACAACCAACATAAAACAAAAGCCATAGCCTCCGATTTTTACACCTGCAGACAGTTTATAATCATCAACAACAAACCAACAACCACCTTGCAAAAGCAATAATGCCACAGCAGTTATGAAGCTCTCATATCTTCTTTCCCACATTTTCTCAACGGAACTGTAGCCTAAGTCTATAAATATTTTTTATTTATAATAATTCATTTATAATAATTTTTAAAAACCTAATTTGACCGTGAACTCCGCATTTTTACCCATCAGCGCCTTATTATTTTAAATATTTATTTTGGGCCAATGCAGTTTAAGTTTTATTCTCTTATGTAAATTTAAACAAATTATTTATTGATTATGGCCATTGGGGGGCCCCCTGGCACACACACACATGTGGGGCACCTAGGCTGCAGCCATATCTAGCCTATGCATTGATCCGCGCCTGCACACACACACACACGCTCCATACACACACACACACATGTGGGGCCCCTGGGCTGCAGCCATATAGATAGATAGATACTTTATTGATCCCCAAGGGGAAATTCAGGGGGTCTCAGTAGCATACAGACATCACACACAACATGCACTTACAGCAGAAATGGTAAATATAAGTATAAGTATAAACATATAACTAAACTCCACTGTACAATAGAGACAGTAGGAGATAAGAAAAACTAACAAGACTAAATACTAAATATACTATATAAATTAAATTTAAACAATCCAGTGTGCTTGAGGGTGATCAAGCATGAGACGCTTGCAGTGACAGGGCCTGTAGTTTTGTGTGCATGGTGAGGTGCTCAAGAGAGTGAGTGTCATGGTGAAGGTGCAAAAGTAGTCCAACAGTCCACCAGTGCAATAATAAGGTCTAGAGACCAGCATAAATAATATGGACAAATAGGAGAGCAAAGTATAATGTAGACAAGGTCATATAAAAAACTATAAAAAACTATGTCAGTGCAAGAACAGGTTGAGGTAATAGGGTTACAGCCATTCAGTATTGTAGCAGAAGCCATTGGTCATGTGTGCTAATATAGCATGAAAAACAGTGTAGCAGGAAAACAGTAGTAAAAACATTAGGCTGTGGACATTAGTAAAACAGCAGTAAAACAGTAGTAAAGCAGTAGTGGGCAGTCAGTACTCACACATGGAGAGGGTGGAGAGGCAGACAGACTAAGCAGAGAAGTCTATCTCTCCTCTTCCCTTTAGTGAAGCATTGAACTGTTCAATGGCCCTCGGGACAAATGACTTCGGTCTGTCTGTTGTGCAAGTCAGTGAGCGAAATCTCCAGCTGATCAAGCTCTTTTGCTTTTTAATAGTGCTGTAGAGTAGGTGGCATTCAATTTCAATTTATTGTGCTTATATAGCGCCAAAACATTTCACATGTATCATGGCGCTTTACAGAATGTAGGCAATCAGAGAAAAAGAAAAGAGGGAGAAAAGAAAAGGAAGAAGGAAGAAGGAAGGAAGGCCCAGGGGTAACAGGGTAACCGGGGTAACAGGGTAACCGGGGTAACAGGGTAACAGGGGAAAAACTCCTAGAATTGAGATGCATATGGGAAGAAACCTCGAGCAGATCCACGACTCAAGGGTCTGACCCATCTGCCCAGGGTCAATACGGACAGTAAGGTCTATAACAATGACAAATGCAAATGACAGTCAGGTGTGGAGAATAGGACATGGTGTTTAAAGCACCTGAGGTGAAAGTTACAGAAGGTGGGATGATTACGTATCCGGTATGATAAAGCATAATCATGATTTAGTGAGAGAAAGTGCAATAGTCAAGGCCGGAATTGTCCAGGAAAGAAAGTTGTGAGGGGGCCAGTGGTGGGTCAGCAGACAGGCCAGAATTCGGGCAGAGTTATCATAGGCAGGTGGGGCTGTAATGGGCCAGGAATCCAGGTAGGGGGACAGTAATACAGCAGTCAAGGATGGGACTTCAGGTGGGATGGGTAAGAGGAGGGCCAGGCACACGGATGGTTGATGACTGGTGATGATAAGGGTAAAAGCGAACAAACCGGTTCGTAAGCAGGTAAAGTGTGGCCTGAGGGAGCCTCCGATGCTCTTCAAGACTGCTTTGACACAACAGACTCAGAAATGTTTAAGCAGGCAGCCACTTACAACAACCGACAGACATAGAGGAGTATACAGACACTGTAACCTCTTACATCACCAAGTGCATCGATGATGTGACCCACAAAAGACATCATCCTGGCGGGCTAACTGGAAGCCATGGCTGACGGGGGATGTCCTCAGGCTGCTGAGGGCCAGAGACAAAGCCTACAGAGCTGGGGATGAAGCTGGCATGAAAACAGCGAGCCAACCTGTCCACGGGGGCATCAAGGAAGCAAAAAGGAATACACTCACAAGATAACCACCCACTTCAAAGACAGCAGGAACGCACAAAGCCTATGGCAGGGCATTCAGGCCCTCACGACTACAAGCCCAAGGCCACAGAGCTGTGAGAGCAACATCCCTCTGCTCAACAACCTGAACCGGGCTTTGCTCAAGCTTTGAAGCACAAAACAGCACCTGCCCACAGAAGACACATCCCCCTCTACATGAGCAGCCCCTGTGTCTCTCTGCCGACAGCGGAAGAGGACACTTGCTGCTATCAACACTGTATAAGGCAACAGGTCCAGACAACATCCCAGGTCGTGGCGCTGAAGGACTGGGCGCGGGGGAGCTTAAGGATGTCTTCACAGACATCTTTAACACTTCCCTGAAGCAAGCCATCGCCCCATCATGTTTCAAAGCTGCCACCATCATACCTGTGCCGAAGAAAACTGCTCCATCCTGCTTCAATGACTACCCCTGTGGCACTGACACCCATCATCATAAAGTGCTTTGAGCGGCTTGTCATGTCACATATCAAAGCCATTCTCCCCCACCTGGACCCTTCCAGTTTGCATACCGGCCAAGCGTAAGTTCACAGAGGATGCAATCTGCTCTGCCTCCACCCAGCCCTCACCCACCTGGAAAAGAGACTCATATGTGAGATTGCTGTTTATAGACTTCAGTTCTGCATTCAACACCATAATACCACAACAACTCATCTGCAAACTTGACAAACTGGGACTCAGTACCTACCTCTGGCAACAATACCTCAAGCAGCAGCATCACACTGAGCACAGGGGCCCCCAAGGCCGCGTGCTCAGTCCGCTGCTCTTCACCCTGCTGACGATGACTGCACTGCAACCTACAGCAACAATCACATAGTGAAATTTGCCGACGACCCAACTCTGGTGGGTCTCATCACTAAGGGCTTACAAGACTCAACACAGGTTGGAGGTGGTCGACCATCTGACCATGGTGCAGGGACAACAACCTCCTGCTGAACGTCAGCAAGACCAAAAGAGATTGTTGTTGACTTCCGGAGAGGTCACACCCAACACCTGCCACTGACCATCCACGGTGCTGTGGTGGAGAGAGCGAAAGCAGCACCAAATTCCTGGGGTGCACATCAGTGAAGACCTCCTCCTGACCACCAACACTGCATCACTGGCGAAGAGAGCCTAGCGCCCGCCTGTACTTCCCATGGAAACTCAGGCGAGCAAGTGCTCCACCAGCCATCATGACCACATTCTACCGAGGCACCATTGAGAGCATCCTCTCCAGCTGTATCGCTGTGTGGGGCGGAAGCTGCACTGAATACAACAGGAAAGCCCTGCAGCCATAGTGAACACAGCTGGAAGGATTATTGGTGCTTCCCCCTCCCTGAAGGACATTTACATCACCCACCACCAAGCATAGGCGACCAAAATTGTGGAGTGATGCAAGTCACCCCCGCCACAATCTGTTTGATCTATTGCCCTCTGGGAAGAGGTACAGAAGCCGCGCCTCCCGCACTACCAGACTCACCAACAGCTTCATACACCAAGCCGTGGGATGCTGAACTCTCTCCCTCCCTCCCCCCTCCACCCTCAGCTACATAACATCCTGGACATTGGACCCAAAATGCCTGCACTACTCCACTTGCACACTTGTACACTTTACAACTTGGTGTTGTTGTCCTGAAAACACAACACATCTGCTGCTCCTTACATAACTTGCGTAACCACTATGCCACTTTCTTTTCTTACTTAGGTCAAACAGAACTACCCAAGCCTTTTATTGGCCTGACTTTGCACTCAGTATTTTATTGACTGTCTATGCACAATTTCAACCAAATTTTGCTGCTCTTATTTTTTCATTATTATATGTGCCCTCTTATTTACTTATTTACTTACTTTTTTTGTTTACTTGAATGTTATGCTTGTCTGTGGACCTAAATTGGCAAAAATATGTCTTGTCTTCACCGTGGGATAGTGAGAAACGTAATTTCGATCTCTTTTGTATGTCTGGAACATGTGAAGAAATTGACAATAAAGCTGACTTTGACTTTGATTCTTTGATATACCTCACACAAGTGAGGTACAGTAAAGGGAGAAGAAAGAGAAATGTAGAATGGTTAGTATTACTTGAAATCAATGTGGTTAATGTCAAGAAGGATCAGTAGTGCTATATATTGTTACAGTAAATCATAGTGAGAATGGGCAAGAGAGGGAGAGTTGAGAGAAAAAAGAGGGTAGGAGAGAGAGGAGAGGGGAGGGGTTGTAATGGCATGGCACATGAGAAGTCCATGACAGCACTATGCTGGCAGCAGCATAACTAAGGCATGGTGAGGGGTAGTCAACACCAGCAGGTGGTATGGTCAGTGACCATCTCTCAATTGTGACTGGGGTGCCAGTCACACGAGGACTCAGCAGGGTGGTCCATTCCAAAATCCCCTGAGGTGGGTGAAGTTCCACACTGCACCATATCTAACTATGGGAGGCAGTAAAAAGGTATGTTTTTAAGTCTAGACTTAAAAATAGGGAGGGTGTCTGCTAATCTAATTGAGGAAGGGAGATTATTCCAGAGGAGGGGTCTTGTGATAGCTGAAAGCTCCGCCACCCACTGTCGCTTTTTCTTTTGAGATTCTTGGAATTACAAGGCCAGTATTCTGTGATCAGAGCGGTCTGGGAGGGCTATATGGGACTAGGGAGATCTTTAATATATTCTGGTGCCTGGCCATTAATGGCTTTGTAATGCTAGAAGTAATATTTTGAAGTCAATGCGACTTTTAACAGGCAGCCAATGTAGAGATGCCAGGATAGGGAAATATGTTCATATATTTTAGTTCTAGTGAGTGTGCAAGCAGCTGCATTTTGTATAAGCTGTAAGCTCTTTTAGACAGGTATTATTGCAGCCAGCATACAGAGCATTGCAATAATCAATCTTTGAGGTTACAAAAAGCATGGATTAATTTTTTCAGCTGCCTGGTAAGGATAAGGACTTCCTTATCTTTGAAAATGTTCCTTAAGTGATAGAATGAAGTTTTGGTAATCTGTTTTATGTGATTACTTGGTCTTGGTCAATTGTAACTCCTAGATTTTTTAACACTTGTGGATGAGGATAGTCGAAGATCAGTAAATGTAGCCTGTGATGAGGATAGGATATCCCTCATCTTTTAGGGCCTACAATCATGACTTCTGTTTTATCGGAGTTCAAAAGCAGGAAATTCTTTGTCATCCATGTCTTTATATCTCTTATACATGTGTCAAGTTTGGCTAACGGAGTTAATTGGTCAGGTTTCCACGGAAAGGTATAGTTGTGTATCGTCTGCATAAGAATGAAATGTAATGCCATGTTTCTAATTTCTGAGCCTAGAGGAAGCATATAGAGAAAATAACAGGGCCCTAGTACTGAGCTTTGGGGCACCCCATATTTTACCATAGTCTGATAGATGGTTTATTGTGGACTTGTACAAATTGGTTCTGCGGTTAGAAAGGTATGATCTAAACCAAGGAGTGCTGAGTCTTAAATGCCTATCAAATGTTCAATCCTGTGGGAAGTAGTATGTCATGGTCTATGGTGTGGTTGTAGCACTGAAGTCCAGGAGGGACTAAACGATAAATGTCCATTATCGGCAGTAATGAGGGAGGTCGTTAAAAACTTTAACTAAGGCTGATTCAGTACTGTGGACATTCATTGTCCAAGATGTTGATCAGTTTGTTCAGGGTCCTTTTGTCAGATATTGAAGTGATGCACTCCAGTTCAGCTCCCACTACAGAGCCAGCCTTCCCTTAACAGCCCGTCAAGTCAGCCCCAGCATCCTTCTTCTTTGTGCTTTCCTCCCAGCATACCACTGCATAGAAGAGGATGCTGGCTACAACAGACTGGTAGAACATCCTGAGGAGCTTGTTGCAATACTACTGAAGGACCGCAGCCTCCTCAGGAAGTACAGTCTGCTCTGGCCCTTCTTTGTAGAGGTGTCAGTGTTGGCTGACCAGTCCAGTTTATTGTCCAGGTGGAGACCCAGATACTTGTGGTGCTTTCCACCTCCACATTGACCCCATCAATGGAGACTCAGGCAGAGCGGGCTTAGACCTGCGGAAATCCACCACCATCCCTTGGTCTTTGAAGTGTTGAGTTGAAGGTGATTGAGTTTTGCACCATTGCACAAAGTCCTCCACCAGGCTCCTGTATTCCTCCCTCTTGCTCGTCCCCTGATACACCCCCACAATAACGTAATATCGCCAGAAAACTTCTGCATGTGGCATGACTCGTGTTGTAGCAGAAGTCAGATGTGTACAGGTGAACAGGACTGAGAGCACAGTTCCCTGTGGCCCAGTGCTGCTGATCACAGTGTCAGAGAGACAGTTCTTCAGTCTGACAAACTGTGGTCGCCGGGTCAGGTAGTCTGTAATCCAGGTTACCAGGGTGAGGCCCACACTCATCTGTAAGAGCTTGTCTCCCAATCTGAGGGGTTGATGGTGTTGGAAGCACCTCAGGAAATCAAAGAACATGATTCTCACAGCACTTTTCCCTTTGTCTAGTTGAGAGAATGTGTCCTGTAGAAGATAAGTGATGGTATCGCCCACGCCCACTTCTCCTGGTATGCAAAACTGTAACGGTCTAGCTGCGATGTATGCATCTGGGGTCTGAGCATACCTAAGACCAGTCGCTCCATATCTAGCCTATGCATTGATCTGCGCCTGCACACACAGACCACAGCAGGTCTCACAAACACACACACACACGCTCACATACACACACGCTCGCACACTCACACATACACACACGCTCACACACAGACAGAATGGCACACACACACATAATACACACTTACACACAGCAGCCACAACACATGTACAACAAAAGCAGTTTTACAATTTTGCCCTTTTGTACTAATGTTTTGTGTGTGTGTGTGTATGTGTATACGCGTGTGTGTTGTGTGTGGTGTGTGTATGGTATGTGTGTGCGTGTGTGTGAAGCAGGATGGTGCAAAGGTGTGTGTTGCTGCAGAGGGTGAGTGAGGTTCTAAAGAGGTGTGACACACTGAAGCCAATCCTCACCGATCATCACAGAGTGTCCACACATCAGGTAGGACACACACACACACACATGTATACACACACACAAACACACATGGTGGAGCCAAACGTCAGGCGGGACACACACACACACATACACACACACACATACATAGACACACATACACACGTATACACACACATACATAATGTGATACACACACACACACATACATAGACACACACACACACACACACTTTCAATACACACACACACACACACACACACACACACACATACACACACACACACACATACAAACACACACACACACACACAAATGCATACGCAGACACACACACACACACAAATATACCCACACGCATACACACACACACACATATGCATACACACACACACATACAAACGCACACATATACACACACACACAGACACACACACACACACAAAGGCTCTAGCAAAATTCTGTTCAATGTCTGTGATAATTGGCATGTTTGTGTGTGTGTGTGTGTGTGTGTGTGTATGTATACGCGTGTGTGTTGTGTGTGGTGTGTGTATGGTATGTGTGTGGTGCGTGTGTGTGGAGCAGGATGGTGAAGTGCAAAGGTGTGTGTTGCTGCAGAGGGTGAGTGAGGTTCTAAAGAGCAGTGGTGTGGACACACTGAAGCTAATCCTCACCGAGATCATCACAGAGTGTCCACACATCAGGTAGGACACACACACACACACATGTATACACACACACAAACACACATGGTGGAGCCAAACGTCAGGCGGGACACACACACACACATACACACACACACATACATAGACACACATACACACGTATACACACACATACATACGTATACACACACACACACGCATACACTTACACACACACACACACACTTTCAATACACACACACACAAGCGCAAAAACACACACGCTCAAACACGCACGCACAAAAAAACATTTACAATACACACAAACGCATACACACACACACAAATGCATACGCAGACACACACACACACACAAATATACCCACACGCATACACACACACACACATATGCATACACACACACACACATACAAACGCACACATATACACACACACACAGACACACACACACACAAAGGCTCTAGCAAAATTCTGTTCAATGTCTGTGATAATTGGCAGTGGCCACATATGGAGAAGGCGCTGTTTTTTATATGTGTGAATGTGTGTGTGCGTGTGTGTGGTGTGTTTTTTGTACCCATGAACTGAGACCAGAGGCATAGGCTACTGGGTTTACAATGCTGGTTTCAAAGATTGTTTGTGTTCAATGAAATCTATTGTAAAATGTGAACACAAATAAAGGCATTAAAATGTGTGTGTGTGTGTGTATGTCTGTGTTTTTTTTTGTGTGTATGCGTGTGGGTGTGTGTATGCGTGTGTGTATTTGTGTGTGTGTGTATATGTGTGTGTGTGTGCAGTAAGGAGCAGCTGAGTGCCCTGCTGAAGTGGAAGGGCCGCTTGTCCAAGCAGGAGATGAGCGAGGTGATGGACGCGGTATCAGAATGTTCGCCCCAAACGGCCTCTCCTGTCTCGGCACTGAGCGAGCCGCCACTCAAAGCCACGTCCCCAAGCCCCGCCCCTCTCTGGTACCGTGCTCTGCCCTGCCTACGACCATCAATTATAGCCTGAGGATCTCTGATGCCACGCCCTGTCTTATCTCAGACAACCAATCACAGCCTTAGGATTTTATCTGCCACGCCATGTCTTGTCTAAGACAACCAATCACAGCTATATACAACTTCCACAGCTAGCTCTGTGTTAGTACTGTTAGCTCTGTGTCAGTAATGTTAGCGCTGTGTTAAGCTTTGCAATACGCTTCACTTTGTTAAGGTGACCAGATTCTGTGACATAATCCGGGGACATTTTCAGCTTAGAAGCGTAACTACATCCAAATCTGTAATGTTTTTTGTCTTTGTAAACTTAAAACGGGGACACTGCCCTAATCATTCATAAAGTAGTTTGTCTTACCCTAGTTCAGGTATCAGCCAGACGCATAACCCAAATTAAGGCCTCCTTACACCATACCATTTTCACAAGATCTGGGGAAGATTTTTAAAAGACTGTAATCTTTTGAGTAAAGCTTGAGTGGGGGCATTAGTTAAAAACTCAAGCCTTATTTGTCAACGACCCAGCAAAGGGCAAAGATTCTATCGCCTATCAAAATACCGGAAATATGGGCATTCTAGAACATCTATGAGCTGAGTGCTTACTCTGGCTGTCTTGAGCCTGTGTGTGTAGGGTGAGCAGCTATCATATACAGTGGGCATCGCTTTCAAATGGCCACTTCAGTCGCGCATTACGAGGCGTGAAGTACCACTTTCAGCCACTGTGCGTCGCTCTGCCACTGTACATCGCTCTGTCAGTAGCCTGACTGCCGCCCCTTCTGAAAAAGCAGGAGGCTACCTTTAAACATAATTGTTACTGAGAGGAGTCCCAGCCTACGAATTCAATAACAAAATAAATCATGCATAATTAAACATTACCTCGATTAAGGCTACTTGGGTATGGCTTAAGGCTTGACTACACGGTGGTAGCGTAAATCGAAATCTGCTTTTGATAGCCTACCGGTGCCGCTCCACAAAACTAAAAAATATCTTAATTTGCTGTCTATGTTATCGTCTGTGTTGGGGGTAACGCAACTACGCAAATCAAAACAGTGTCTTGTGTGATAATTGAAACAGTAGAGAAATAACTGTTCAGAATTAATCTGTAGCTTCTGCAAAACAATGTTGTTGGCGATTTAATACTATCTAGCGATGTTTTTAACAGGCTAGACAACTATGACCCACATTAATTTGCCCTACTACTTGACTGCAATGTAGTCAATTGACTGCTTGACATGTCATTTTTATTTGTCTGTACAATAAACAAATACATCTGCTTTATGCCACAGAATTACATTCATATTTGTCTGACTGCAGACATGCCACTTCCCTCCCCATATTCCAAGATTAAGATAGTAGCCTATACAAAAAGCACTTCATACTATCATAAAAATTTGTTAAAACGAATAGCTATTTGCAATTTGACAAAACACTGGTCCTCATTTTGCGAATGCGAGGACGATATGAGCCTGTTGCATGTCCGAGTCACGCATTATGTTTGAAAACCACTGGCTCGTAGGCTAATCACAATCATTTAACACACGACAGTTGGATAGCCTAGGCTACTTCATCATGTCCCCATGCCTACATTTTTGTGAGTAGCATAGAGATCGTTAAAAACAATAAAGTATGGCTCTCCGTTTGGGACATCGAAAACTTATTTTTTTAATAGGGTAGACTACCGTCGGAGATGCTGACTTGCAAAGGCCTCGGGATAACACGTTATCTCCACTATCATCAGTCATGCCCCTTGATCAAAGTGGGGAATGAAATAAAAGTTTGAGAACCACTGGCTTAACAAGTTACCTGCAGTCCAGAACACACAGAATCTGTTGCAATATTCTTATGATATCGGCGATGATATCAGCAAATGTTTGTTTTCCAAAGTAAGAATTTCACTTCATAATGCACCTTCGACAATGAATAGCTCATTACACTTCTTACTGTTAAACGTAGGCCTAACTGGTATCATTACAAACATTATTCTGTGTCCTAAAACTGGCATATTTTATGGCATTGTGTCATGTAAGTTTGTTGCAAAATCTAGAGAAATGTGTGAGGTGGTCAGCGGGGGACAATTGAGACACACATTGGATTGTGTTATTACTTGAACATTCCACACTATCCACAGCTGTGGTAGCCTATCAGGGGCAGGAGGATTACTGTTAGCGCAGGCTTTATATAAAATTCTTCAACAGAAAGCCTCGAATGCAGGCTTGCCCAAAATAAAGGCCTGTGGTTTGCGCAGCCTACAGTAAGTAGGTTAAATAACAGACCCGCCACAATGTGCGGTATGATGCTTTTTTACGAGCAAGATGTTTTTGGTGCCCTACGCACACTGCATGTTCTTAAATAACAATGATCATCAGTAATGATCGACCATTAATTTGTGTAAATGGGCAAGTGTGACCACCTTGATTGGCTGATGATTGTAACGCGGGCATGATTCCAAACACCTCCCTTACGATGATGAGTGACAGGTGACAGGTCTCAGAATGCGTGCGCTACACAAGGACGGAAGATGATGAATAACTGGGGCCGTAGGCTATTCACAAAGGCTTTTATTTTACCACTAGGAGTAGGCTACTCCTAAATCGCAGTAAAAGATTTTAGCTTGGAGTTTTCACTTAAAAGTTATTCACAAAGCCTTTCAGACCTACTCTTGGTAAAGAAAAATGACAACTCCTAAACTAGGAGTGAGTCTTCGTTGCTATGGATGACGTCATTACTCATGCACGAGCTTGACTGAAGTGACCACCTTGATTGGCTGACGATTTTAACGCGTGAATGATTCCAAACACCTCCCTTCCGATGATGAGTGACAGGTCGGAGAATGCGTGCGCTACACAAGTAGTGCGAAGGTCGGAAGATGATTAATAACTGAATAAAAAGGCCTAGCCTAAATGAATAGAGTAAGGCAAAACAAATAGCCTAGTAGCCTAATGAAACATGTTTCCAAAGGAGAACATTTTAATTTAATTCACAATGAAAAGGTTTCCCGATCAAGATATAGCATACTTCTTCATTTTGGTGTCATAAAATATAGAAGCATAACATTAAATTGCCTAGTAGAGTGTCCAATGTAGGCCTACATGTCTGCGCAAGTGAAACTGACAAACTGAACCTCTCGTGGGTAGGCCAGAAACAACTATATTTAAAACCACGAATGAAGTGGATTACTGTTACTGTTCAAACGAGCGATTTGATCCTAATCCATTGAACGAAAAAAAAAAGGAAATGGCAACTTGTTCTATTTCTAACAGATGAATATCGTAGCAAATAGTATGTACTATGGCGATGGCAGCTTAAAAAAAACATTTATTTCACTCATCTCGCTGAAATGAACATAGAATGTGGCCTGTTGCGCAAAGAAATTAAGATAGGGTAAGGCTATTTGCACCCCTGGTACAATTAGCAGTGTATGCTATTCGTACCCTGGTGCGATACCCCGGGGCACACAGCAATGTGTCCTATTAGTACCCCGTCTGGTACAATATCAATGTATGCTATTCGTACCCCAGTGCACACAGCAATGTGTTCTATTAGTACCTTGTCTAGGACAAATATCAGTGTATGCTATTTGCACCCCTGTGCATTTAATTTGGCATATTGATCACACAATGTAATAATATATATATATTTTGTTTTTTAAAAACAAGCAACACGTTTTTTTGTTGTTACATAACAGAGTGTGAATAGCTCAGCTGTGTAATAGACACTTTAAGGTATGCTGTTTGCATCAATGTACAGTTAGAAGTGGATGCTATTCGTACCCTGGTGTTTATAGTACTGCATGCTATTTACACCCTGGTGCATGAACTAGCTAATTGTTGCAATCAAAACTTCCGTTTGAGAACCGATTTCTTGTTCAAATTGCGTGCCTTTTCTCCAGAGACGTTGGTACACACTCACTCTGCCAAAACGCATCACACAGGATTCGAACCCCGGTCTCCCACGTGCCAGCCCTTCCCTGTGACCACTGCACTATCTACTTCCACATAAAGTAGAGATTTGCAGGTAAACTTATAGTTTATAGGCCTGAACGTCACATTCACAAAATTTCTGTTAGCTATTAACTGACGGTTGTATGTGTTCACTGAACAAAGATTATGAAAATAAAACACAACTTTTCCATCTCATGTTTAATTTGAACAGATATTAGTGCTGAAAGCGTTTAGAATTCTTCACTTTCTGCTGACGAAAAAACGAATGTCGGCCATGTTTTTTGGGCACGTGAGCAACATGTTCTTGTTGTTATGTAACAGGGTGTGAATAGCCCAGTTGTGTGGCCAAGGGGTACGAATAGACACTCCGAGATATTAATTAGGCAGATGATCTGCATCTCCGTTAACCGAAAGCTAGTTTTCATCTCCATTGTTGGCATGAAATATGTCTCCATAGTGTCAGTGAAGTGATAACATTATGCAGTTGCAGGTAGCCAGTGTTCACGTCACAGGAGTCAAAAAGAAGCTACCAAGACGGGCCCTGCTCTGTTTCTGTCCCTCCCAAACTGCGCTAAAATTGTGTAGGCTATTTAACTGCCAGAATTTTTAAAAAATGCCCGGGGGAGGCCCTTTTATGATCCACACTACTTCTTACAAAATAGGCCTACTCCAACGTCCATCTAGCTCTTGTGAAGTATGAACCTCTACAACACTGCCTACAGAGTACAATTGTCAGCAGTCAGTAACAGCATAATGTGACTTAATGCCCTGTGTGATTGGGATGTGGATTGCTCATTTATTGTGAGTAGGCCTATAGGCTATGGTATGGTATTCTCTCCGATATAATAAATACAACACATTGGGTTTGGCAAGAAATTTGGCAATACTACTTTCACACAAGTGATGGCACCCCTGCATGGAGACAGAAGATTGTCCGTTTTGCTTTTAAGGATTTCATCTGCAATGGGAAAAAATGGAACGAAATGTAGGCTATGCTTACTTTAGTGCTGGACTTGGACTCGACTTGATCAATAGGGACTCGACTCGGACTCGACGTGGATCAATAGTGACTCGATTTCGGACTTGACTCGGATGAGTAGTGGACTCGACTTCGGACTTGACTTGGAATTTTTTTAATGACTTAGACTTGACTCGGACTTGAACACTGGGGACTCGAACCTGGACTCGGACTCGAGGCATAGTGACTTGACTACAACACTGCGGCATGCCCAATGAAAATAAATTAACGCAACGCAACACAACACAGACCCCGCTTCTCTCGAATCAGTCACTAACATGAGCGAAACACAGAACCCGCTTCTCTCACGGCAGTCACTGACAGTAGCCTAGAATAAATGCATGGGGAAAAACACCCCATAACAAAGACATCGTAAAACACTGAAAGTTAATATTATGTCACTAGCAACATACATCTGTCCTTTGTCAAATGTGTTATGCTCCAAGTAGCCTAGTGCGTAATTCTGCTTCATAAAGTTGAACAAATACATTTGCTTATTTCACAGAAAAATATAAATAGCCAGTTAGGGTCTACAGTGCAGAGTTGGTAAGTTATGGTAGGCCAACTTGGAGTGAACATACAAACAGGGGGAATTCTTTCTCTAGTAGCTGAGTAGCCTGATGGTAGGCAGGTGCGCACGTATAAGGCCGAACATGCAAGCGCCAATGAATCGTGCTCTCACGACAATCACGCCGTTAAACTTAAATAGGTTAACATCAATCTAAGTTCGCCTTCAAGCAAGGAAAACGATTTGAAGACATCTGTTTCGTTGGAAGGGCAAGGGGTAGCAACAGGGCAACACAGAGACAGGCCCGATGGCAGGGCTGTTATGAGAGTATTAAAATATGGGATATTCTACGGGAAAACATTAAAACGGCAAGACAGCGGGGAAAGTTAAAATACACAGTGTGGCTGTGGCGCAAAGCAGCGCGGGCGGAAGACAGCGACAATTGGCAGGGGAGGGTCATGCAACTTTTGATTGAAGCACTCAAAATTCCTCCGGTGGCCCCTTCAATAAATAATGAACAGTCCCTAGATTGCTGCTGGGCTATAGGCCTGTGTCTTGGTTCATGTCTGTTAACAACTCATTGCTGTCAAACGCGTAGCCTATCACGCGGTTGCATCCATTACAAACAAACATGCAATGTGAACGTCTGGGATTGGGGAGAGCACTAAATGCTCTACTGAATAAGCACAAAGTCAAACCTTTAAATGAAAAACACTCTTTAATAATCAAAAAAGGGAGGCATTTGGCTGAGCAATGGAGGTTAATATGCTCTATATTTTGTCCAAATGATGTCTGCCTATCATCGTTGCACTCGGAGAAAACCAGAATGTTTAATTTGTCCTGCGTTACTTCTACGGCTGCAAACAGGATTCACTCGCAGTTAACCAAATATTTCTTTATTAGGGCAGGGCAGGCATATTTCTGGCTATTAAATTATTTCTAAACCAGTCTGCTAAAGTCTGTAGTGAAGTCTGTGTAGGGTTTTCCAGGCTCCATTTCTTTTTACCAGACACCCTGCTCACTTGAGACATCTACCGGTTGTTTGGGGTGTTGCAGCGTCGTTGCAGCGTCACTGGAAAAATACAAATTAAAGTCGCGTGATCCCGCGCGCGGACCGCGAGTGAAGCTGGCCAAGTCGAAGCACTGCCCACTGTATATTTGGTCAGTGTTTTCTTTCTTTTTTCATTCCAATTTCGGGTCTGTCAGTCACAGTCAAACCCAGGGACATTTCCGGGAACAGCTCCAACAAGGGACATCTGGTCACCCTATCATACAGGCAACTGTATATTAGCTTTGTGTTATTGTTATGTTAGCATTGTGTTATCTCTATGTTAGCTTGATGCTAGTAATGTCTTAGCTTTGTGTTATTTCTATGTTAGCTCGATATTAGTATTTTGTTAGTTTTGTGTTTTCTCTATGTTAGCTCAATGCTAATATCGTGTTAGCTTTGTGTTATCTCAATGTTAGCGCGATGTTAGTATTGTGTTAGCTTTTTGTCATCTCTATGTTAGCTCAATGCTAGTATTGTGTTAGCTTTGTTATTTTTTTTAGCTCAATGTTAGTATTGTGGTGGCGTTTGTGTATGTGTGTGGTGGGGTCTGTATATGTGTGTGTGTGTGTGTGGGGGGGGGGGGGTCTGTGTGTGTATGTGTGTGGTGGGGTCTGTATGTGTCAGTCCCTCCAGGATTTCGCGAGGATTTTTTGAGATTGTTGCGATCTAAAATGCCTGATTTCGCGACAACTTTTCTAAAAAATTGCGATGGAAGTTGCGGTGCTTTTAGCTGTTTGTTGCGAAGAAATTGCGAGAGGAAGTGAAAATTGCACAAATAGTTGCAATTTTTTTTTATTATTATTTTTTTAATTGAGGGTAATTAAGGTTAGTAAGACCAAAATTACACGGATCATCTTGATGCTTATTAAAAAGGATAAGTAAAGGTAAATAGTAAGGGTTACAGAAAATCAAAGTAGGCCTACTTTATTTGTGTAAATACTTTGACTGGGGTAATTCACAAAGCAGTATAACCTTTCGTAGAACTGTCCAAAAAAGACAGCCCCCTAAAGAGATGGCATAATGTCATATGTTTCAATACATTCATATATGTTGTAATTCATATTAAGTTCATGTCTTTTTAATAATTCATATTCTGTGACTTGCATAATTACTGATAGCCAACTAAGTATCTAGTAATTTCATATTGATTTAAACTATTAGACTGCACTTTTCTTTAATGCTATTACATTGGTGGTGTGTAAGTCTAATAAGCCACTTTAAATCCTGCCACTTTAAGGATGTGAGAATAGCGTAATAACATATCTAATCGGATTGGAACGCTTGCATCTCACTGTGTTCGGCTACGACTGGAAATAACTTTTTGCATAGTGCATTACGTTATGTGGATAGAATTCGGGATGTTTTCTATGTCATTAGTTAAAATAAATGTTTAAAAAAAAATAACTCGTATGAAATCATTCTTGGATCATAGAAGAGGTAAATGTCTTACAATGTTATTAATTTCTATGATTTTGGTAGCACTGCACTACACAAACTGAGCCCACAAGCTAGCAAACATGACACGAGCAAAAAAGGACATCTCCAGGTGTAAACGTTTGCCAATGGGTTGCATATTGTAGCCTACTCAAATGTCAGTAAACCAAGTAGGCCTTAATTAACCTACTTTCATAGCTTAGGCAGGTTAGCAACACTAGGTTGAGATGACAGATGCAAGTAAAGCAGATCATTAACGTTAGCCTTTTATTTATTGTCATCAAAACTGCAGAGGAGTGAACAAGTTATCTCTGGTGTCTGCAGAAGTGAGTGTGGCATCTGAGTCAATATTCTGCGCGAGGGACTGTTGTGGTAGGTGAAATTTCACAGGGAAACCATGATGATTGGTCAAATTTGCGAAAAAGTTGCCGCGTTTGGACAAAATTGCGAGGTCGCCCAGAATTCATGAGGATTTGCTGAATTTGCGTTAATTGTTGCGATCGCAACATCGCAAATTCCTGGAGGGACTGGTGTGTGTGTGTTTATGATGAGCACAGAAGAACCTCCCATCTGTCTGACTGTTTTATGAAGACCCCCATGACCCCTAATGACAATAAAGGCATTTATACATTCATTCATCCTGTCTGAGTGTTTTATGAAGACCACCATGACCCTTTTCAATCAGGAACCAGTGCAAATTAATCACATGACACAGGAAAGGTAGTCACCATAGTGACAGTTACATGCTGTTAGACAGCCGCAACTGTTGACGAAGTCATCTGACTATTCACAACGCTTTACGAGTGTGTGTGTGTGAAGACCTGGAAAAAAGAAGAACATTCACTTTTTAACTCAAAAACCAAAGGATTTATTAAGCATACATCAACATAACAAGGAAAGTAGGTTAAAAAACACATGAACAAGCGTAGACACCCGTCCCAATGACATTCATGAACAATCGTCGACACATGAAGCAGTTTTAATTATTAGCTGCCTAGGCTACAGAATTATTATCCTTTGGCTTGCATCAGATATAATATAACCCACTGGCAAAGCTCACTGAACAGCCTACCAAATGTGCATGACCCTTTATCAGCAGTAGACATATGTCTTTCATCAAATATTATAACTAAAAATGTCACTATCAAGGTGATAAACAATATAGCCTTCATACTTCGTATGGGAAGCGAACCTGCGAACACGCAAGAATGTAATTCCTTTACTATGCCGTCTGGCGTTGCGTTACACCACCAAAGCGTAGCCTAAGTGAAGATTAGCACGATTCCTAGAACCACATGCATGTGAAGTTAAAACATTTTTAATTGTATGATCTTCATACATTCTTTGGAGGTAGTGAATGTGTAAATCCATGCTTGGTGTACTGTCGGAAAAAAACTTTTCTATAGGCCTACTTCTATTTTTGAAGTTGGCTACAGGTGACGAGAGCACAGGTTGACGGAACCATCTTTTTGGACTCGTTTTCCGACTGATTGTTTTTTTTTTTTGCAACACAGCTTAATTTAGCTTGAACGTTAACCTGCTACGGAGCAGGTTAGTTCTGTGGCATAAATTCCCATGGTTACCAAGCTAGGATTCACGTTAACCTCATTAATGGAACGGAATTCTCACTAAAATTAGCGAGACTTATCGAAATAAGCCAGGTTTGGCCTTTAGCGAGGTTGATGGAATACCCCCCTGCAGAGACGTCGAGTGTGTGTTTATGTGTGTGTGTGTGTACAGAGACGTTTGTGTTTATTAGCAACGTGTTCATCAGAGGCCTATTGCACAAAACTAGGATAAGGGATTAAGCCGGGATATCTTGGTTATCCTGGCTCAATTTATCCGTGATCCAGTTGCACAAAAGCGGGATAGGGGGCAGCAGGATATGTTATGGTACCATGGTGATTTATTCTGTGGAGCTAGCCTGCTCCAGACCAGGCTAAGTTCCAGGATCTATTTAATCTCATCCCTTATCTCAGTCAGTCATCACAAACGGAAACCAATAGTTATTCCACTGCCCACTAAACATTGTCATCACATATACCTAGACCCACGGTCATTATTTAAATGTTTGAGATCATTAATTAACTTTTACATACCGACCTGTCATGCGACAATGTGACGTCACGGGAGTGCCTAACCATTTTGCGCGTGGTGGTCGCGGAACTAGTTGCAAAATTCTCCTAAACAGAGGTGTTGCTGTTTGTTGCTGTTGTGAAAAGGCTATCGCTACCTACTTCACACCGTAGAAGAAGCAATGAAGCCGCCCTAGTTGCCATGGTGAATCTGTGATCGGGTCTGAGTCAACAATGAATGAAAATGAGGTCATTATCAATCAGCCAATGAGCAGCGCGCAAGCTAATCAATTTGGACTGCTGCAGCCAATCAGCAATGCGCAGGCTAATCAATCAGCCAATGAGCAGCGCGCAGGCTAATCAATTTGGACTGCTGCAGCCAATGAGCAGTGTGCAGGCTAATCAATTTGGACTGCTGCAGCCAATCAGCAGGTGACAGGAGCTGCTGCAGGACGACTCAACCACCACAAACAGTTTTTAATGTTTTAGCATAATTAATGTTCTATCAGCCGATAACTACTCGATACTCTAGCATAATTAATGTTCAATCAGCCGATAACTACTCGATACAATGTTCTATCAGCCGATAACTACTCGATACTCGAGCATAATCAATGTTCTATCAGCCGATAACTACTCGATACTCTAGCATAATCAATGTTCTGTCAGCTGATAAATACTCTAAACGCTGCTCTAGCATAATTAATGTTCTATCAGCCAATAACTACTCGATACTCGATAATCTAGCATAATTAATGTTCCATTAGCCAATAACTACTCAATACTTGATACTCTGCTGTAGCATAATTACTGTTCTATCAGCCACGCTGTTCTAGCATAATGAATGTTCTATCAGCCGATAACTACTCGATACTCTAGCATAATTAGGGCAGGATTCGGGAATCGGGACAGCTGCTTGGATTTCGGGACAGTCCTGAATTTTTCGGGATGTGCGGTCAGCCTAGTGTGTGTGTGTATGAACTCATTAAAGTTTGACTTTGCTGAAAAACTGGCGTGTGTGTGAGTGTGTGTGTGTGTCCTGTGCACTCAGTTCAGTGAAGGTCTTCTTGATCTTCTTACAGTCTCTATCCGACAGGCCACACCGCAGCTGCAAGAGAGCAGAGACATGACTGACACTACACACACACACACACACCATACACACACACACACACAGACACACACCATACACACACGCACAGACATACACACATATGAAAGAATATTAGACTCAAATGTTTTGTATGTGTATATCACGTTTCGAAACTGTACAAATTATTTAAATTATTTATTACAAATCTATTCTACGGGTACGGATCGGTTTTACAGCTACAAATCATCCTCCAAAATATTTTACCGTTACAAATATATTCTACAACTAAAATCAATATTCTACGCACAAAAAGCTGTTGTGCAGTTGCAAATCTTTTCTACAGGTGCACAGACATTTGCACCACCTTAGGGATGAGAAGCGTATGTATTGTGTGTGTGTGTGTGTTACCTGATATCAGGTAGTTCTCTGGTCAGGGTGAGGAGTTGCAGGTGGATGGTGTCAGGATCTTGAATCTTCAGCAGCTCTGCTAGTTCAGGCAGGACCCTGCTAATCCAGCCTTCTGTAGAACCCTACCACACACACACATACACAAATCATTCCTTGAACGTTTTTTAGAGTGTTTAGAAGCACTTACCCTGAAAAAGTTACTCTCGCTAGCTAACTAACTAACTATCCTACCAGCTAACTAACTGACTAACTAACCACCTAGCTAACCAACTAGCTTACTAACTAACTAACTATCCTACCAGCTAGCTAACTAACTAACTAACTATCCTACCAGCTAGCTAACTGAGGGCCAGATGTACGTATATTTGCGAACGTAGCGTTATCAGCGCCATGGACACACCGCAGATTGCGAACGCTGTCAGACCCGAGTTTCCGTCGTATTTATCAATCGTATCCTTAGTGTAAACTGCGCCTTTCTCCGCCCATAAACGCAATTTTCGAACGTCCACAACTGAATGGCAGTTACATGGTGTAGTGGGTAGGGTGGTTGAGACAGGAAGCGCAGCTTGGAGGCCGTCCCACTGACGCTGATTATTTGGCTCAGGTGGTACCAGTAGCGCTTCCTTTTAAATGTGGAGTGAGATGCGGACAGGAGAACAATAATGCGGTGTGCGTTGAAGAGTGAGCTTTGTGGAATAAGCTGTGCAAACAGGAGAACGTGAGTCTTTTAAGAAGGTTACGTCTATTGGTCTTTAACACTAAACTTGTTTCCATCGAGTAGCACTTAACACGGTTCATTGTTTGTTTGTAGCTCGGCCTGGTGTCTGTGCGTATGGTGACCAGTAAATGGTACACGCAGTTTCAAGTCTACTTTGCTCGCATAATAGCTAGTAGTGAATCCACACTGGTTTGCAGCAACGTACGTTTACTTGCTCCCCTTTTCCTTCAGACGTAACAAGTAGTATTTTTAGCTCTGACCGTTTCCTGTCTTGATATTGTCTATGGGCAGAAGCAACGCTGATGCTGGCGAGAGTGTGCACAGCTATTAGTCATCCACACTGGTATAACTTTATTGGTTCGTCTAATTCATCTTGGCTGGTCTTAAAAACGTAAGTTCATTCAACTCCTTTTACGTAGCTAGTCTTTCAAACGGAGATTTAGTCCTGATTTAATTGTTACTACATTTAGTAATAGGAAGTAGTGCCGCAGTTTAAAAAGTGTAACTAGCTGACTGCAGCCATTTGAATAAGATATTGGCCTTCGTACAATTGACTTTGGCGTTTATGCTACGATGCTACCAAACGTAGCATTACAAACCATTTATGCTTTTTATTACAGGAGGATTGCCTTCGTCTGTCCAAGCCACTGTTTTTCCTGGAATTAATTATTTCGTTTTATTTCAATTAATGTATGTATGTGCCTCGGGAATCTACCACATCTGTTGAATGTTTACTGGGAACTTAGGTGGGCCTAGGGGGAAGCCTGCTGGTGGTAACCTGTTAGCTTAAATGTTTTGTTTGTTTCTTTGTCTGCCAGTCATTGTAATACGTGTTCGGCCTGGGAATGGTGCAATATTTCTTATGGGGACAGTGCTTCGTTTGCAGTGCTCACTAGTGTGAAGTGTGAAACGCCGTGTCTGTGTGTACGGCCCATTTGGTGTGAAGTGCCTCTTGCAGATTGGAGTGTTTTTAGATTGTGTATGTGAAGTATTTATTAATGTATTTGACTTATACACTGTAACTCATCTGGAAGACCTATTCATTCGTTGTTATTTATTGTAGAATTTCATCCACTGTTGCCCATGTGGAACATTTGCTTGTCCTGATTGCCGATCAGTGTATTTATAGTGTCTGTCTAGTGTCTAATAAATGTATATTTTTTGATTACATCAGTTCCATTCCTCTTCCTTCATTGGACATAACCTGCCTAGATAGTTTGAGGGAGAGCTCTGTTTGGTGGCCTAGCTTGGCTATACAAATTGTGAGCTTGAGCACCCCCTGGGGGTCACACATGGCTACATACAAGCGCAGTTAAATGAAGTAACTGATAACTGATGAGAACATTAAAAAGAATCAAACGTTTAGCGATCATGAAATAATACCATACATCAGGGGTGCCCATACTTTTCTGAATGGTGATCTACCTTTTAAGTGACTGGGTCAGAATGATCTACTACTCACATTATGTGTCTGTTTTAATGTATCAAAACGAACACACTGTCATATTGGCTGCTATTTTGCTTTAATGTTTCACACTTAAATCATTAGTAATTTATGGTTGAGTTTAATTTCCCTACCAACAGTAGAAATACAGTAACAATAGTCCACAATAGAAGCTACTAATCAACATGCATATGATTTCATACACAGTGGCACTTACATTACATTTCCCATACAATTCAGTACATTTACATCAAAATCCACACATTGAAATGTAACTTTACCTATTCAGGTAACACACACACACACACACACTCACATTGAAATGTAACTTTTTTTTAACACTAGGATTTCTAGGACTAGAACATACATACATATACCATGCCATTTGGCCTACATCACACTACAATTCACGGTTCAAACATTGAAACTTTCAGACAGTGAATTAACTTTATGTACAATAAGTTGCATGTCATTTTCTTGCATACACATTGGCATGTTCACATCAGTGGTCAGTACTTTATTCAGATGATGACTTGCATTGGATAGAGTCCACTAGCATAGGATGCATAGTCCGGGCAATAGCTACTGATAGCCAGTCTAAGACAGGCCTCCAAATGATCGTCGGTCAGGGTGGAGCGGTATTTTGACTTGATAAATTTCATATGTGAAAAGGTCGATTTGCACAAGTAAGTAAACAAGTAAATAAGTAAACAACCCAAACACTGCAGTCAGTGCTGCTGCACATTTTCTCATGTGAGTAAACTCCAGAATTGTTCATGGGCCCTAATATCCGCTTGCAGTGTCAAGATCTCATCCTCAACTTCAGCAGAACTGAGCTGAAACATTGTTGCGATCTTAGAAGCGAGGACATCGACCTCAGTATTCTCCCGAAAAGGGAAGCACATAAACGTGCCAACTGGCTCAAGTAGAGCGAAGTCTTAATCTCAATCTCTCAATCTTAATCTCAATCTCTTAAGTGTCAATCTGTTCTGCATAACATGCACTGTCCTTTCCTTGATTGTTCAGCTCAGATGCAAGGTTTCCAAAGTTCCCCAGATCATGGCGTTGGATCTTTGAAGAAAGCAGTTTAAGTTTTGCCTTGAAGGCGTTCACTGAGTTTATCATATTGATCACGGTTTTCTCTTTGCCCTGTAATTCCACGTTCAGCTCATTGAGCAAGTTTGCCAGATCAATTAAAAACGGCAAATCAAGCAGCCACCGATCATTGTTAAGTTGCGTGTATTCCGCATGTTTTTTGTCATGTAGGAACTGCTTTATCTCGGGAAGGAGATTGCGGAATCGTTGCAGGAATTTCCCCCTACTCAACCACCTTACGTCCGTGTGAAGCAGTAGGTCTGAGTGGTCGCTGCCAGCCTCAAGATGCAAGCGGAACAGTCGTCTTTGAAGAGATCTAGCACGGATAGAGCAGGCTCCTTTGTTTGCTACGTCCATGATCTCTTTCATGTTCAACATTTTCGCACACAACGCTTGTTGGTGTATGATACAATGATAACTTAAAAAGTCAGGAAACGCTTCATCCTCGGATCATCATGGAAGGCGCACCGTCGGTGGTGATTGACACCAATTTGCACACTGGAATCTTATTCTTGTTGATAAAGTTTTTGAATATTTTAAAGGTGTCATCCCCTCGTGTGTGTGCGTTCATATGCAGAACTGCTAAAAGTTCCTCTTTTGCAGTCATGTCGTGGAAGACCATTCGAATAAAAATGCACAATTGGGCTTTGTCTGTGATGTCCGTAGACTCGTCCATCTGTAGAAGCTTTTCGCAACAGTCAATGTCCTTAGCAAGCTGCTGCACTAAGTTGTCGCCCATCATTTCGCATCGCCTGGTCACTGTATTTTTTGTCAACTGAACAGCTTTGACTGCAGATATTATTTCTGTTTTGTTCGTAAAGTCTTTAAACAAAGAATCAGCTGCCTCAATGAGAACTCCATCCTGAAAAGACTTTTTGTGCCTAACGATTGTCCAACTCACCCGGAATGATGCCTCTGTGGCGGCCTTCACTTTCGCTGCTGTCCAAGAAGCTGAGACTTCAACTCCCTCACCTTTCTCTTTCTCAATTCACTGCTTGGAGGAAAGTCTGTATCAAAGGTTCGATGAACCATTCTAAAGTGTCTCTACATTCCCCTTCTTTGGAAGTGCAATGCTGGATCGACAGATCAGACAGACACACTTTGAGGATGACATCGTGAATAAGAAGGATCGACAGATCAGACAGACACACTTTGAGGATGACATCGTGAATAAGAATCTTCCTGATGGAAATGGTCTTTGCTTTTTTTATTTCTTTCACTCATTCATTTTAGTTTTTCTATACAGATAATAAACGAGCAATAGCGAAAACGAAAAGCAACGGTAAAAACGAAAGCAAATGTCGACTGAGACTAGCTCTACTCTAGAATCGTTGGTAGTTTATGGTTGTTATGGTAACGTAGTGTAAAAAGAAAAATATCAACCAGCAGACTGGCCTGTCTACACCTCAATCAGCGGGCACATGGTAATATAATGACATGATAGGATGGATTGCTTTTCTGAAAAGGCGCGTTTTTTTTGTTGTTTTTTTTTTGCTGAGTTCTGTGAGCTACCGTCATTGGCTCTGCGATCGACCTATTGGGCACCCCTGCCATACATGATAAGATATAAACAAGCAGGGAGATAATGAAGATCAGTAGTTCTACTCAAACTACTTGTGCACGTAGGCTATGGAAGATTGGTCCAATCTAGTAAGTAGGAAAGTTTAAGTGAATGACGTGAAAGTGAATAAGACATTCGAAAGGCCAACGAAAGTTAAGGTTGCTTTTGGTAGTACAAATACTTTCACCAAAAAAACTGGTGACTGTCGTCTTTGAAAGGTTCTCTTATTGACGCATTAAACTGCAATTTGGATTAACACCTGCTTTTACAAGGCGGAAGTATTTAGGCGCAGAATAGACGTGCGCTTTCAGGAGCAGTCTTTGTACATACCGCGGAATACATAATTAGGCACTCTTTACTCTTCCCCTCCCATCTTTTTACGCTAAACTCCCACTTTCCCTGGATCCTCCCATGAATGCATATGCATGACATGACAATCGCAATCTGCCACTTTCAGCTCCCGCGACAGGCAGTTTGCGCTTTTACATCATTGCGGCCTGTTTGTATCTCGCAATGATTTTACACGCACATTGCGAAACATACGCCTGAAATGGGCGCAAAAGCAAACATCTGGCCCTGACTAACTAACCAGCTAGCTGACCAACTAGCTAACTAACTAACTATCCTACCAACTAGCTAATTGACTAGCTAACCAGCTAGCTAACTGACTAGCTAACTAACTAACTGACTATACAACTAACTAGCTAACCCTTGACTATGTGTGTGTGTGAGTGTGTGTGTGTGTGTGTGTGTGTACTCACGGCCTGGATGAAGACTGTTTGTATGTCCTGGTTGTCCGAGCACAGTGCTCTTGCTGCCTGCTCCTGCTGCTGTTTGTCCTTCAGTTTGATCTTCCTCTTCATCATCCTCCGCACGTACTCCAGCAACACCTCCTCATGGAGCACGCCCAGTAGCTCCTAATCAATCAACCAATCAATCAATCAATCAATCATACTCCTGATGGACTCGGACCTTGTCATTCAGGTCTTTAACATGCATTTTTATATGTGTGCGTGTGTGTGTGTGTGTGTACCTGTCTGCTGGTGTAGTCCAGGGCTGTGAGGTCTTGTAGGTGTGTGTGTGTGTGTACCTGTCTGCTGGTGTAGTCCAGGGCTGTGAGGTGTGTGTGTACCTGTCTGCTGAGGGGTATTCCAGAAAGCAGGCTTACTGGCTTAACTGGGTATGTTAACACAGAGTTAGCGGTAAACCTGGGATTTCAGTTCCAGAATGCTCAAATATGATCAGGCTATGTAAGTAACTATGGTAACATGGGCTCTGAACTGAACTGGGTATGTAAACCCAGAGTAAACGGTAAACCTGGGATTTCAGTTCCAGAAAGCTCAAAAATGATCAGGCTATGTAAGTAACTATGGTAACATAGGCTCTGAACTTAACCTGGTAGGGGGTAGGTTTTGTTCAGGTTATGTTCAATTATGTTCGGTTATTTCAGTGCATGTTCAATCAGGCCGCTATTTTTACACTTGTCACACAATGGCGTTTCATTTTGACGAAGGTCCGATTGACAAAGAAGCACAAAGTCATGTAATATTCATCCGTGCAATTCACCGTGAGAGGGCGACAAGACCACGACATCACATGATAGCCTATCCATTCTTTTCCAAACAAGTTTTTCAAGAGCGCTGGGTTTTTCAGCTGAATCCTAAATATAGGCTACTTGAAAAGCAGCATGGTGAATTAGAATAGAATAAAATAAATCTTCTAGCCTACACCATAGTGGACATTTGTGTTTGGCTCACCAGACAGATGGACAAACAACATCTCAGACACATTGAAGATATAATTAAAACAAGTACAGTACAAAAAAGGGGAAACATAGCCTATAGAAAATTGATAAATAAGTTTAAATATAGCTGTACAGCTCAGCCGGGTATGCATGTTGTCACTAAGTTTGGTTAAGAATGCTGATGGCATTTGGGATAAAATATTTTTTTAACGCTCTCCGACTGGGAGTTTTTGTAGTGTTGAGACGAGAGCATATCGGCAAG
This sequence comes from Alosa alosa, assembly GCF_017589495.1. Taxonomy (NCBI): domain Eukaryota; kingdom Metazoa; phylum Chordata; class Actinopteri; order Clupeiformes; family Clupeidae; genus Alosa; species Alosa alosa. The sequence goes on from NC_063189.1 coordinate 1,086,830, forward strand.
CTGTCGGTCGGTGCGTAAAAGTTTGCCTTTGCGCTAAAGCAGTCCCCTTTGCCAACTTCATTCGTTTTCCTGGACACAAACCCACGAGGATCATTAATGTGTAGTTTCACCAACTGGCAGGTCAGCATCACCTTCCGATGATGGAAAATTACATTTGGGATTCTCAAAGAATTCTATGGCCCACTCAATCTGTGACAAGGTAGGCTAGTTTAAGAAAGCATCATTCAAAGCAGTCAATACAATACGTGATGTCCAGTGAAATATTTAATTGTGCTTTTGACATTAAATAGGCTATCCTAAACGTACGCATTTCAAACGTACACGGTCAGTTAGGCTATTCTCTGCCAAGCAATGTCTCGGACGCAGGCGTTTAAGTGTTGCTCTTTTTTTGTAATGACAGTTCTCTCCTCGTAGCCTCGACTACTCCGCCTCTGAAAGATCCGGTGCTCTTCGTTCCTCATGGTTCCACTCTCAATAGATGATGCCGTTAGAAGTTCGCCGTGAACGCGCACAACTCTAGGTTATCTAACACAGGGTTGATTGGACTAACTGGTAACCGGTGTTTTGGAACCGACAGCTCGGGTTTAGTCGCCACAGGTTCAGACAACCCAGAGGTTAAGTTTTATCTCAGTGTTTGTTAAACCTCCTTTCTGGAATACCCCTCTGGTGTACTCCAGGGCTGTGAGGTCTTGTGTGTGTGTGTGTGTGTGTGTGTGTGTACCTGTCTGCTGGTGTACTCCAGGGCTGTGAGGTGTGTGTGTGTGTGTGTACCTGTCTGCTGGTGTACTCCAGGGCTGTGAGGTCCTGTAAGTGTGTGTGTGTGTGTGTGTGTGTGTGTGTGTGTGTGTACCTGTCTGCTGGTGTAGTCCAGGGCTGTCAGGTCCTGTAAGTGTGTGTTGAGTCCACCCTGGAGCTGCTCACACACTCTCTCACTGTTCTGGAGCCAGTTATGACTCCACAGCTTACGGTAGCTCTCCTGGACACACACACGCATACAAGCAGACACACACACATACATACACAAGCAGCCACACACATACATACACAAGTAGACACACACACACACACATACAAAAGTACAATTACATTTAGGGATACATATAGAGAGTCACACACACACACACACACACACAGGCAGACAGACAGACAGATGGTCTGTGGTACCTTGAGGTTCTGATGAATGATGCTGGTTAAGTGGGCGTGGCAGCCATCTCTCATATTGGTTACCAGGGAAACGCAGGTAGTACGGACATCCTTGGGGAAGGAAGCTTCTCCAGTTACAAACTCCCTATAAACACACACACAACACACACATACTCATGAAGACACACACACACACAAACTCCCTATAAACACACACACACACACATCCTCATGAATACACACACACACACACTCATGAATACAAACACACACTCTCATACACACACACACACAAACATACTCATGAATACACACACACACAAACATACTTATGAATACACACTCACACACACACAAACATACTCATGAATACACACACATACACAAATACACACACACACACTCTCATACACACACACATACACACACAAACTCCCTATACACACACACACACATGGGTCATATAATTCGAGATGCATTTCAAGAAGAGAAAACAAAAAAAATGAGTTTTTATCATTAAACTTTTTTTTATAGTCATAGAACACACTTCAAAGTTAACATGACAAGCATTTGCTGATCTTAAATGTTTTGAAAAAGGATATGAGACATCATGTTAAACCAATGAGAATGTGTGTGTGTTTGTGTGTGTGTGTGTGTGTGTTTAATCATTCTGATGTGCTAAGAAGGTGAAGCTCACGCTCAAGTGGATCCCAGTTTCATAAAGTGCATCAAAGTAATCGAGCAAAACTGTAAATATTTATGTATATATATATTTATAAATAATAATAGTTATGGATAAATTGAGTCTAAAATATAAAGCATTGTTATTGATGCAAGGTTGTCTTAATTAACATAAATGTAAAATTAGCAATTTTCATAAAAACAAAATCTTTAACTTGGAGACATGAAATGAACCACGTATTATATTAACACACAGTACAGTGTAACACACATTCGGAAATACAAATACACACATAGACTCATGGTACTGTATGTATGTGTGTGTGTGTGTGAGAGAGAGAGAGAGAGACCCGGTGACTGGACTGATGGTATGTGTGTGTGTGTGTTTATGTGTGTGTGTGAGAGACCTGGTGGCTGGACTGGTGTGATGGGATACTCACCTGAACTGCCGGAGGCAGGTGAGATTTGCCATGACAACGGGTCTGCTGTGGGCTCCACTCTGCTTCATCACCTTCTCCAGGAAGTCCTGATAACTACAGGAACAATTTAAAACAAAAGTCCTGATAACTACAGGAACAATTTAAAACAAAAGTCCTACAGGAACATTTCAAAACAAAAGTCCTGATGGGCAATTCCACGGAAAATTGACTTTTTGTCATATCCATAGAAATGCCGTTTGTATGATGTGAATGAACACATTCATCATTTCTCATGTACATTCATCAGCCAAAAATAGCAAATGCTCAAATTTCATGTAATCATTCACATCATACCATACCATCACATTTTATTGGCGTTATGGATGTTACAAAAAACCTAATTTTCCATGGAATTGCCCAGGAACATTTCAAAACAAAAGTCTTGATAACTACAGGAACATTTCAAAACAAACACACACACACACACACACACACACACAACTTGAGGGCAGAGTAATGAGAGCAGTGAGAGCAGAGTGATGCACACACACACTCACACACGCATGCAAAAAAAACACACACACGCACATGTACTTGCCTGCGGAAGAAGAGTGTCAGGGTTGCCAGCAGCTTGTGTGTGTGTGTGTGTGTGAGGTCATCACCTAGCACAGCCTGGCAAGACTTCAGATTGCCATCCACACACTGCAGAGAACAAACACACATCAGGACACACACACACGCACATGTACGCAAGCATGCAAACGCACACACACACACAGACGCACGCACGCACGTAAACACACACAAACACACCCATGTATGCATGGAAACACACACAAACACATGTACACACACACACACGCACGTAAACACACAAACACATGTACGCACGCATGCAAACACACAGACGCACGCACGTAAACACAAACACACACACACATGCAAACCCAGACACACATACACACCAGGCATGAAAACTCCTCACCTTTCGGCGAAATTCGCCATTTTGAATCCAAAATAGGGGATTTACGTGGTTCGCGCAGATCCGATGAGAAAATATTGTGGGGGTATGGGGTTACAACTGAGTTTACAAATCACGCGCAGACGCTAACGCATCTTGATGTGTTGTAAGACGAGCCCAATTAAAAACTTGTCTGATCCAGCAACGATTATGTGAATGCAGCCCCTATGCATTTAGCCTATTAAACACTGGAAGCTAAATTTTGCCGCGGATGCAACACTAACAGAACGCTTGCGCTGGAATAGCCTCCCTGTCTGTGTGACTACAGATTATGCGTCTGAAATGTCAGCTGGAATGTGAGCCCGGCGAGGAGAGATGCTTATTGATGTCACAGGTGGGCTAGTTGAAACGTTCAACTTATGTCAGAAAAAGACATTGAGATTGGTGTAGCAACGTAGCATAGGCTGTTGTTAAAGTTAGCGATATTGGACAGAAATATAGACATAACGAGTTCATTTCATGAAGAATACATGCAGTTTGAGCCATCTAGATCGACAAAAGGTGAAGCAAATAGGCAAACTTTATCAGTATACCAAAGGCTAATGTGAATAAATAAATAGTTGAATTAAATGCTCCTAAACTGGGCTGGTGCGTTTTGTCAAGTTCAGAGACAAAAACAGTGTTTGACATGGTAATGCCATCTTTTAAGAAACGCTCAGTGGCCTGACACACTAGCACAATGCCACAATCTGTAAGTAGCCTAGCTGCAGGTTAAAACATTTCAAACCAATTTTACAAATTAAAGCCTAGTCTACCCTACCCAAGTTTATTTATTACCTGGTTTGGTCCAACAAATATTCAGACTTTGTCTGATAACTTCAGGCACAAAGAAAGAAAGAAAGAAAGAAAGAAAGAAAGAAAGAAAGCTCATGTAGATTACTGAGGAGGAGAGGAGGGCCAGGCTGAAGCATGTTGCCAAACAGCGCAAGTGGGCCCCTTCACACTTAGGCCCAAGCCAAAAAGAAGAAAGAATTCATTCATTTTGTAGTTTGTTTTCTTTATAAATCTCTTGTTTAGGCAACTTCATACTCCATGGAAGCAATGCATTATTGGCAGCAATGTCTCTCGTGCTTGTTTTGCTATGAAACGCCCATTTCCCTCTTCACGCGCCCTTCTCACCCCTGACCCCTTTTCATGCCTGACACACACACACACATGTAAACACACACACAAACACATGCACACACGCATGCAACACACACACAAACACACAAACAAACTCAAAACATATATAGTTTGGCAGGTGGAAACCAACCTGTATGATGTCAATTGCCAGAGGACTAAAGTAGCAGCCGTCAATCATCTGTGTGGCTCCGCCCCTCCAGGCTTGCTCCGCCATCTGCAGAGCATTCTGTACGCATTTCTTCAGCTCGGTCTAAAACCACACACACACACACACACACACACACACACACACACACACACACACACACACACACACACACACACACACACCACACCCACAAGACACACACACACACACACACCACACACACACACACACACACACTTCTTCAAAATGCTTCCAGAGCTCTTTAATGTTGGCCTACTTGAGAACATGCCCCGCCCACATGCCCCTGAACAGGAAGTGAAGTGCCAGGATGCTTCCAACACACACACACCACATATTTTATTTATTTAGTTAGTTTGTTTATTTATGTATTTATTTAGTTAGTTAGTTAGTTTATTTATTTATTTATTTATTTAGTTTATTTATTTATTTATATAGTTAGTTAGTTTAGTTAGTTTATTTATTTAGTTAGTTAGTTTATTTATGTATTTATTTATTTAGTTAGTTTATTTATTTATGTATTTATTTATTTATTTAGTTTGTTAGTTTATTTATGTATTTATTTATTTAGTTAGTTAGTTTATTTATTTAGTTAGTTAGTTAGTTTATTTAGTTAATTAATTAATTAATTTATTTATTTATTTATTTAGTTTATTTATTTATTTATTTATTTAGTTAGTTAGTTAGTTAGTTAGTTAATTTAGTTAGTTAGTTTATTTCTGTCCAACACACACCACAGTATTTTATTTATTTACTTAGTTTATTTATTTAGTTGAAACAGTGGAATAAGAAACACACACGCGTGCACACACACACACACACAGAAACACATACACACACTGTGTTCCAGGTGTGTGTGTGTGTGTGTGTCCTCACCTCCCTATCTTCCAGGTGTGTGTGTGTGTGTGTGTGTGTGTCCTCACCTCCCTGTGTTCTAGGTGTGTGTGTGTGTGTATGTCCTCACCTCCCTGTGTTCTAGGTGTGTGTGTGTGTGTCCTCACCTCCCTGTGTTCTAGGTGTGTGTATGTAATGTGTGTGTGTGTATGTAATGTGTGTGTGTGTGCGTCCTCACCTCCCTGTGTTCTAGGTGTGTGTGTGTGTGTGTGTGTGTATGTAATGTGTGTGTCCTCACCTCCCTGTGTTCTAGGTGTGTGTGTGTGTATGTGTCCCTCACCTCCCTGTGTTCTAGGTGTGTGTGTGTGTGTGTGTAATGTGTGTGTGTGTGTATGTAATGTGTGTGTGTGTCCTCACTTCCCTGTGTTCTAGGTGTGTGTGTGTGTGTGTGTATGTAATGTCTGTGTGTGTGTGTGTCCTCACCTCCCTGTGTTCTAGGTGTGTGTGTGTATGTAATGTGTGTGTGTGTGTGTGTCCTCACCTCCCTGTGTTCTAGGTGTGTGTGTGTGTGTGTGTGTGTCCTCACCTCCCAGTGTTCTATGTGTGTGTGTGTGTGTATGTAATGTGTGTGTGTGTGTCCTCACCTCCCTGTGTTCTAAGTACTGTTCCTCCAGAGATCTCAGTACGTCTGCAGGCAGCAGCGGCTCCAGCAGTTTAATGTTCACCTCAGAGGCCAGCTCTGGCTCCTGGAGAATACTACACGCGCACACACACACACACACATTACATAAACACACACACATTGCACACAGCACACACACATTTACTGATTGGCCAAGCCGGTCAACTAGGACATCCCTGATTGGCTGAGCATCTAACGTGGGGTAATGCTGATTGGCTAAAAAACTCACCTCGGGTAATGCTGATTGGTCCAGCTCAGCAGGTGTGTGCAGTCCGGTTGGTCAAGGCCAAACTCGCTGAGTTCCGTCAGGCGGGCTCTGAAGGCCTGGTGGTAGAAGCGGATGTAAACTTGGCACACGCCCACGTTGCCCGGGTAACAGCCCCTCACCTGCCGCGCCACCTGCAGCATGTCCAGCTTGATTCGCCGGCCCAGGCCAATCAGCTCGCTCTCCACAGATGACCCGCCCCCTGGGTAAGGCTCCGCCTCTTGCATGCGCTCTGTCACCATCTCCTCCAATAGGCTGTCATGGGCGTATCTGAAGCGCTGCGGCCTCCAATCAGGGCGCTTCTGCTCCTCAGACTCCTCCCACCTCATGTCCTGCTCCTCCTCCTGTTGGATGGCTAGCACCGCCTCCTTTAGAGCGCCCTGCTCTGATTGGTCTAGAGGTTGGAGGGATTTCCTGATTGTCTGCTCAATCCCCTCCCAAAGATTCTCATAGTCCTGCTTAAGTTCCGCCTCCTCATCCTGCTTCCATTGGCCAATCCCAAACAGACAGTCCTCTCGACCTATCAGCTGCCGGCTGGCCTCGGAGAAGCAACGCCTCTGAAGATTATCTTCAAAAGTGGGGACCTGTGGGACTGGATTAATATGACCTTGTGAATGACCTCCAGAGTGACCTCTAGTACCTGTGGGACTGGATTAATATGACCTTGTGAATGACCTTGTGAATGACCTCCAGAGTGACCTCTAGTACCTGTGGGACTGGATTAATATGTAGGGATGCACGATATATCGGTGGCCGATATATTATTAGCCGATAAGTGAAAAAATGAAAATATTATTATCGGTCCGATAACAGAATTCTGGCCGATAATTTTCTACCGATATTTTTTAAAGTCCTAATTTAGGCCTCACGAAGGTCAGTCTGGCTACACTGAGCTACTTGAGCTTGGTTGGCTATACTTTTTCCTCAATATAATGTCAGCGGTGTGAATGTATTTCATCACTCTAACAAAATCTTTGGATATCGCGTTCATTTGGGAATCTGTGCATCTCAAAATCCTCGTGAATGATCCGCCATTTAACCTTAACAGACCGGAGCTCAGCCCTATCTAGAGCCGCCTTTGTGCTGGTGTGTTTGCACTTTACAGCTGGTCGGGGAAACAAATAAACAAACTCATTAGTGGGACGAAAGTACATAAGTAGGCCTAGTTCTAAGTTGTGTTTTAGTATTATATTTGCATTACTTTAGCTTGGGTTTGTATTATTACCTAGAAATATGCTAACCATTAGGTGCTTCAGTTCCAGACAGGTCATCATAATAAGTTATTAAACCTTGGGGCTAACTCCTTTCATTTCTGCTGCAGCAGGTTGTGCGCAACAGAGTAGACGGACATAAGATACAGTCTGAGGAGTTGCAGCTTTTATTCAGTTACCCGCAGTTGAAACCTAAGTTTCCCTCACAAACTCTGATTTGGTCGCTATACTGTAGCTTATTCAAAGCTGAGCCGTTTATGAGCGTTTAGTCCTAAATTAAAATGATTCAAACTCTCTAGCCACTCACTCGCAATTCACTGACGTCAGGTTCACTTAAAGGAGCCACACATACTGTAGGGCTAGGCTACTGTTATGTTGTTGACTGCCGTACTATTGTGATTTACTATTATGTAAATTATGTAAATATTGTGTAATTACTATTATGAGTTCTGTCCATCATTTGGTGGTAGGTGAAATTACTGCAATAAAATTATGGTTATTAAATGCTTTCCCCAAATCACTTTTCACAATTTTTTTTCAAGAGTAATATTATCGGTTATCGTATCGGTATCGGCCACAACAAACCAATAAATATCGGTTATCGTTATCGGCCCTAAAATTCCATATCGGTGCATCTCTATTAATATGACCTTGTGAATGACCTCCAGAGTGACCTCTAGTACCTGTGGGACTGGATTAATATGACCTTGTGAATGACCTCCAGAGTGACCTCTAGACTGCTAGGACATCTTAGATGCAAATATTCACAGAGGGGCATACAACCTCCTAAAGCGTAGCTAGCATGTTAGCAACGTACCCTATCTATGACTCCAAGAGTAGCTAGCATGTTAGCAACGTACCCTATCCATGACTTTTAGAGTAGCTGGCATGTTTGCAACATACCCTATCTATGACTCTAAGAATAGCTAGCATGTTAGCGACGGACCCTATCTATGACTCTAAGAATAGCTAGCGTGTAACGTACCCTCTCTATGACTCTAAGAGTAACTAGCATGTTAGCAACGTACCCTATCTATGACTCTAAGACATACGCGGAGTTAGTGGGGGGGCAGGGGGAGCACTGCCCCCCCTGGTGGAAACGGGTAATTGCATTGTTTCAAAAATTAGTGAAATACGTCTGGCATGACCAGATATTTTAAAAATAATTTAAATAACACAAAACAACAATATAAGGAACGGGCTGCGGTTGATGATGGGAGCAGCCAGGTTTTCTTCTCTTGCGATCCTTCACATTGAAAGTTACATTACGCCAACCTGACTAGGCATGCAAGACGCAAAAACGCCGAAAATTACTGTTGCACTAGTATGGACATCTTACCCGCGCCAACGTTGCAATAAAGGTTGCCTAAATGCCATGTATATAAATGTCCTGTCAGCTTACTAATTGATTTTATGCTTGTGTGTAGATTTGGACTTTTATTCCACTTTGTTTAAACACCAAAGTGGCAAAGCCTTTGTTCACCTGTTTGGAACTGGCTGGTGAATGTGACACGCCAGAGGCCTGGCTAGATGACCCTTTAGTGCATCTAGGCCTACTGATAAGCTATTGGATAACTTTTTTCGCGGACATTGGATTACAGCAAAAATATGAATATTTTTTTCTTAACATGTCTTAACGTAATGGCGTGATTGGCGCTTCATTCTGCTTTTGAGAGGCATCAGACTGTGGTGAACACTTCCTTTGATTCTTGGAGTTCTCGCTATGATTTAAGTCTGCCCCGCACTCAATAGCCTACAGTTTGGAGTTTACTAACTTTGCCTTTGTAGAATCGAATTTGAGTTTTCAATGACTCGTTCTCCTTAAGCTAAGCATGCATGAACCGATGCATCTTGTTATTTAAAACTCTGCTAGGTGGCTCGCATGCCAGCAGCACTCTTGAGGCGTCTGAGGTTTACCAACGTTCCACAAGCACAGCTAAGCTAGCTGGCATCTGTTACACTAGGCTATATAGTTCGTTTTTAATAGCAAACAGAAGTGTGGCAACAGGTCATTACATTCTTTAATTGACAAAATATGATTGTACAAAATATTCAATCAATGTGGCGCAAATGAGGCTAGATGCGGTGGATTAATATCAAAAGTGAGCAGCAACCAGACTCTATGGGCTAAGCCCCGAATATTTTCAACTGCTAGGTGACACCCCTGTCTATTGCATTTCAAGACAACTGTGCTGCATTGGATTTCATGAGGACGAATTGTTAAATTGTTACAATGTAATTATATCATTATTTAGCATGTTTGTTTTCTGCATATGTGCTCATGCTGTGTTCCCCACGTTGTAGGCCAGGTCTCAGCTGCTACAATTTTTTTTTTTGACATGGCTCGAATGTCAAACTCCGCCTATGCTCTAAGAGTAGCTAGCATGCTAGCGACGTACCCTGTCTATGACTCTAAGAGTAGCTAGCATGTTAGCGACGTACCCTGTCTATGACTCTAAGAGTAGCTAGCATGTTAGCGACTATATCTGACTCTAAGGGCCCTATTTGTGGGGCAGCCGTGGCCTACTGGTTAGTGCTTTGGACTTGTAACTGGAGGGTGCCAGTTCGAACCCCGACCAGTAGGCACGGCTGAAGTGCCCTTGGGCAAGGCACCTAACCCCTCACTGCTCCCCGAGCGCCGCTGTTGTTGCAGGCAGCTCACTGCACCGGGATTAGTGTGTGCTTCACCTCACTGTGTGTTCACTGTGTGCCTAGTGTGTTTCACTAATTCACGGATTGGGATAAATGCAGAGACCAAATTTCCCTCACGGGATCAAAAGAGTATATATAGTTATACTTCTTTTTCTATCTTGGCGATTAAAAATGCATGCCCAGATAGCAAAATCAGATTCTAAAATGATAAATCAGAAATTAAAATGATACATGGAGTATAATTGAATAAATGAAAAAGAATTTGTCTGCAACCCGCCAGAGGACCGCCAGAGAACCGATGAGCAAAATGCCAGCTATGCCCCCAGTGGACCAACAGTGGTCCGCCGGCCTATAGCTATCTGGGTGGTCACTGGCGAATAGTTTACTGTAAACTAATTTGGAGGTTTGTCCAGTCCACATTGGGGGTGGTTTTGTTATCAAACGTCGAGCGCCTGTCACAAAAAGGTTGGTGTTATGTTTCTTAATCAGTCATGGGTGTGTTTTGGGCATAACATCCTTTAAACCAATGACAAAGACACCTGTCATTTCCTTGAACAGCAATCAGCATAACTTCAAACAGTGCATCGGTATTTTGATAGTCAGCGGCGCATTTGAAGGAATCTGCTTGCACGTAAAACCATATGGAACTGGTATTCCGCTAAACCTTGCTTTACTAAAACCTAGCAGAGTGTAGACTACCAGGGGCGGGCAAACAATTGTTTTTTAAACAATTAATATTCTAAAACAAAATTACTTTGTCATTGTAATCATTTAAATTATTTAAAAAAATTGTGGGGTTGCGGCCCACTGGCCAATTTTCAAAACCCAATGTGGCCTTTGAGTCAAAAGCTCACACGGGTCATGGAATTTCTGGAATATCATGGAATTTTGTAAAGTCTATTCCAGACATGGAAAGTCAGGGAATTTTATAATTCTTGGGGCAAAGTCATGGAATATCAGGGAATTGTGTTGTATTTAAAATACATTAATACAAATATTTACACGCATAATTGGTGTATGTCGGGTTTTTAGCTTTAGTGCTTGCCCAGCTTTGTTTACTCAATGCCCATGCATCCATCCTCCACTCTAGAAAAGTAAAAGATTCTTAAACGCTACACGGCTGCTCTGAAATCATTGGTCTGTATAATGTGCCATCCATTATATAGTTAGTATAATCCATTAAATTTTTTGTTTGAGAAAGTCATGGAAAAGTCATGGAATTTTACATTTGACTTAGAGTGGGACTCGTCTACTAGTTGAACTCACAGGCAAAGTGAAACTAACTTCACTGTGGTGTCATAGTTAACGACAAAACAGTTATACACAGTTAATTACTTTCACCGTTGACTGACAATGGGTTACCATCGAAAACATAGCCTGAAAAAAAGCAACACTTAACCCAATAATGTTCGAATGACTGAATAAAAAACCTAAGGACATTTATCCTGCAGAGGAGTTGCCGTGTCTTCAGCTGAGCTTCATATGCGCCTTCCTCTATAGACCAGGCTTTTGTTGGTCAGTGGCGTAATGCTTTTTAGAGGGTGTAAGATAACGATTTTAAGATAATGCACCAGACCAAACTTTAGGTCGTTAGTTGCAACACCCCTGGGTGCAATGTTTAATAAAAGAAAAGAGCATGGCAAACAATTCAAGTGTAAGATAGGAATACGCTTTGTGTCGTGATAACAATACGCTTTGTTAAGAGTATAAATACTCTTTTGATCCCATGAGGGAAATTTTGTCTCTGCATTTATCCCAATCCGTGGGTCGGGGATCGAACCGGCAACCCTTTGGTTACAAGCCCGAAGCCCTAACCAGTAGGCCACGGCTGCGCCTTATAGCTAGCATGTTATGTGGCCTATCTATCAAGCAAGCATGTCACTATCATTACAACTGAATAACTTTGACTTGAAGCCCAGTCTGATCTAAAAGCAGTCATACACTCCGATAAACGCACTCTCATACACCCCGATAACCGCACTTTCATACACCCCAATAAACGCACTCTCATACACCCGGATAAATGCACTCTCATACACCCCGATAAACGCACTCAGAGTCAAACAGACTAAGATTCTTCACCAAGACTTGTTCACATGAAACATCTACAGTACAGATGTAATTTCTGTGAACAACAAAGACAGAGCTCAAAGCACACACACTACGCACACACACACACACATGCACATACACACACCCTACACAAACACACCCTACACACACATACAAACACTCTACACATGCAAACTGTTTTTCATTCACATTCACACACTCCGTCTGTCTGGCTGTGATGGTTCCGCTGTCTGCTTCTCAGCAGGTTTATACAGTAGAACAGTTACAGAAGCACACACACACTTCCTGTCTGAAACGAGGCTACACACTTCACTGCACTCACTTGCACAAACACACACACACTCACACGCACACATAATAACTACTTTAATTATGTCCGCATTTCATAATAAACGTACATAAGGACATAAATGTTACAGATACAGAACATTTCTAAAGAATGATCCACCAATGTGGGTCTGAAAATCTCAAACAGCACACACACACATATACACACACACGCACACACATGCACACTCAAACATACATTGCATAACTACATGAACATACTCAAATCATACATTGCGCATTACGTGTGTGTGTGTCATTTGAACTACATGAACACATACGCATGTGTGTGTGTGTGTTTGAGGTAAGCTGATCATTACGCATGTGTGTGTGTGTGTTTGAGGTAAGCTGATCATTACGCATGTTTGTGTGTGTTTGAGGTAAGCTGATCATTACGCGTGTGTGTGTGTGTTTGAGGTAAGCTGATCATTACCTTCCTCAGGTTCTCCTTGTTCATCAGACAGCCATGGGAAGAAGCAGCGGCAACACTTCATACTCCTATGAGTGTGTGTGTGTGTGTGAGAGTGTGTGTGTGTGTGTGTGAGAGTGAGTGTGTGAGTGTGTGATTGAGCGTGTGAGTGAGTGATTGAGTGAGGGTTTGAGGGTATGAGTGAGCGTGTGTGTGTGAGTCTGAGTGTGTGATTGGGCGTGTGAGTGAGTAAGTGAGTGAGTGTGTTTGTGAGTGAGTGTGTGAGTGAGTGAGTGAGTGAGTGTGTTTGTGAGTGGGCATGTGGCATTTACAGTATTCCACCCCATGTAGGTGTCTTTTCATCTTGTATTTGCAAGAGAGGAAGTGGCTTCTCTGTTCTCACATCGAATGGCACATACTCACACACACACACACAAACACACACACGTCAAGTGTTCCACACGAACTTCACTCACCGTTTGAAGAAAATAAAAATGTTTTACATGATATCTTTGTGTTGGCTCATAATACTCCACACATGGGCTCATAATACCCCATAATACTCATAATACCCCATAATACCCCACACATGGGCTCATAATACCCATAATACCCCACACATGGGCTCATAATACCCCATAATACCCCATAATACTCCACACATGGGCTCATAATACCCCATAATACTCATAATACCCCATAATACCCCACACATGGGCTCATAATACCCATAATACCCCACACATGGGCTCATAATACCCATAATACTCATAATACCCCATAATACTCATAATACCCCACACATGGGCTCATAATACCCCATAATACCCCACACATGGGCTCATAATACCCATAATACTCATAATACCCCACAATACCCCACACATGGGCTCATAATACCCCACACATGGGCTCATAATACCCCACACATGGGCTCATAACACCCCATAATACCCCCTAATACCCCACACATGGGCTCATAATACCCCCTAATACCCATAATACTCATAGTACTCCATAATACCCCACACATGGGCTCATAATACCCCATAATACCCCACACATGGGCTCATAATACTCCATAATACCCCACACATTAGGTATGAGTAATAAAAATGCCACAACTCAAGGGGCGTCATCTGTTTAGCTCGCCTCTGGCCCGCCTATATCAGATACACTGATGTGATTGGTGCAGCTCGGCTCCAATAAGGGCATGGGTAATGAGCATCATTACTGGTTGGTGCAGCTCGTCTCCAAGGGCATGGGTAATGAGCATCATTACTGGTTGTGATTGGTGCAGCTCGTCTCCATGGGCATGGGTAATGAGCATCATTACTGGTTGTGATTGGTGCAGCTCGGCTCCATGGGCATGGGTAATGAGCATCATTACTGGTTGCCCTGAGCAAATTCAAATTGTGCTCTTGTGAGAACTCTGGATATCCAGTGTACCAGAATACCATTAAATATTGTGATTTAATTTAAATCTATATGAGCTAGTGTGGGGATGTGTGGGTGGTCTAATGTGACAATTGAATTTATAGTTTTTCTCAATTAGCAAAAATGCATTTCTTGTAATAATGCTTCTGTAAGCTGAATTGTGGCAAGTGGAAGCATTATTAGCAGTCTTTCCCATACATTGACTTATTTGTGGCGGCCCACCACAATATCAACATTGACCACCACACAATGATTTTCCAGGTTGTATTAAATTGTGCTTAAATCTGGTTAGCATCATAACCACGCTGTGCTAATTTGTTCAAAACTGTTGCATTCAAGTTAATTCTGCAAACCTACCACCACAAATGGAATTCAATTCTCTGGGAAACACTGTATTAGCCATGTTCCATCTCCCCTTCCCAAAACACAAATCCATAACTACTGCACACTCAACTCTCAAAACCTCCAGATCATAACCAAACTATCCATTCAAACTTTGTCTTCGGACATCACACACAACCCCTCAAACACACACACACACAAACAGCAAAAACCTGTTATAACTGTTAGCCTACTGTAATGAGTAGCTATGTTGTTACTGTAATGAGTAGCTATGTTGTTACTGTAATGATAGGCTATGTTGTTACTGTAATGAGTAGCTATGTTGTTACTGTATTGAGTAGGCTATGTTGTTACTGTAATGATAGGCTATGTTGTTACTGTAATGAGTTGCTATGTTGTTACTGTATTGAGTAGGCTATGTTGTTACTGTAATGAGTAGCTATGTTGTTACTGTAATGATAGACTATGTTGTTACTGTAATGAGTAGGCTATGTTGTCACTGTAATGATAGCCTATAGCTATGTTGTTACTGTAATGATAGGGTATGTTGTTACTGAAATGAGTAGCTATGTTGTTACTGTAATGAGTAGCTATGTTGTTACTGTAATGAGTAGCCATGTTGTTACTGTAATGATAGGCTATGTTGTTACTGTAATGAGTAGCTATGTTGTTACTGTAATGATAGGCTACAGTGGGCAGTGCTTCGACTTGGCCAGCTTCCCTCGCGGTCCACGCGGGAATCACATGGTATCACGCGACTTTAATTTGTATTTTTCCAGTGACACTGCAACGACGCTGCAACAACCCAAACAACCGGCAGATGTCTCAAGTGAGCAGGGTGTCTCGTAAAAAGAAATGGAGCCTGGAAAACCCTACACAGACTTCACTACAGACTTTAGCAGACTGGTTTAGAAATAATTTTATAGCCAGAAATATGCCTGCCCTGCCCTAATAAAGAAATATTTGGTTAACTGCGAGTGAATCCCATTTGCAGCCGTAGAAGAAACGCAGGACAAACATTCTGGTTTTCTCCGAGTGCAACGATGATAGACAGACATCATTTAGACAAAATATAGAGCATATTAACCTCCGTTGCTCAGCCAAATGCCTTCCTGTTACGTCCTGTTATCACGGAGTTACAGGCGATAAATGAGTTTTCATGGTCACTAGTTTACTTCATTACTCAACACTCACCCCCACCATCACTGGATATTGCACCCCTCCCCCACATGGCGACCACGAACAAAGAGGTGACAACGACCTCAGTCAACAGCCATCAGACACACAGACCCCAGAACTGGGGGAGCCACTGAAGCACATCTTCAACTGGAGTCTACGTCTCGGACAAGTTCCAACACTGTGGAAGACATCATGTCTCACCCCCGTTCCCAAGAAACCACACCCCAAGCGAGCTTAATGACTTCAGGCCTGTCGCTCTAACATCACATGTGATCCTGAGGAGGCTGCGGTCCTTCAATGTGTGCAGCAAGCTCCTCAGGATGTTCTACCAGTCTGTTGTGGCCAGCGTCCTCTTCTATGCAGTGGTATGCTGGGGAGGAAGCACAAAGAAGAAGGATGCTGGGCGACTTGACAGGCTGGTAAGGAAGGCTGGCTCTGTAGTGGGAGCTGAACTGGAGTGCATCACTTCAATATCTGACAAAAGGACCCTAAACAAACTGATCAACATCTTGGACAATGAATGTCATCCACTCTACAGCACTATCAAAAACCAAAAGAGCTTGATCAGCTGGAGACTTCGCTCACTGCCATGCACAGCTGAAAGGCTGAGGAAGTCATTTGTTCCTAGGGCCATTGAACTGTTCAATGCCTCACTAAAGGGAAGAGGAGAGATAGACTTCTCTGCTTAGTCTGTCTGCCTCTCCACCCTCTCCATGTCCATGTTTTTTGAGTACTGACTGACCACTACTGATTCCTACTGTTTTACTACTGTTTTACTATTGTACACAGCCTAATGTTTTCACTACTGTTTTACTGCTACACTGTTTTTTTCATGCTATATTAGCACACATGATCAATGGCTGCGGTCAGGCTTCTGATACAATACTTAATGAATGAATGGCTATACCCTATTACCTCAACCTGTTCTTGCACTGAAATAGTTTTTTATTTTACCTTGTCTACATTACACTTTACTCTCCTATTTGTCTATATTATTTATGCTGGTCTCTAGACCTTACTCTTGCACTGTTGGACTAATGTTGGACTACTTTTTGCACCTCCACCATGACACTCACTCCCTTTAGCACCTCACCAGTCCCGGCCCTGTCACTACAAGCGTCTTATGCTTGATCACCCTCAAGCACATTGGACTTTCTTAATTTAACTTATATAGTGTATTTAGTATTTAGTTTTGTTATCTGTCTTATCTTCTACTGTCTTTATTGTACAGTGGAGTTTAGTTATATGTTTATACTTATACTTATGTTTACCATTTCTGCTGTAAGTGCATGTTGTGTGTGATGTCTGTTTGCTACTGAGACCTTGAATTTCCCCTTGGGGATCAATAAAGTATCTATCTATCTACACACACACACACACACACATTTCCCCTTGGGGATCAATAAAGTATCTATCTATCTACACACACACACACACACACGCACACACACACATTTCCCCTTGGGGATCAATAAAGTATCTATCTATCTACACACACACACACACACACACATTTCCCCTTGAGGATCAATAAAGTATCTATCTATCTACACACACACACACACACACACACACACACATTTCCCCTTGGGGATCAATAAAGTATCTATCTATCTACACACACACACACACACACACACACACATTTCCCCTTGAGGATCAATAAAGTATCTATCTATCTACACACACACACACACACACACACACACACATTTCCCCTTGAGGATCAATAAAGTATCTATCTATCTACACACACACACACACACACATTTCCCCTTGAGGATCAATAAAGTATCTATCTATCTGTCTATCTATTAGGGACTGTTCGTTATTTATTTAAGGGGCTACCGGAGGAGTTTTGGGAGCGTTAGTCCAAAAAGACGTGATCCTCCCTCGCCAGCAAGAATTTTTTCTATGACCCTCCAAAGTGATTATGAAAAAACGCATGACCCTCCCCTTCAATTTATTGATGCCTTCTGTAGGCTACTGGGTCAATTTGGGAGCTTGCACGCTACGACTCCTTCCTTGAAATGCCTTGAAAAGGCTGTCGTTTGCACAATTTCATAAATAATCACCGGGACCGAAACATAGCCTACCTGTCAACTTTTTCCAGGTTTATATTTTTATTTTATAGCCTATAACATTAGCTGAGTCACATATTTGACCATAAGCTGTTTATCATAGGCTATCACAAAACCAAACTACAAAGGCGAACACTTTAACAGGGGGAATTAATTGGGCATGAATCATGCTGAACGCTATTTGTCAATGAGTTGAAACACACATGACATTCAAACTATTGATACATTGTGCACTACTCCTACTCAAGCGAGTAGGACGCATTTCACACTGTAGATGCGCGCACACGCACACACACACACACACACACACACATGTAGATGCACTACTCCTACTCAAGCGAGTAGGACGCATTTCACACTGCTCCTGCTTCACCTCCTTTTAGCAATTTCCACTCTTTCATTCTTTTATTTCATTTACAAGCTAGTTTAGCAAAGACAGTGAAACCAGTACATTTAAATCTGAAACTTTAGTGGTTAGTTTTTTACTTTAAATGAGCCAGCCAAGTCAACGCAAAAGCAAAACTAAACGGCAATTCACCTTGAAGTTGGATTAAAACAAAATGCGCTCCTCCGGCCAGAGACCCAGGAGATCATGCCGAAAATGTCCTGAGCTAGAACAGAGGATTTCTACTTTGGAATCAAAGATGCATGCCCTTCCATCAACGACAGATGAACTACGAGAGGCATCTCATGAAGTGAGTACAGCAACTACTGGAAATGCAGAGAATGTAACCCAGCAGTCTAATATCACTGCTAATAGAGCAGATGAATGCATCGACCTCACAAAGGGAAATGTGAGTACAGAGCCTTGGCACAGGCAAGGTGCCAGACCAAAAAACAAAACACGTAATACAAGAACTGTAATTACCTCAACACCAGTAAATTCAGATGTTAACTTCAGGCCTCGATCAGAAATACAGACAGATCAGCAAAACTACTACAGGGCTTGTGGTCCTAAGGGAAGCCCACAGCCCCTAACACTATGGAACAGATTTGAATGCCTCCGGGACGTGAGAGAGGAATTTCCCAGGGAACAGACCCAAAGCAGGCAGCGATCAAACCACAACAAAAGAAAGATGGGCACAGACAAGAAGCAGCACTTGACCCCTATTCATCCCACAACCCTCATTCTAGGTGACTTTGCTGTGAGACATATAAATGGGGAAAGGATGATTGTATGTTGTTTCCCAAATGCTTCAGTGTCTGACACAAAAAACAAGCTTGCAGAACTGGTGTCAAAATATGCAACTATCGTTTATCATTGTGCATGTTGGAGCAAATGACATCTACAGAGAACAGCTGTATGTCAAAGAAGATTTCAAGGAACTTTTCTCAGCCCTATATGAGCTTGGAATACAAATTTTCATCAGTGGCCCACTCCCAGCAGAGGGAAGCTTTGTATTTTCCAGACTATTCAGTTTAAACACCTGGCTCGCAAAAACATGCTTTTCAGTTGGGATGAATTTTATTGACAATTTTAACCTTTTTTGGAATTGCAGGGAATACTTCAGACCAAATAGCACAGAGCTGAGTTGGACTGGGGCCAAGATCTTAACCGAATACTATCACCTCTCTCTCCTGCACCCAACATTTTTTCTGCCAACCTTGAGCCGAGCCTCTGATAAGCGCTCAGTGGCCATACAGGCGGAACAAGCGGATCACATCAACATCTCAGCTAAACCAAAACACTCTGCACAGGCTGAAACAGAGATATGCCCAACCTCCCCTGCTGTGGGGCCCTCTGATAACCACCCGCTAGCCTCCACTGAAATGCAGACCTTGGAGAAACATAAACAACCAGCTCAACAATGCCAAGCCATGTCCACTGGACAAGATAAGATGGGTGCTGCTAAAATGACTCAAAGTCAATCACTGGCGTCAAACTCCCTGGAATCTCAGCAAACAAATGGATGTGATGAGCATGAGGAGATAGCACCTATCAAAGCTGCTGAGAGGATATCAGAAAGGAAGGGTCATGTTGTAACACCAGTACCAATAGCCCTCCCCACCTCCGTCGTCTCCTTGTCACCACAAAGACACAACAACATGGAATACACTACTGGAATACCTGCTGAAAGCGGAGCATCTGCAACAAACTTCCCAGAACCTCAGCAGGCAGATGGAGACTCTGGATCAATATTCAACCCCAACCTCCTTGATTTCCCATCACCACCCACACCCAATCACGTCCCCACCCAATCAAACTCCCCAGGCCACACAAACCCCCCTAATCTCCCATCCCCATCCCCATCCCCACCCCTTCATCCCACCACCCACTCAAACTCCACAGGATCCCCTGAATACCCATCACCATCCCCACCCAAGCACATGATGTTCCCTGCAAGAATGGAGAGACTGCTACCAGTAGCCATGCAGAGTTTTACTAGCCCAAGATCATTAGCACCAAAGAAGCGAAGGGCACCTCCACCCCCTCGCCCTCCCCCCCCCCGTTTAGAAGGATCTCTTAAGCAGCAGCAACCTCTTAGTTCATTTTCTCAGCCGGCATATAGCATGGAATGTGCAGTGGAAAATACAGATGGCAGCAGCAGGGGACAATTATATGATGACTGTATTGCATGATATTCTCAGGGTCCCTGCAATATAAATGGTACTGACAGTAGTTTTGAGAACATGCCGGGACCCAGTAAGCCCATGACATTCTCTATTCCTGTATTGACAAGAAATAGAACACAAATGCATCGAGCTTATAGGGTAAACCAGTCCAATCTCCTACCCGTACCACATCAACCTCAGATTTCCCCCATGGATCATATTTCCCCAACACTTAAACTAACAAAACTAGCACTCCTAAATATCAGATCTCTTTCAAACAAATCATTCTTAATTCATGATCTAATTTGCACACACAACCTTGATTTTTTTTACTTTTAACTGAGACATGGTTAGATCAAGCAAACAGTGCTGCTACTCTCATCGAATCAGCTCCCCCAAACTTCAGTTTTTTGAGTGCTACCAGAGCAAATAAAAGAGGTGGGGGATAGCCACAATTTTCAAGACGTCTTTTCAGTGCAATCAGTCGTCATTCGGTGACTTTACTTCATTTGAATATCTGTGTGCATGCATTAAGTCTTCTCCTCAGATTTTATTACTGACAATTTACAGGCCTCCAAAACATTCAGCTAAAGTTTTTCTTGAAGAGCTAGGTGAACTGCTATCAGTTGTTTGCATAGAGTATGACTGTCTTATTATATCAAACTTGCATGTGGATAATCCTGAAAACAATTATGCCAAGGAATTCATTGCACTAATCGATACTTTCTCCCTAACACAGCATGTACAGGGGCCAACACACTCTCGGCCATACCCTCGACCTTGTTATCACAAAGGGGTCTCAATGTCTCTACAGCTGTTAAAGACCTGGCCTTATCTGATCATTTTTGCGTGTTCTTTGATGTGTCTATGTCCCCACACACTCAAAACACAGCTATGATGGTAAAAAGGAGAATCATAAATGATCAGACAAGTGCTCTCTTTGAGCAAGCACTTTCACTAAAGTCAAGTCAACTGTCAGACTCTGAAGACTTATTTGATCACTTTAATGCAAAATGGCAAACATTATGGATGACATTGCTCCATTACAATTCAAGAAAGTTAAGGACAAACAGAAAGCACCATGGAGGCAAAATCCAGCAGTTAAACTTCTAAAAAAGAGAGTGTAGGAAGACTGAAAGAAAATGGCGTAAATACAAACTTCAGATCCACTATGAAATCCATAAAGAGATGCTCCGCACATATAACTCTGAAATATGCAAAGCAAGACAGTCTTTCTTTTCTAACATTATCAATAGAAGTTCAAATAACACTCGTATTATTCTATTTTCAACTGTTGATAAGTTAACAAATCCCCCTCACAATTAGCGCCCTGAACTTCTCTCAACTAATAAATGCAATGAGTTTTCATCTTTTTTTAAAGGTAAAATTGACAAAATCAGACTCAACATATCTGCTCAATTACAAATTCAACAACCTGAACTTCCAGCAACAAACAGAGGGAAACTAAACTTGATGTCAGAGTTCAGCTTGATAGACTACGACACACTTGAAAAAACGGTACAGAATCTCAGCCCTTCCACATGTGTCTTAGACACTGCCTACCAATTTCTTCAAAACTGTTTTTCACCTCATAGCGGCGGATGTCCTTCAAATTGTAAATGTATCATTGCTGTCTGGCACTTTTCCTAAGTCACTGAAAACAGCTGTTGTAAAGCCACTTCTCAAGAAGAATAACCTGGATGCCTCCATGCTAAGCAATTACAGGCCCATATCCAATCTACCTTTTATTGGCAAAATTATTGAAAAGTAGTCTTTAATCAATTAACCACCTTCCTAACATCAAATGGGTATTTTGATTACTTTCAGTCTGGTTTTCGGGCAAATCACAGCACTGAAACAGCTCTCATTAAAGTTTCCAATGACATACGCCTCAACACAGATTCAGGTAAAACATCAGTCCCAGTGCTACTGGACCTTAGTGCAGCATTTGACACTGTTGATCACAATATTTTACTACACAGACTAGAACACTGGGTTGGATTTACAGGCATAGTTATCAGCTGGCTAAAATCATATCTACAAGAAAGGAGCTTCTTTGTTGCCATCGAAACTGTACCTCAACACCAACGTCCTTGACCTGTGGTGTTCCCCAGGGTCGATCTTGGGGCCACTATTATTCAACCTCTATATGCTCCCACTTGGACAAATCATTCAAAATAATTTGATTTCATATCATAGCTATGCAGATGACACACAAATTTACTTAGCTCTATCACCAAACAACTATGGTCCTCTTGAATCTATGTGTCAGTGTATAGAACAAATCAACACCTGGATGTCTCAAAATTTTCTTCAGCTGAACAAAGAAAAACTGAAGTAATTATATTTGGTAAAATGAGGAAAGACTTAGGGTTGCCACTCTCCTTGACACAAAAGGGTTGAAGGCAAAGGATACTGTTAAAAACCTTGGTGTATTAATTGACAGTGATCTAAATTTCAACAGCCACATGAAAGCGATAACTAAATCAGCTTTTTACCACCTCAAAAATATTGTCAAACTCAGAGGGCTGATGTCAAAACATGACTTAGAAAAAAACTCATTCATGCATTTATCTCCAGCAGGGTTGATTACTGCAATGGACTGTTCACAGGCCTTCCTAAAAAGACTATTAAACAGCTTCAGGTGATACAAAATGCAGCAGCTAGGACTCTAACAAAAACTAAAAGAACTGACCACATTACTCCAATTCTTAAGTCCTTGCACTGGCTTCCAGTAAGTCACAGAATTGACTTGAAAGCACTATTGCTTGTTTATAAATCAGTAAATGGAGCAGGACCTAAATACTTGTCAGACATGCTTCAGCAGTACACACCTTCTCGTCCTCTCAGGTCCCAGGTGAAAACCTGCTAGCAAAACCTACAGTTAGAACTAAACATGGTGAAGCAGCTTTTTTAGCTGCTATGCGGCTCAGCTGTGGAACCAACTTTCGGATGACATTAAAAGGCCCCAACTGTAGCCAGTTTTAAATCTAGACTTAAGACCAAACTGTTCTCAGACGCTTTCTGCTAACTGTGCGAGTTACAAATTCTGAATCTGCCTCGATAATTATTCTACTTTGTCTTTTATTACTTTTTTTTTACTACTTTGTTTTGCTTACTAATTATTCTTTATTTTTAAATGATTTTACCTTGTGTTTTATGTTTTCTTTTTATTATGATCTTTACCTTTTAACTATTCTTTGACTATATTGCCCTTCTATGCTTTTATTTGTTATTATCGTTTGGTTTTGTTTATGTAAAGCACATTGAATGACCTCTGTGTATGAAATGTGCTATATAAATAAACTTGACTTGACTATGGACACTGGTCTGATACATTGTGCACTATGGACACTGGTCTGATACATTGTGCACTATGGACACTGGTCCTAATCGATATTTAGGGTGGGACGCTAAGGACTAGTCCTAATCAATATTTTAAGATGACAAAACTGTCCCCACCAATATTTTATTTGTGCTGCTGATCATTCCGACAGCCAGCACAACAGCGAAACGTCATCATATGATTTGCTGAAAAACAGAGGACGAGAGGGAAGGGTTATCTGACATGCACGCTACAGTAGGCCTACACGCACGGCACGGAGAGTGTCAAAGCACACTACTGTACTTGTTTGCACCGGCAGTCAAGCGAGCGGGTGTGTCAACGACAACGGTAAGTTAGGGCTGTCTGCCAATACATAGCCTATCCCAAAAAAGGCCAGAGTAAAACATTGTGATATTCCCTTTGCCCTTCAGCATGTACATGTTTGCCCCTTTTTGTGGTTTGTAGATCAGCTATGCCACCCAATAATACGAAGCTTTTTCATTGCAGTCTAGGCAAAATAATTAGCCATACAAACTGGCAACTGGTGACCAGGCTTTCAAATGCGGATTTTACTGTGTAAAATAGCATTAGCTGTTTTTTTAGCTGCCGCACGGACAGTCACATAGGCTATAAGTCACCATCACTGACTGTTAGGCTTAATGGCCTACCAATCTTGCAGTCGCAATAAACAATGGATCCGAGACATTTTCCTGTTTCTATATTCTGTTTATGTAGGCTAATGTATTTGTGAATGTAGTGAATTTGTGAATAGCCTGCACAATGCAAAGAAATAAAAGATAAACTGGTGCATTTCCATAGCCTAGAAATGAACATTGCGAAACACTTATCTGCTCTATGATCTCATCCCAGAAAGATTTTCTTTGATTTGTTAGTTTTTTGAACATTTATTTTATCTAATGACATAGCAAATATGATGAATTGAATCCACATATCCTTGCACTTGCAAAACTATTTTTCAGCATTCACGTTCCTCTTAAAGTGACAGGCACTCAATTAGATTTACACACCAAATGTGATGATACAGACAAGTGTAGCCTAATAATTTAAATATCAATATGATGTAATCAAATTACTAAATATGTTTAGCTATTCGTAATCATGCAGATCATAAAATACTTAGCCTAAATAATGATCAATATACATTTATAGTTTATATGAATTCCAAAATATGAAAAAGAAACCTATGGCAACCATCACTTTCTATGTGTGTGTGTGTGTGTGGAGGGTCAATCAAATTCTATGATTGCCACTGATGTGAATGATCTCACAAATCACACAAACCAAATCAAATATGAAAAAATTTGAGATTCTTCACTTGCCGTTGGTATTGAAACAATAATGTTGGTATCGTGACAACAGGAGTTGTGGATGTGTCCCCATCAAAGCTGAGACCAAACCTACGCCCTTGATTGGACAAATAAATGACATTGACTCGCCATATCCTGACTCAGAAAAAAAACATTTTCTTGCTTTTTGCCGCAAACTCAGCAATGAAATCATAGGCCAGCTTGCAGGTAGCCTACGTCTTGGATGCAACCATGAGGACGGCAATGAGTTGTTAACAGACATGAACCAAGACATATTCACCTTATTCAGCCCCGCCCATTTTTTAAAATTCCACTTTGTCTTTAAACTTCCGGTCGGCTAGCTACGTCTAGTTAGCTTCATTGGGATAACATGGCAGAAGAGGATAGAGAGGCTAGTTAGCTTCATTGGGATAACACGGCAGAAGAGGATAGAGAGGCTAGTTAGCTTCATTGGGATGATACGGCAGAAGAGGATAGAGAGGCTAGTTAGCTTCATTGGGATGATACGGCAGAAGAGGATAGAGAGGCTAGTTAGCTTCATTTGGATAACACGGCAGAAGAGGATAGAGAGGCTAGTTAGCTTCATTGGGATGATTATACGGCAGAAGAGGATAGAGAGGCTAGTTAGCTTCATTGGGATAACACGGCAGAAGAGGATAGAGAGGCTAACTTGGGAGGAAAACGACAAATGCCATCAGGAGGTCAGATTGCAATATTGTACTTCGCTACCCAAGGCTATTCACCCCTACGGAGTGGGTAGACGATGTGGCAGTGGCCGCTGTATCGTATGGAGAAACTCGCAAATCCTTATCTGTTTGGTAACTTTGGTAACTAGTTTAGAAAGTCATTACAGAACAGCCGCTCCAAAGTCAGTGTTTTCCAAACTTCAGATTGGAAAGGTGTATAACAGAAATGTCTTAAGTCACCAAAATCCTAAATAAACGTTCCTAACTTTATGATGACCCACAACATATGATGCCAGTCATCTCGATAGAGCTCTGTTATCTCAATGTATCGCAATGGATGTACTGCTCAATCGGAAGTTCGGAGACAATGTGGGCAGAGCTAGCGCCCCCCATGTTTGCGCGCGGAATAAGGTGAATAGCCCAGCAGCAATCTATATAAAATAACACATACTTGAAGTACCATCCATGATATGTTGTCAAATATTGAAGTCGTGGGAAGTTTACATAATTTAAGCTGTAGGATGTTTCATTGGTCCCCCTTAAATAACTCTTGAACGGTTTTGTTCAGAGCTATACATGCAACTGCTTTCGACAAAGGACAGATGTATG
Organism: Alosa alosa; assembly: GCF_017589495.1. Classification (NCBI taxonomy): domain Eukaryota; kingdom Metazoa; phylum Chordata; class Actinopteri; order Clupeiformes; family Clupeidae; genus Alosa; species Alosa alosa. The sequence continues at coordinate 1,113,378 of NC_063189.1, forward strand.
TTGCTAGTGACAAAATATTAACTTTCAGTGTTTTACGATGTCTTTGTCATGGGGAAGTGTTTTTCCCCATACATTTATTCTAGGCTACTGTCAGTGACAGCCGCGAGAGAAGCGGGTTCTGTGTTGCGTTCATTTCAGTGACTGACGCGAGAGAAGCGGGTTCTGTGTTGCGTTCATTTCAGTGACTGACACGAGAGAAGCGGGGTCTGTGTTGTGTTGCGTTAATTTATTTTCATTAGCATGCCGTCCACAGCTCTTCAGTTCCGACAAAGCCGAAATTACTCATTTTGAAACAATGAGTGCAGGCCGGCCGTGCCTTTGTATGGTTATATTGCTTGATTGGGGGGGGACATTTGAGAACATTTCCTAATTCACCCGACACTATTATTCAAAATGTTGAAAACTATTTCGGCATAGCCTATAAGCAGTTTAATTAAATGCAATGTTAGTTGTAAACAAATGCAATAACATGCAATAATGCCACCAACAACAACCAAAACAAGGCTACTCATTGTCAACATGTAAATTAGGCTAAATGTAACATTATTGTGAATCAAATTAAAATGTTCTCTTTTGCAAACGTAGGCAGAGGCATAACAGATTCATTTAATAATGTTACAAAGATACTACATCAATCCGTATGCTTCATTAGGCTACTAGGCTATTTGTTTTGCCTTACTCTTGATTCATTTAGGCTAGGCCTTTTTATTCAGTTATTCATCATCTTCCGTCCTTGTGTAGCGCACGCATTCTCAGACCTGTCACCTGCCACCCATCGTAAGGGAGGTGTTTGGAATCATTCCCGCGTTACAATCATCAGCCAATCAAGGTGGTCACTTCAGTCAAGTTCGTGCATGAGTAATAACGTCATCCATAGCAACGAAGACTCACTCACTCTTAGTCAAAGATTCTAGAGCGCTCAGCTCCAGAATCTGTTCAGGAGTTGTCATTTTTCCTTACTAAGAGTAGGTCTGAAAGGCTTTGTGAATAACTTCATAAGAGAAACCTAGCTAAAATATTTTATTGCTATTTAGGAGTAGCCTACTCCTAGTGGTAAGATACAAGGATACAAGGAAGTTTATTGTCACATGCATATAGTTACTGGAAGTAAGAAATGCAGTGAAATTATGTCTGGTGTCAGCCTATTTGTGCATTTATGGGGTAAAAAGTGCAGTAGAAGGGTTTAGTAGATTAAGTGGCAAGGGCTGCATAAGAAAGGTGGGGGAGGATTGGGATTGGGGGGGGGGGCAACAAGGAGCACCCAAGAGCAACAGGGGCAAGGAAAAACTCCCTTACCAAGGAAGAAACCTGGTTCCGGGTTTAGCCATGAGAGGATAGGCAGCAGGAATGCGGAGCTCCCCGAAAATCTTTTCAATGACCTTGAAATAACGCGGGTCGGGGCATATCTCCACCTAATTGTTTATCATTTGTTGCAATTATTGTTTTATATCACATTTAACTCGGATTTTTCACTGACAACATGGCTTTAAGTACAAGAGCTGCTTCGTCGAAAACTCCAGCGGGAAAACTCGCCGCCATGGCAGGCACCGTTAGCTCTCCTAAAGATTCAGAGACCGTTTCTATGACCCAACTTGTCGCCGAATTCGACAAACAACGAGCCTCCTTGAACGAGGACATCGCGATTTTAATTAAAGAAGCCATCGTCCCTCTCCAATCATCGGTGATTGCTTTAACACAGACTGTAAGTGATTTCCAGTCACGACTGACTACCACTGAAACGTTGGCTGGGGATAACTTCGAAGCTCTGACTGTAGCAGAGAAAAAGATACAACATCTTGAGGAACAAACGCGATGATGCTAGAGGACCCTCGAAGGGGCCAACGGATATTAAACGTCCCAAAGGACCGAGAAACAGTCACTGGTGAACTTTGTAAGATGCTAATCTGGCGGATATTAAACGTCCCAAACGTTAAGGAAAAAATGCCCAGATCCGTTTATTGGGGACAGTCAAACTGTGCATAGCTCAACTTTTTACCTGTTCTGTGATTGGTTCCCTATCTGGAAAATTTGCTCCATGGTCTCCAGGCTGCCTTAGTCTTTGAATCAAACCGAAGGCAGCATGGGAACACCCAGGAAATGGAAGCCATGGGCCGCCTTTGATAAACCACCAGAACTTGGCGGGATAAGCCCTCGATAAACCCTCTGAGAAAGGCCCACCTCGCCCATTCATCGTGTGCTTTCACAAATTTCAGGAAAAAGAAAAGGCTTTGAATTTTGCAAGAGCACATGACGTGCAGTTCAGAGGAATCAGCCTACGGATTTACCCTGACTTGACCAGAGCACTCGCAAAGAGACGGGCGGAGTTCAAGGATGTTAAACGGCTGCTATATCAGAAGAAGGTGTGGTTCAGGCTGCGCTACCCAGCGCAACTCCGAGTGAATTTGGGCGACAAAACATTCAACTTCTCTACCACCCAAGAGGCTCAACAGTTTTATGACAGCCAGATTGCAACGAACCAACCGCCTTTGGAGGGACATGGACAAGGTGGCCAGCAGATGGAGGAGGGTTAAGCTGAATTTCTTCCCATTTATTATTAATAACAAAGACGGAGTAGTGGACTATTAAACTTAACCAGGCCAGTGAAAGAGTAGTCGGAATTATGATGTAACTCAATTAAGAGAAACTTGTTAACTTCAGCAGATGGGGAGATGCCTACATGCGTGTTCTTATTTTGCATATGGGGGGCCGTATGGGCCAAAAAGTGTGAATGCTTTACTGGGAATTTAAGAGTAGGGGGACTGCGGTTCATCTTTGTTCTGTGGATGAACCTAGTTTTTGTTGTTTCTGGTTCTTAAATAGGGGTATGCCAAGAATGTTTAGTTTTTATTTTATTTTATTTTATTTTATTGCTATCTCAGGAACTACAGCTGATATCTCAACATATATGGTTAGGTGGCAGACTTTGCTGAGTAGGAATATGTCAGGAGGGTCTGTAAGATTCATTAGTTGGAACGTCAGAGGTATGAATGGGCCGGTGAAAAGAGCTAGAGTATTTACCCACTTGAAAAGACTGAATGCTGATGTAGCATTTTTGCAGGAAACTCACCTTCGTTCACAGGATCACCATTTGCTTAGAAAAACATGGGTAGGACAAGTTTATCACTTATCACTTTCAACAGCCGGGTAAGAGGAGCAGCCATAGTGATACATAAGAGAGTGTTATTCACTGCTTCAAAAATAATTTCAGACTCCCAAGTTTGATCCCAATATTATAGTAGCAGGTCACCTTTTTCATATGCCTGTGGTATTGGTGAGTGTGTATGCACCAAATTGGGACAACCCTGATTTTTTCAAAAAGATTTTGACCTCACTTCCTAATTTAAATACACATTCTTTAATATTTTGGAGGAGATATGAACTGTGTAATAGATAGTACTTTGGACCGCTCCAACACCAAAACAACTCCTGTGTCAAAGATGTCTATGGATTTATCCAATATTATGAACCACATTGGGTGCACTGACCCGTGGAGATTCTTTAATCCTGGAAAAAAGGAATTCTCTTGCTTTTCACATGTTCATCAAACTTACTCTAGAATAGATTATTTTTTTCATTGATAAAAACCTTCTTTCTGCTGTAAACACTGTACAATACTCTGCCATAGTTGACTCTGATCATGCACCTCTCATTCTTGAAGTAAACTTTGCCCTCAATTATTCTACCAAACCAACTTGGAAACTAAATGCAGCGATACTTTCAGATGATAACCTCTGTGAATACATATCCAAAACAATAGATGACTTTCTTTTAACTAACCAGTCAGACTCAACATCCCCATCTATACTCTGGGAGACATTGAAGGCTGTTCTAAGAGGACACATAATATCATTTATGGCCTCAAGAAGTAAACAGCGAAAACAAACTAAAGACACATTATTAAACAGTATTCAGAAGACTGACCAGCAATACTCTCTAACACCTACTCCTGAATTATACAAAGAAAAATTGAACTTGAAATCGCAATATGAATTGCTGTCTACAGAAAAAACAGAACAACATTTATTGCGATCACGTGCCTTTTTCTACGAAAATGGGGAGAAGGCATGTCGGCTTTTTGCTCACCAATTAAAGAGTAGAACTGCATCCAAACATATTTCAACTATCAGGAAAAATCAACAAGAACTGACTATAAACCCTCAAGAAATTAACAACACATTTAGAGATTACTATTTTAACCTATATTCTTCAGAGTATCCCCAAGACACCTCTCATATGGCAGAATTCTTAGCAAACATTGATATTCCATCAGTCCCTCAAGATGAAAATTTGGAAAAACCACTAGAAGCGAAAGAAATTAAAAGCGCAATAACTGATATGCAGAGTGGGAAAACACCGGGCCTCTAAACTTATTCCTTTATTGTTAAACATGTTTAATCACTCTCTTGAACAATCATGCTTACCACAAAGCCTCACTGAAGCCCTAATTACGGTCTTGTTGAAACCTGGTAAAGATGCTACTGAATGTGGCTCTTATCGACCAATATCTCTGCTCAACACGGATGTCAAAATACTTTCAAAAGTCTTGACTTCCAGAATTAATACTATAATTTGTGATATAATATCAGAAGACCAAACAGGCTTTGTCAGAGGCCGCCACTCTTTTGTGAACATACGTAAACTCTTAAATATAGTACATTCACCTGCGTCCAGGGGCACACCAGAGGTGGTGTTGTCCCTGGATGCGGAGAAGGACTTTGATAGGGTGGAATGGGGGTATCTGTTCTCAGTTTTACAGAAATTTGGCTTTGGTCCAAAGTTCATTTCTTGGGTTAAATTATTATACTCCTCTCCAAAAGCTGCTGTAATCACAAATTCACTGCGATCAGAATACTTCCCTTTAGGTAGAGGAACACGCCAAGGCTGTCCTCTCAGTCCATTGTTGTTCATCATCGCAATAGAACCATTGGCAATAAAACTCAGATCTACAACTTCAATACATGGGATATATAGAATGGGGATGGAATTCAAAGTTTCTTTGTATGCTGATGATCTTTTAATTTATGTAGCAGACCCCCTGGTATGTACACTTGTGATTCTTAATATTCTAAACAATTTCAGTGGTTTTTCTGGATACAAAATCAATTACTCAAAAAGCATTTATTTCCCCATAAATAAGAAGGCATCATCAATCCTTGAGGCAGACTTGCCATTTTGTATTTCAAAAACAGGATTTAAGTATCTAGGCATAAATGTGACCCCCTCTTTTTCTGACTTATTTAACGCAAACTTCTCCCCTATTTTTGAGAAATTGAAACTGGACCTTCAATGCTGGAATTCTTTATGTTTAAGCTTAGCAGGAAGAGTTAATTGTATTAAAATGAACATACTGCCTAGATTCCTATACCTATTTCAAAACTTGCCTATTTTTTCTCCCCAAGTCATTTTTTCGTTCAATAAATGAGAGACTGTCACATTTTCTTTGGGAGGGAAAGATCCCTAGACTACGTAGGGCATTTCTGGAAAGGCCAAGAGCTGAGGGTGGTCTTGCTCTTCCCAACCTAATGCGCTATTATTGGGCAGCAAACCTTCAAAAAATAATTTACTGGTTTCAGGCCCCTAAAACGGGTTGGTGTGCTGCGGAAGGGAAAAGCTGCAAACAGTCATCGCTTCTTGCCCTAATCACCTCAAAACTACCTCTCTTTCCAACCCGTTTCTCCTGTAGTCCAGTGGTGGTTTCTACTTTGAGAATATGGATACAATTCAGGCAGACATTTAAGCTGACTGAAATGTCCATATACAGTCCAATCAGTAAAAATCATCTGTTTCCCCCTGCAGAATTAGATAACTCTTTCAGACAGTGGAGACACAATGGTCTAACTACTTGTAAGGATTTATTCATAGATAAAGTTTTCCCTAATTTCGCGGACTTTTCAGATAGGTTCTCTATTTCTAATTCTAATTTCTTTCGATACCTTCAAATTCGCCATTTTGTTCAAACTTTGGTTCCATCATTCCCTCAAATTCCTGAAAGGTCAGTGATGGAGGACATACTTGAAAGGCCTGTAACTTGGGGTAGTCACATTTCCAGCATTTATAAACTCATTATGTCATCTGAAAATCCAACGACAAACAATATCAAAACCACATGGCAAGCAGAACTTGGTATTGACATATCAGACATCGTCTGGGATAGAGCGCAGAGTTGGATTAATGGAACCTCTCCTTGTGCACGTCTCAATCTAATTCAGTTTAAAGTTTTTCATCGGATGCATTTTAGTAAGGTGAAACTAGCCCAAATGTACAGTACCTTGGATGATACTTGTGATCGTTGCAAGATAGCCAAGGGGGATCTAGCCCACATGTTCTGGGCCTGTCCCAAACTGACTGACTACTGGACGTCAATATTTGACATTTTAAATTGAAGCGTTTGGTTTTCACCTACAACCCAACCCTGCATCTGCTATATTTGGGGTAGAGGGAGCAGATGTGATAATACCTAGTAGAAAAGAGAGTGTTACAGCCTTTGCAACTCTTATAGCACGCAGGAGGATATTATTAGAATGGAAATCAGTTACTCCTCCAAAAGTTTCTGTGTGGCTGTCAGACCTTATGATGTTTTTAAAGCTGGAAAAGATAAAGTACTTTGTTAAGGGACACTCTAACAAGAAATTTCATAAAACCTGGGACCCTCTGTTGACCTATAATTGATAGGCTAAAAACGCTTCCTCCTGAATAATACACAGCGCCTATGGAAAAGCAAGGTCTTACTGCTGTAATTCCTGATTGTTTATTCAATTTATTTATTCAATTTGTTTTGTTTTATTGTACAACGGTATTATCTTTATAATTTTGTTTTTATTTTTGTATAATTTATATTGTTTATGTTATTTAATTTATTATTAATTTAATTAATGTTATAATTGTTTTAACGATTATAGTTTCTTTTTCTTTGTTATTGTCTTGCTATACTCAGTGTTGAAAATGTTGGCATGATTGGTTCTATGGGTGGGAGGGATTTTATTAAGGGGACTTGTGACACAATGTTTTTCAACGACTGTTAAACTCCTTTAAAAGCAATAAAAATACTTGGAAAAAAAAACCAAGGAAGAAACCTTGGGCAGATCCACTGGCTCAAGGGGCTAACCCAACTGCCAGGGGTCTTGGTGTGTGTGTTGGGGGATGACAGGGGAGATGGGATAGTGTGCTGTGTATGTGGGGGGAGAGGGCAGTGTGCAATATGTGTGTTGGAGAAGCTTCCTCATGAGACAATGTGCTGTGTGGGGGGGGGGGGGGTCAGTGTGCTGTAAGTATGTTGGGGATGTGTGTTGGAGAAGCTTCCTCATGAGACAATGTGCTGTGTATGTAGGGGAGAGGAGGGGGGGGGAGTGTACTGCAAGTATGGTGAAGGGACTTACTATTGCAAGCAGAGTACTGTATGTATGATGTATGTGAGTGATGACAGTGAAGATGTGTGTGTGGGTGGGAGGGGAGTGGAGCAGTGACTGTGTGTGTGTAGTGTGTGTGTGGGTAGGTGGGGGCAGTGTGCTGTAAGTATGTAGAGGATGTGTGTTGGAGATCCTGAAGACAATGTGCTGTGTATGTAGGGAGGGGGGGGGGGCAGTGTGCAGCAAGTAGAGGAGGCTTACTGTAGCAAGCAGTGTGCTGTATGTATGTGAGGTGATGACAGTGATGATGTAAGTGTGTGTGTTTTTTTTGTGTGTGTGTTGGGGATGGGGGTGGGGTGTGGGGTGGGGTTGCAGAAAGGCTAGGCAATCAAGGACATGGGTAGATAGATGGAGGAGAAATCAAAAATAATAAATAAAAAGTTCTATGGAGTTGGAGAAAGTCAGATATGTGTGTGTGTGTGTTTTCACGTGTGATGAAATAAGAAAATAAATAAAAGGTCTGTAGCATAGGGAGAGGAATGTAAAAGGGCTAAAAGTCTTGTAGGTGTGTGTGTGTGTGGGGGGGGTCATGAGTGCTGAGGAGTGAATGAGTGCAAAGTCAGTATAGTGTGAGTTCAGATGGCCTGGGGATAAAAACTTCTCCGGAGTCTCTCAGTTCTGGCTTTGTGACTACATAGGCGTCTTCTTGATTTCAGCGGTAGGAATAATCCATTGTTAGGATGAGAAGAGTCCTTCAGAATCTTTTGGGCTCTTAGGAGTACTCTTCTGGAATAGATATCTTGTAGAGCAGGGAGTTGAGTTCTTATAGTACATTCAGCTGAGCGCACTACTCTCTGCAGAGTACTACAATCTCTAACTGTGGAGTTCCCATACCAGGTGATGATGCTACCAGTTAGAACACTCTCAACCGCTGAAGTGTAGAATGCCTTCATGATGGATGTAGAAACTTTGAATTTCCTTAGCTGACGAAGGAAGTAGAGTCGTTGTCTGGACTTCTTCAGAACATATTGAGTGTTAACAGTCCATGTTAAGTCTTCAGTAATGTGGACACCAAGGTATTTAAAACTTGTGACTCTCTCTACAGGTTGCCCGCTGATCATTAGTGGGGTGTAACTGTAGTTCTGCTGCTGCCTTCTGTAATCCACTACCATTTCCTTGGTTTTAGTGATATTCAGTGTCAAGCTGTTAGATTGACACCACTGTGCCACCTCATCAACCTGATCCAAGTAGAGCTGTTCATTGTTGTTACTAATCAGGCCCAAGATCACTGTGTCATCTGCAAACTTGATGATGGAGGTATGACTACTGTTGGCTTTGCAGTCATGTGTGTAGATGTTGTACAGCAGTGGACTCAAAACACAGCCTTGGGGAGTACCAGTGCTGATGGTTAATGAGTCAGATGTCAGACCCCCACTCTAACCACTTGTGAGCGGTTGGTGAGGAAGTCAAATATCCAGTGACACAGGATGGTGTTCAGTCCTAAGGCCTTCATCTTTGTGACCAAGGTGAGAGGTACTATCGTGTTGAATGCTGAACTAAAGTCAATGAACAGCATCCTCACATAATTCCCATTCCCTCCTCCAGGTGAGTTAAGGTGGTGTGCATGAGGTTTGAGATGGCATCCTCTGTAGACCTGTTGGCTCTGTAAGCAAATTGGAGGGGTCAAGGAGGCAGGGAGGGATGAGCAGATAATGTTTTTCACAAGCTTCTCAAAACACTTCATCACTGTAGACGTCAGGGCTACTGGGCGGTAGTCATTCAGACATGATGGACTTTTGTTTTTCGGTACTGGAACAATAACAGACTGCTTGAGGCAAGTAGGAACTGTCTCTTGAGCCAATGATGTGTTAAAAGATATAAGTGAACACAGGAGCTAACTGAGCAGCGCGGGATTTCAAAACCCCTGTTAGAAATTCCATCCGGTCCAGCAGCTTTTCTACAATTAACCCTCCTAAAGGCATTGCTCACATCGACCTCAGAGACACAGAAAGGTGCATCCTCATTTGCTTCACATGTGTTTTTCATGTCAAAGCGAGCATAAAAAGCATTAAGTTCATCAGGGAGGGCTTCACTCACATTCATCATAGGAGGGGACTTTCTTTCAAAGCCAGTGATGGTTCGGAGTCCTTTCCACACTCGTGCTGGATCACCCTCCAAGAAATCAGCTTCAATTTTGTCTCTATAGCGCCGCTTAGCATCTTTAATAGCTCTGCGTAAACTATAAGATGCTGTTTTGTAATCCGTCATATCCACCTTTCGATTTTCCAGATTCCTCAGTCCTGTCAGAGCGAGCAGCAGAGAAAAACTCCGCGGAGTGATGGCACAGTCCGGTACAAGTTCAGTTGGCCATGTCTCAGTAAAGCATAAAATGTTACAGTCCCTGGTGTCTCTTTGAAACTGTATCCTCGCTCTTAGTTCATCCATCTTGTTCACAAGAGACTGGACATTGGCTAGAAGAATGCTAGGCAGTGGAGGCCTATGAGCTCTATTCCTCAATCTGTTACGGGCCCCGGCTCGTTTTCCTCTGTGTTTTTTCCTTCTGCGCCGAGATGCGTCTCCATGGTTCCCCGATGCATCTCGGAGAATCTCAGTCGGCCAGGTAGAATCGTCGATTAAAACATCCCGAAACAAAAAAGGCAATTCATTTCCGATGTTTCTGAGTGTAACGCCATCATACGTAATCAGTGCAGTGGAAAAGTGCAAAAAATTAGGGGTTAATAAAAGGTAAAAGAGTAAATATAAGCACAAGTTAGGCGGAGCAACCAAAAAGGCGTCCGAACGCGGCGGCGCCATGGCAACAGGATAAAAGGCTTTGTGAATATGGCCCCTGGTGTCTAACCCAATGCATAGCCCATTTACACAAAATAATGGTTGAATTTTAGGCTACTGATGATCATTGTTATTTAAGAACATGCAGTGCGCGTAGGGCACCAAAAACATCTTGCTCGTAAAAAATCATCATACCGCACATTGTGGCGGGTCTGTTATTTAACCTACTTACTGTAGGCCATGGCCGGATCTAGAATAGGACTGGGAGGGGCAATGCCCCTCCAAATATTTCTTCTGCCCCACCTAATTGGTCAATTTTAATTGACAGCTATTGAATCTGCCAATCACACTTTTCTAGTTCGTCCCGTCTGAATTTCGAGGGTGCTGATTTGCTGGTTGGATAGTATAAATAAGCTACCGGAGCAGCAGCGACACGTTCCCCTACCATTCCACACTCTCTCTCCTCGTCACTCTCTCTCTCTCTCTCTCTCCTCGTCACTCTCTCTCTCTCTCTCTCTCCTCGTCACCATTCCACACTGAGTGCATCACTTGCTGTTTCATACTTCAGTACAGAGGGCTTATATTTCCATAAAGAAATATTGTTGCTGGTTTAAATAAAGACCTTTTTTGTATTATTCTCGTTTGAATAAGGTTTGTTTTTAGCTAATGTGCATGTTAGCTTTCTAAGGTGATCTAGCCAGTTAGTTTGTCAACATTGGTCATTCCTTAACTGTGTTATAAGCAGGGTGGGAATTTTACAGCGGCCACGTCGTTGCCCCTTGCGTTGGCCGTGATGTCCCTTTGAAAATCGGAGGTTCACCGGCCACTGTGGCCTTGGTGCCCCTTTCTTTCTATGTTCTGCTTTGCATCCGACTAGTGATTTTTATTTAGCCTATGGCCTGATTAAGCTTAGCATTCACAACGCAAATTAATTTAGCCTATGTCTTTTACGCAGTGGAGAATGTGACAGCGCAAGGCAAGAAAGAAAGTGCATCCAAATTCACTCATTCTTTGCTGAAATAGCCTATACTCCGATAGCCTACTCTTCACAACAGTGGCGGAGCTAGGGGGTGGCTTAGGGGGCTTAAGCCCCGAATCTTTTTTTAGTGTTTTAAATTCCCGGCAACTCTTATTTCCAATATAACTTCCCCTCGGTTTCTCTATACATGTCACCAAATGCTCTATTACTGAGGAAATATATCCCTTATTTTCAAAGCCCAATATTGAAAAATAATTTGACTTGCTACACTATCTATGCCAGGTCTCTGGGCTATGGTGATTTCAATGGTTAGATTGATTTGTTTAGATCCAGTGAAAATGCTGCCTTGACAACGCTTACGCCATGGCCGGTGTTCCAAAAGCCTCTGTCAGAAGTCTGTCACCTTTACAGTCTGTGATAAAACACTTTGTGTACATGTTGTTGAAACGTTATGGATATTAGAAAGTTTTTCAAAAGACCACCCAGCTCCGTTCAAGCAACAGCATCGCCCAGTGAACTGACGGATGGTGTTGTTTCAGGTTGGTGATTTCACGTTAAGAGCTTTCTGTCAGTTAGGCAGGCTAACGTTAGGCTACTTGGCTAGCTCCCTAAATGCTTAACGTTAACGTTAAATCAGAGACGGTGATAATAGTCCAGGCAATCTGTGAGAAAAAAACACCCAACCCAAAACTAATTGCAACAGAAATGATTTTTGTTGTATTCAGTTCAAGAAACCTTCCCATATCACATACCAAAAGTCCATGAAAATCCAAGTGGTGGAACATTGTCAGAATTGGAATTATTTGTGCATAGGTCAATGGCGAAAAGCTGCACCTGTGGCAGTTTTATTGAACTTTCATAGTACAGGGATATGTGAAAATTAGATCAAATTCTTTCATATAAGCATGAAACTTGGTGAACTTGTACAGTTTGGAGCCCTGAACATTTTCAGATATGAAACCATTATCAAAAACCTAATGATCATTGTGGCAACTATTAAATGTTCCATTATAACTGAATTACGCCTATATTCTTCATTATATCTCCTGAACCAAACATGGTATCTCAGAACAAGTAATGCCTACAGGGATGAGCAGTATTTATTGTACATGTATTCCATATTTCAAATACAAAATATATTGTATATTCGTAATTTGTATTTGACTGGGTTGAATAAAATGACTTTGTATTTTGTATACTTAATAGGTATGTATTTTTGTAGTTTAAAATATTGACAAATATTTTTGGTAAAACCAATACTTTTGGTGATGTGATGACATCGTAAAAGTGCAAAACAATGAATGTAGCCTCTGACTGGTGCTGACTTTTGCCCACACTTGTGATAATATTGAGATTCAGGAAGATGATCCAGTGCAAGTTGAGTAACTTTTAGGAGGGTCAATATAGGGTTCAACATAGAAATTTTTTATGGATTCTGGTACTGTTAGACATGCTAAATAACATACTAAAAATCTAGTAAAATCTGACCTTGAGAAATGGGTCATTTGGGGGCAGAAAGGGGTAATTTGGGGGCAGCCGTGGCCTAAGGTTTTACACTACCTAAAACGCATTACGCCACTGACCAAGAAATACCTGGTCAGAAATCCATGGCGAGTTGTTTATATGTTATTTTAAGAGTGCATTATCAACAGTGATGGGCGGGTGCACAATTACACCCTGCTTTTCGTCCACAGGAGCGTGCACCACCGCACATCCATAAAAACATTATAAATTACGATTACAATGGGGAACATAAAGTTATTCACCATCATTTTCAAATTGTTAATGACAATTAAAAGTGAATAGGCGAGAGGCACATATGGAGCACAGCTGAAGACGCACTGTCACGAGATGTAAGCAACTCCTCTGCAGGATAAATGTCCTTAGGTTTCTTATTTAGTCATTTAAACACTATTGGGGTAAGTGTTGCCTTTTTCAGGCTATTTTGTCAATGGTAACCTATTGTCAGTCAATAGTGAAAGTAATTAACTGTGTATAACTGTTTTGTCGTTGACTATGACACCACGGAGAAGTTAGTTTCACTTTGCCAATGAGTTCAAATAATACCACGAGTGCAGATCGTTTATAGGCTATACTCTGCTTGGTTTTAGTAAAGCATGGTTTAGTGGAATACCTGTTCCATACGGTCTCGGGTGCAAGCTGATTCCTTCAACTGCGCCGCTGACTATCAAAATACCGATGTGCTTTTTGAAGTCGCACTGCTTGCTGTTAAAGAGAATGACAGTATCACTCTCATTGGTTTAAAGGATGTTACGCCCAAAACACACCCATGACTATTTAAGAAACATATAGATCCACCATTTTCGCCAGGTGCGGACTTTTTGAAAACAAAACCACCCCAATGTGGACTGGACAAACCCTAAGCTATTTGATAGTGACCATGCGTATTAGACAAATATAGCCCTATATCTCAATTACTATTCAGCCCACAGGGGTGAATCTGAGGACAAATGATGGTCAAATGAAATAATAATATGATTTTAAATGTTAACATTGAACATTTTGGAATGCTCTACCTTTTTCAGCGATATATTAAAATCAATGTGTTTTAATACAGAGTAAATGCAAAACAGGAATATGTACCATGTCCAAGGCATGGGGAAGATAATACTTAACTGGTATTATATCTCATCTAGAGGGCATATGCTTTTAGAAAATGAATCTGTTTTCCCTGGACATGGCCAAAATGTATCCACTTTACTTTGCAGAATAGAGGGCAAGATTTCACCTTTGCAGAATAGAGGGGCAATGTATAGTTTGTGCATAGGCATGGAGCCTATACAGAATAGATGGGCAAATGTCTTGGAGGAAGATGGACATGTCCTAATTGGTGTCACATCACTTCTAGAGGGTTATATGCTTTCAGAAAATATATAGTTTAGAGTATTTAATCTGTTTTCCATAGACAGTATAGGCTAAAATGTGTCCACTTTACACTAGATTCGCCTATACAGAATAGAGGGCAATGTATTGTGCATTGCATGGAGGAAGATGGGACATGTCCTAATTGGTGTAACATCACTTCTAGAGGTTATACTTTTAGAAAATATATAGTTTATGATGTTTAATTTGTTTCTCTTAATAGTGCAGGCCAAAATGTATCAGCTGTTCACTTGATTCACCTATACAGAATAGAGGAGTATGTATTATGCATGGTATGGAGGAAGATGGGACATACGTTGATTAATGCTATATTTCATGTACAGGCCATATGCTTTTAGAATATGTATAGTTTTGGCTGTTCTATGATTTTGGTAAAACCATGACCCATGCATAGGCATGCATTTTAATTATTAATCTTAAACTATATGTTTTAGTATAGCAAGCACCTTTTGCCAGACGTCACAACAATATTCACCTCTTTGGAGGCTAGTTGCAGTTATCTGCACCTTTCTGTCGAATTTGGACATCATCATGTCCATCTTTAACTTTACAATTTTCCTTCATTCATTCACTTACATAAACATGCTGTGCTGTCTGATTGCACAATTTTGGCTAAAACAGTAAAGTAAAGAGGCATCATACAGGCCCCTCTGATTGGACAGACAGTCTCTCAGTCAACCCCCGGGCAAGAGGTCAATTACTATAAGTCTTGGAAAATGATGGACTGATACTTGTGATATACTGTATATGATTCAGTGACCTCTAAATCAGACCACCAAAAACACTTTCCTAGGCTTAATAATGCTTTTAAGTTAAAACTATGTGTTTGTACAACTTTAACATTGTGGAACACTTACATGCAAAAACACACTGGCTCTATTTAAAGACTCAACAACCATTTCCAGTTGGCAACAAACCAGTCTGAAATAAGCCTGAGAAATGTACTCTCTTTGAAAATAAAAGAATGTTCCTCAACAATGCAATATTCTAAAATTCCATGTTAAGTTAGATGGGGTCAGATATTCTTTAGAATGCTTATTCTGCAACATTCTAATTACAGTTTTGTCAGTATTTGCTGAAGGATAATGCATAAAACAACCCTCATTTTAACATATTTCCACCAACTGGATTTTCATGGACTTTTACTATGGTGTTTAGATCATCAATTGAAATATAATAATGTGAAAATAAATTCTGTTGCAATTAGTTTTGGGTCAGACCTCACTTTGCCTGGACTATAAAGCGAGACGATTCATAAGAGGGTAAATTCTGGCACGTTGTGACGTGGGGTTCGAAGCAGTCACGCCCATTTAGGAGTCTAGCGGTAGGTCCAGTGTCTATGTATTCCTATGGCAGAAATGAACATTTTCACGGAATATGACCAATCCCTTAGCCCTACATTCAGCGATGTAAGTTTTGAACCCATTTTCTAGAAGCCACATGTCTCCCTAACATTCCGACATTGAAATTGTATTTTCCAACGAAACAAATAAAGACAAAAATAGCTTTGTTCGTGATCTGTCACTGTCTCCTCAAAGCTCTGGTGCACAGCCACCTGTTCTCAGAGGCTCTAGACTCAGAGATGACCCCTGGCAGTTGGGTTAGCCCCTTGAGCCGTGGATCTGCCCAAGGTTTCTTCCTTGGTAAGGGAGTTTTTCCTTGCCCCTGTTGCTCTTGGGTGCTCCTTGTTGGTGCCCCCATTCCTATCCTCCCTCACCTTTCTTATGCAGCCCTTGCCACCTAATCTACTAAACCCCTCTTTCTGCACTTTTACCCCACTTTGCACAAATAGGCTGACACCAGACATAATTTCACTGCATTTCTTACTTCCAGTAACTATATGCATGTGACAATAAACTTCCTTGTATCCTTGTATCCTCAGAGATGGTTGATAAACTAACCTAACATATTTTTTGCTAGAACTAGTAGACTACCACAAAGTTGCTGAACATATGTTATTTCAGGTTTGTTTGCAACAATATATAAGTTTAACCAAAGTTCTTAGCTGCTAGCTAGCTAGCGAACATTCCCATTCACTTTCCGTTTACTATGCTAGCGTTAGCTAGCTAGCTAGCTTTCGGTTAACAGGGCAAAATGAAATTATTCATTGCGTGTCGAAG
This sequence comes from Alosa alosa, assembly GCF_017589495.1. NCBI lineage: Eukaryota > Metazoa > Chordata > Actinopteri > Clupeiformes > Clupeidae > Alosa > Alosa alosa. The sequence goes on from NC_063189.1 coordinate 1,129,517, forward strand.
AGTGTTTCATTGGCATCACACACAAACAATGACTGTAAAATAGTATACAAAATTATATGTATATGTTATTATTGCTTATTCAGAGAAAAGTTTATGTTTTGAAAGCATTTATTTAGGAGTCCGGAACTAGTGCCATTTCGTTCCATTGGTGAATCGTCTTATGATTCATCTTAGTTAACTATAGAATCTTTGGTTAAATGTCCTCGTTCGTCGGCGGAAAAGGCAAATTCAGTACTCTCATAGGCTAGCTAAGCCTACTGCAGAATAAGAAATTCCAGCTCCCAAAACAAAGTAATCCTCGTCTTGTAATAAATTAGGCTACACTGTTTTGAAATGTCAGAAAAAACCATTAACAGTTATCTGCCCATGTCAACTTTTCAGTGTCATATGTTGCATAAGCCTACCTTAAAACCTTGTTGATATCCTATCCACCACCACAGATCTTATAATCCAAGAGTCCACATAAATATAAAAGTCATGTTATGTTGTTTTGGCTGCCTAACTAATTATTAACTAAAAAAAAAAACATTACAATGATATATTGAGAGGAAAGGGCCCTTTCCATAAGTGTGTTAATCAAGCACCGTGCAGTCTGCATTCATAATCTAGGTGCTTGATTTTATGCACCTGTGTAAAGGGGCCTGATGAAACCTATGAATAATCTTGCTAAATTACAAAATTAATATAATTTAGAAACGCCTATGTCAAGATGATAATGCATTCCTTCTAAAATACCCTTGTATCATGATGACTGGCCATACTGTAATTATATCATAATATTATGTATATTATAGTATAAGATATTCTATATATTTGTCACACAGATGAGAAGGGAAGAGGAAGAAGGAGAATAGCAATAATAAACAATAATGTCATATCAAACAATAGCCTATTGAAAATAAACAAATACTATAATATACAAACCATAAGAAACGCTTAATAAGCTAAGTACATGCTAAACAGATATGAACAGATATTGCCTCTTGAAAGACCCAAAACTATAATTTTGTGTCACAGTGTAGTGCCAGTCAGATACCTTGAATCTGCTGAATGTTAGTTTCACATTTTTTAAGTCTCAAATGTGTCCATTAGTTTACACAAAATTCACTAAAAGTCATTATTTAGCCAAATAACTTTCAGTGTCCCGCCGGCGGGACGGTTACCCCCCTCCCCCACACATTCTAAATCAATTGTATGCACCATATTGCTATGTAACATAGTAATGTTATACACCACTTTGACTCTTGGGAATCCAAAAATGACAACTTTTTTTCATGTACAATCTGTATAGTGCTTTACATTCTCAGATAAATTTTATTATGTCTTAATTAAATTTGATCCAAAATGCCCCCCCTCCTCCGCTTTTGGTGATACCCTGACTTCTGGCTGCAGTGTAGCTGCAGCACAATAAGTAGATGCCTCATATTGGGTACTGAAATATTCACAAGAATCCATAGAAATTGAATCTTCATGTTGTATTATCCAATATTAGTTGTACAGATGTATAGTCTATCTTATACACACTCATTGAACCAACAAAGTAAATGCAAAAATAGAGACTTTTTGTAATTATTCCATATTTTTGTGTAGTCAGTCTATGTCAGAACACCCTGACATACAATCTAAATAGTCCACAAGAAACCTCAAAGTGTTACCTTTCATTTGAGACCAGGATTATGCTTCTACACAAAGGGGTTCATGTGCATTTGATTGTCAGTATGCATTTTGGATAACAAAAGTCCTATGGGGAGTATCCATAGGCATTTTACAAAAACGCATGGGCATACCTTGGCAAATAATCTAATAAAATAGTCTAAAAGCACTCATATTTTCATTCTATATTGATTTGATCAACTTTTGCACACAGCTGGTTGCTAGGGCTTAGTTGTGTTTCTAAGGGATATCAAGTGACCTAGAGGGCTGAAATGTGGTCAGTTCAGAGATGCTTGTAATCCGGCAGAAAGAAAAACTATATTCTAGCCTCTGTAGCTCTTTTGTCAGTACATCACACAGTTATCTTGACTGCTTCCTACGAAAGCTACAGGTCCTCAGCTTTCTATAGAGGTCCAGCACTTGATGGTTGACCCCAAAAGAGGTGGGAACAATGCCCTTGTAAATAGGCACAGTGCAATTTCAGGCAAAAAAAACTTGACATTTTTACTGAGAACTATGTAGTTAGGGGGTTATTTAAAAAAAAATTAAATGGGCTAAGCCCCGAATGTTTACAATGTCTGGCTCCGCCCCTGCTTCACAAAGATATTACATGTATCACATCACACGAAAGAGCTTTTTCTCAGCTTTTAAACGATGTTGGCCGCAAGTTGTGGTAAACGGTTCGCGAGAAAAGTAACTTTAATTTATCATGTTACATTCTGCGCCCATTCATCTTGGTGGGATCTGTCGTGGAAAAACTATCCACTTTCCCGAACCTCCAATCCAACTAGCACTCTGATGTCAAAGACCCGAAGGAGAACACCAAGACGAGAGAAGCTGAAGGCTGTTGATCCTTTATTCACCGTATTGCAGTGATAATACAATCCAAACAGCGTCAGGACTGGACCGTCAGGCAATAGAGTGATGAGTGGCAGCTGCTACCCCGATGAGATCTGATCTGAATGTGCCTGAGCTCTCTCTTTTATGCTCTCAGGGGCCTGAGAGGCGTTCCTATCCCCAGGAACGTCACCAGGCCCCTTTTAGCCAATCAGAACGTTTTGGGACTTGAGATATTGGTGGAAACTCCTCCTCATATAAACATTAAAAAATGTGTGTTGCTAGGCAGAATACATGTGTCCAGGCTCTATGTGTAATCTGTTGCCAGGCAGGGTACGTTTTGATTTGGTTCTATGTGTCACTTCAACTTTGGTTTCACTTCCTCTCTCTGGAAGGTCCCTACCTTTCCTCTTCTGCTAGCCCCTTCTATTTCTGCCCTTCTGGTAAGCACCTTTCTCTCCCAGGTCCTGTCTTGTTTACTTCCACTCTTAGCCTTTGACAGTCCAGTCTCATGACTTCCAGTAAATGTTGCATAACAGCTGCACAAACAATGTTCTCATAGTAAATGGAAGGTCTCCTTAATAAACCAGTACACACACAAGTATTATTATTATCATGTCTAGATAAAATCACCACATATTCTTCCCGAATTTTTCCCGAATACATGACAAACCATATATTAGAAGAAACAGCAGACCTTACCGAATAAAAAGGTGTAAAGCATTCCCCTGTACAGTTAGCCATTCCAGAGTAATCCGGTTTTACATTTGCAGCAATGTCTAAATGCATGTCTCCAACTTTGGGCTTCAGGTTTCACAGTGTGTTTAAATTGTCCAATACATGATTTCGTAACAGGCCAAATACAAAATAAATGTTACAAATATCGCCTAGATATCTGTAAATATTAAAATCAGACTAAGAGTTTGTCAAAGTAGCCTTAATGATGACAAAATGCTAAGCATGCATGTAGACTATTTGAGTTTCTTAAAGCTGAACTGTGCTTTAATTGTTCAATACATGATTTCATAACAGGCCACATAGAAAATAAATGTTAAATATAGCCTAGATATCTGTAAATATTAAAATCAGGTCTATGATTAACAGTTCTATGTAATATGTTATGTTTGCTATTAGATACGGGTTTTAAGGTGAAAAGTAAGGCATTTGTAGGTGAAACTGAGCGGGGGGTGTATTCATTTTGCCCACCTCAAATTTCTATTTGCCCCCCCAATCTGGCCTAGATCCGGGCCTGCTGTAGGCTGCGCAAACCACAGGCCTTTATTTTGGGCAAGCCTGCATTCGAGGCAGGCCTTCTGTTGAAGAATTTTATATAAACCCTGCGCTAACAGTAATCCTCCTGCCCCCGATACCACAGCTGTGGATAGTGTGGAATGCAAGTAATAACACAATCCAATGTGTGGTTCAATTGTCCCCCGCTGACCATCTCACACATTTCTCTAGATTTTGCAACAACCTTACATGACACAATGCCATATAGTCCAGTCATTTTAGGAGAAAGGGTTGAACAAATTGATTTTGTATCCTCAATATGTTCTGAGTAAGGGAAAAAAGCCCCGAAGAATCCCAATAGGGGAAAGTTTAGAAAAATACCTAAATATACCCTATTCATGCGCCTATACAGAATTTTTGTCATGCAAATAGGGGAAAAGAATTAACCTTCACATATCACCATGAATATTACTGAGTTGATTACTTACATCAAGACAAACAAAAAATGTATTATAAGTGTTGTGAAGGACTAGAGACTGTTCACATGACCAGGTAGCCTCACTGTAAAAAAATATTTTCCCTTTTAGTTATGTTAACTTGTAATATTTAGCCAAGTAGACTTAAATTTAACTCTGTTGTTCAGATAACTTATGTATTTGGGTTTTAGTGGTGAAAACCAATGACACAATTGGTACAACTTATTTTTTCTTGTCATATCCACTAGTTATCATAGTTCACCTCCGTTTCACGCTGCGTCACGTAAATGGCGCATGCGCAGACACCTAACCGCACCTCGAAGTAATTTTTTCGTGAGGGTAAACCAGAGCCCATGGTGGTGACTTCAACAGTCACTTTTCTGTCATGCATCTGACTGCAAGCTGTACAAACTCTGCCGTCATCATATCCAAGGTAAGAACTACAGTACTTTTGTATGCCAATTGAAAACTGGAATTAATTAGGAAAATACTGTTTTTATATTGTAGCATTAATGTTAACCTAAACCGTTTGTTAACCGTCATGTTAGAATTAGCTGACGTTTGCTAGCTAGCGAGCTAACATCGCTAACGTTAGCTGTTAATGTTAACTTTTCCCATAACTAGCTTTACCATTGTGTGGAATATCTGGAATGGTAGTAATATCATATCCAACAATAAGTCTGTCTGAGATTTCGTTATGGATGTAAAGTTTTAGTTTGAATGAAATGGCCAAGGCTATCAGGCACGAGTACGTTAGCTAACCTAGCTATAACTTAGCCTGCATGGTCAATAGCAGCCACTAACGTAGGCTAACGTGAACAGGTTGTTGACCTACCTCAATATGATGCCGACAAGTCAAGGGATCTTTAGTTTGTGAAGGGTAATCTATAGTGTTATATTAAGCCATCCTTACACCAGAAGACTTGACCAGATTTGGGTAAGATTATTGAAAGATTGTAGTCTTTTGAGTAAAGCTTGAATGCATTAGTTAAAAAACGCCAATCTTTCCCAAATCTTGTCAAAGTATTCTGATGTATGGGTAGCATTAGGCAAAATGTTCTTCATTTCATAGCCCTTATTTGGTTGTACCTGACTTGTGCCAAGGCATGTGTTCATTTAAGATGCATGTGAGGGCAGTAGTGCTTCAGTGATGGTCTTTTCATGTTATGTGTATTTTATTAATCTTAATTTCCCTCTGTTCCCTGTTTGCAGGCAGTAAGTTGTGAGGACTGCTTCCCTGAGAACACTGAGTGCATTCTGGAATATTCCAAATGTGTCCCACTTCCATACAAAAGAAGTTCGAATCCCGCAAGAGAGTTCACTCACCAGGTAGAGACAGACAGACACACACACACACACACACACACACGTAGAATAGCAAATAACATTATTTGCATGTATTTGTGTCTGTTACTGTGTTTAGTTTATCCCCTTTTTCATGTGTCTGTTTGTTGTTATGACTGTAGTGGGCTTCATCAACAGACCAGGGCAAAGTCGGTCTGTCCCGCTACTACAACATGCTACTTGACTATGTCTGGAAGCCATGGCTGCTGCCCTCAACATGCTGTAAGTGTGTGTGTGTTTTCAATGAGGGCTATGGGGTATGTCACTGTGCACACTCTAATTTGTTTGACAAATGTGCAATGTAATGCATTAATACAGAAACTAATCATCATTATTGTAGCTTTTTATAATAGGGCTTATTCGCAAACACCGCCACGGCCATATTGTTGATATGACATTCCAGTTCTATTCACCCCTTGCAAGTGACGTCACGTTTTGTTCGCGCCACAGCAAAATAGCCTAGTGGACGGCAAGAACACGAATCAAATCAATGGGTTGTAATGGGACATATCGCACAGCTAGGAGATTATAGTGAGATTTAACCGTAGTAATGCCCTTACACGACTGTTGGCTTATTGTTTGGAATACAACAACATCCCATGTTCTTGCATAGATATATTTTGGTTTGTTTTCTTTGTGTTTCGGGAGCATTTCAACCACAATTGCATGCTTATCTCCTCAGTGTATGAAGCACAGCAGCGGTTGCTATAGCAACCATAGACTCTGAACAGGACGGCAGATAGCACTTAGGCAAAGTCTTTGGCAAGATCTGAATGTAAACAGATGATACCTTTCAAGTTTTTTTTTTATTTCCTATTTCTTTCAATTCTTTAACTTAAGACATGTAAGAAGTAAGTTTATTAGGCTGGGCAGCGTACAAACTGACGAGAGTTACATTAGCCCTAGCACTATGAGCTACGATAAACGTTAGCTAGAATAGCTAGCTTCTAAGTGTGGCAGCTGAGTTATTATTTCATGTTCTGATATGACATTCTTAACGTTTTGACTATGTTTCAACTGATAAAAGCAAGACAAATAAAGTAACCAAATCGCTTTGCAATGTTTTAGTCCAGAAATACTTATGGGTGTTCATTTCCCATAATGTTAATTACAGTAGCCTAACGTTATACGACCTAGTTATCTCCCCTTGCACAACACCACTGGCATCTTCTTTGACTATCAGACCTCAAACAGCAATACATTGAACTACAAAGATGTTAGTAATGGTGTTCAGTTCATCATAATCATTATGACATAATGTAATTTGCCGTCCGTCTCCTATCTTTTTGCCGTCCAGCATGGAGCCGTCACGTGACTTGAGTCACATGTCTGCAAGGGGTGAATAGACTATTCTATGTGATAATCGCCTGTAGCATGTAGATTTGAGCTGAGCAGAGCACATAGCCTACGGCTTCATCTCGTCAATATAAGTAGATAAACGTATGGACCCATATCTAATAAACTCAATAGCATTAAGTAAAGATCCGTCATTATTGTCAGCTGTAACTTACCCCGATATTTATTTATAGCCTACTGTCTTGTTCATACATCGGTACACGTCGCAGCTGAAGGAAACAAGGCAAGTCAAGGTTGGCGAACTTATATTTGTTCCACCAACGTCATCGTCTAACATTGCCATGATCGCAGAGAATAAAGTTGCATCTCATTGGACTGCAATTGTATCTTGCGTTTGCCTGTTGCTCACAACATGCAGCCAAGGACTTTGCTAAAGTAGTTTAAAGTGGTTAGCCAGTCATTGTTTTTGTCTGATACAAGAGGACCTATGATGCAACTATATGGTCTGGAGGCAGAAGGGCTAACATATTTCTCTGTAACATTTCCAAAATCCAAGTGAACAAAACACTATACAAATCAGAAGTATCTACTGATATCTTTCTCCGCTGAGTTTGTTCCTACTATTTGCCACTTGCCGTGCCGCTAAGACGAGCTGAGAAGGGCGCATCATGAATAAATATATAGCCTATAGGCTACTGTAAACGTTGGCTAACATTGCCTACCTAGCAATGCTATCTATGCAAATGCAATATGTCCAAAGGTAATCTACGGTAGGCGACTACATCACATGAAGTTTAGCCATGTTTACCATTATGTTGGTGGTAATGTAAATAATGTGTTGAATATATGCCAAACTGTGCATAATCATAATTTTGTTAAATCTTGTTTTCTATTGACAGAAACTGAAACCCTCACAAATAAAGTCACAAATCAAGAATTAACATTGATGGTGATGGTGGTAAGGGTGCCTTCATAAGGTAATTATCATTTTTGTTTGTACACCTGATTCACTTACCAACTTATTTTGTAATGCTTTGATTTATATCTTAATCAACAATAACATAATGTATAGCAATTGCTGTTTTATTTTTTTAGGTGCCATCCAGCAAGTCCCAGCCTGGAGCCAGAGGCTGGCACTGCACGTCAGATGCGGGAGGATCTATGTTAGGCATCAGAAAGGTGGTTTAAGCAAGAAGGCAAGAACTTCTGCAGACAGTGTTGCAATTAGGTATGATACTTTTGGAAATTGATCTTAATGCCTTAATTTAAAAAAAATGAGGAAAAATCCAGCCTTTAAGTACAACAATTTTCTTTGTGAATGAATAATGTATCGTAAATAAATAAGTGTTCCTTAAAGGTTGGATTTTTCCTCTTTTTTTTATTACGACATTAAGATCAGATGATTTTCTTCTGGACCAAAATGTGCAAAAACATCTACCTCATGACAAAGAATAGTAATCTACAACTAATACAATACAAGGTTCTTCACAGATTCCACTTCACTGCACATAAATTGGCAAAAATGGGGTTTGACTCGGATCTTTGCACTCACTGCACACAAAATAACCCAGATACATACATTCATGCGGTTTGGCATTGCACTCCAATCAACCACTTCTGGGTGAGTGTCACAAAATCTCTCTCTTCCATCTTTGGCTGTCACATCCCAGCATCCCCTTCCTTATGCATACTTGGTGATACATCCACAGTCAATTTAAGCAACTCCGGCAATAAAACACTACTGGTAGCTGACTATCGCCAAGAAAACAATCCTCATGAACTGGAAATCTAAGAAAAAGCTCACATCACTCATTGGAAAAACTTGTTAACAGACTATATATCATTAGAAAACCTATCAACTACAAACTTAATCAATACTCAGGATACAACCTCTCCTTGGTACCCCTTTATCACCTACTTACAGTCCTGACCCTCTTTGCCTGAGTTCCATCTCCACACGATCATAACACACTTCATCAACAGATACACATATCATCGAACACTAGGCAGGGGAGGGTAGCTGCAACTATTATTGTTATTATTATTATTATTATTATTATTAGTAGTAGTAGTAGTAGTAATATAAATAGCATCCCCCTTCTTTCCCTCCCCTTTTATTTACATTCTCTGATAACTTTACTAATTTCACTCTTTCTCTCTGCCTCTCCCATCGTTATTCTGCCGGGCCCCATTGGATGGCTTGGGAGACTTCGGTCCTGGCGGGTCGCTGTGTGGTTTTGGCATTGGTTGGGTCCTGTGGGTTATCTATTGGCCCTGGGCCCCGGTGTGCACCCTCCTCATGCGGCTCATGCACACGCCTTGTCCTGGAAGCACACAGCACGCTTTACTCTCTTTTAATCGCACTACATGTTAGGTGACATACATAAACAAAAACTACAAAACAGGCTAGGGTAAGAGTGGAGTGCAGGTAGATGCCTCATCAGGTGTCTATCTGCATGCCTCACTTATTTTAATGCACACATTGTTGAGGCATACATCTTACACAGGGTAAAGTGTGGTGTGCATGGGGAAATCCTGACAGATATTCACCATGCATGCCCACTTCTTTTAATGCTACACTCTAGATAGACCCCTCAACCTAGCCATTCACATACTGTACATATTTAGGTCAAGAGTGGCGTGTTGGGTGAAGGTCTGGGGGCGAGGTGTGGTTGGTCGTGGTAGTGGGGATGTGTGCATATGCTGGGGGCCTGAGGCGATGGGTGGCACGCAGGTCCTCCCCTCTGTCAGCTCGTCGCAGTATAACTGCAGGGGCTGGGTGGAACTGTGGCCATTAATGGGTGCCCAGGTTGGCAATCAGTCAGGCAATCAACCAGGCAATCAGTTATTCCTATTATTATACTTATCATTAATAGAATAATTACAACTCCTCTCCTCTGAAACCCTCCCTCTCTCCCTCTCTATGTTCCAGCTTCTCTCCTCCTGGCCCAACAGCAAACCAGCCTTATACATATGCGCACACACACACACACACACACACACACATACATCCTCACATACTCACTACCCCTCACCCCCATCCCAACACCACCTCATTCACACTCTTAGAGCTACCATCCCACCCCCATCCCCCTTCTTTTCATTCCGGTCATCAATTTCATCCCTGATAATCATATCTGTAATCATCCTGGAATAAAATCATCCTTAGCCTTTCTGTTATTAATGTTATGTTGTGTTATGTTTGTGGAAGCCAAGTCAATGTGATGTCTTGTTAAGTTACAGTATGTGTTTATGTGATGTACGTCTGTTTGTCGTATGTAGTATTCATGTGCATGTCGTAGTGTTGCATTTTCTGTAATGTCAATGATGTTTGCAAATAAAAAAAAAAAAAGATCAGATGATTTTTAAATGTATGTGTATGCTAAGGTTATGTTAACTTATGAGCACAACTGTAATACATATCTCCATTACTTCTAACTATTGCACCTGACTTCTAGGCTGCTATTGTGGGTTTGCTTTTATTTGTCACACAAGCTGAGTTAATTATATTCATGGACAGGGTCAATTGTAACATATGCTTTCTTTCTCTTTTTACAGACACCTGACTTTTACTGAGTCCCTTTTCTGGTTTGTTTTGGATGAACTAGAGTGGTGGGCACAGAAAGTTTGTCGATGGGTCAAACATTCACACACTCACTCACACAACCACACTTGTGGATTTGTCAAGCAACAAATCTTTGTATATAATCTGTTGCTCATTGAATATGCTTAATAAATGTTGTCTTCTTGACTTGTACATCATGTTTACGTATATATTTTTGTATTACAAACCAGTTTGGTTAACACAATGCATAGCAAAGGGCATTTGTCATGTTCACTTAAGCAAGAGTTAGAACAACTTAAATTTTCAAGGCAACCAGGTTACTTTTGTGGAAAAGTTAGATCAACTTCATAAAGCTTGTTGTATTAAGTAAAATGTTTGGTCAATACAAATTCAAAATACTAGTCAGTACGACTTCTATGTTGTTAAGTTAATGACGACTTGAGTTGACTCAACTCAACTAGGTTAGTTGACATGATGCATAATTGAAGTTGCATCCACTAAATAGAATGTTGTGTCAACAATGACTCCTTAGTTGATGGAACAGGTCATATTTGTCAGATCAACTAGCCATCTCAAGTTGACACAACTTATTTGCCTCATTTAGTTAACTTATTGTATTATTTTCAATTAACTCAAAATCCCAAGGCAACCAGGTTACACGCGTTTTTAAGTTGAATCAACTAATATTTTTTAACAGTGCTCCTGCTGGCCATCGATGCGTCCTGTGCGTGCAGCCCTTGTGGCTACACTTGTGCAGTTAATTGGAGTGCGAGTCAGAGGGTTGTATGCACAGACCAGTGGATGGGGAGGCAGAGATTTGAAAGGAACCCCTTCTGTTCTGTGGACTGTTTGTGCCGTTTGTCTGTTCAGAAACCGTAAGTGTTGGCATTTCTTGTTTGTGCAGGACTTGTTTAATGTTCGTTTGTAGAATGTCATTGTTAATAACCGCATATTTGCCGACGTTTGCGTTTATAGCGTGCACCACGTGTACCGCGCTACCGCGGTTAAGTTAACTTATAATTAGTAACTTTTCCTGCCGTGTAAGACGGAGATTATGTTTCTAATTTGATAATTTGGTGTCTATAACGGTGTAATATAACGTGTATGTCTAGATTTAAGTGGATATTTGGTAATTTCATGTAGTAGTGTCTGTTAAGCTATTCTCCATGTGTGTCAGTGTATGATTAGCCATGTTTAGCTATTAATATTGTAGTCACATGCATACGCTTCTAAGAGGCACTGTTGCATTTGTTTTACTTGTAGAAACCACAACTTTAATGTCAGAACTACTGTCATCTACAATCCCAAGTACAATTGTGAAGCGCCATAAGACAATAACCTCTCCACGGTAAATTCCACAAGTTTCAATAAATACTCTGGACCTGTACATCATGTCTGCATTTTAATCAGATGCCCCACGGTGGCTCCTACAGATAAACTTACTAGGATCAATCAAAACAATACGTTTTTTGAAATTGTTTGTTAACATGGGCAAACAGGGCATAATGTAATTATGTATAGCTAATGTATAGTGACCCAAAACTAATTGCAACATTTGACAAACAAATTGTCCAAGGCATGGAGGAAGATAATACATGTCTTAACTGGTATTATATATCATCTAGAGGGTATATTCTTATAGAAAATATATAGTTTGTGGTGTTTAAATTGTTTTCCCAGACAGTATAGGCCAAAATGTATCCACTTTACACTAGATTCGCCTTTACAGAATAGAGGGCAGTGTATTGTGCATGGCATGGAGGAAGATGGGAAATGTCTTAAATGGTGTTATATCTCCTCTGGAGGGAACATGCTTTCAGAAAATATACTATACGTTGATCCAATATTAGTTGTGCAGAAATATAGTCCATCTTATACACACCAATTTAATTGAAATAGAAATTGTAATTATTCCATATTCAGTGTAGTCATATCAGAACCTGCATGCAAGCATGAAACTTCAGAGTATTACCTTTCATTTGAGGCCAAGATTATGCTTATAAGGGATTCATATGCAGTAAGCATTTGATTTTGGATAACCCAAAGTCCTATGGGGAGTTTTCATAGGGCATTTTACAAAATGCATGAGCATACCTTGGCAAATAATGATCTAAAGTACTCATATTGCCATTCTATATTGATCTACTTTTGCACACAGCATGACAAGACCTAATGCTAGGACTCAAGTCATATCAAGTCAAGACCTAGAGGGCTGAAATGTGGTCAGTTCAAAGATGCTTGTTATCCGGTAGAAAAAGAAAAGAATAATCTAGCCTTTGTAACTTTGTGTCATCACACAGTTATTCTAATTGTTTTCCAACAGTGTCTCAGCTTTCCAAAAGAGAGCAGGCATTTGATTGTTCGCTAAAGTATGTAAGAGCAATGCCAAGTCAAAATGGGGCAAAAGTATAATTTATAATTGCTCAGATTTGCAAAAGAAAAAATTTGACACATGGCACTGACAATTCAATAATGGGCCTTTTCACCACCTCTGAGCATCCACTAATCTGGACCTTAGGGGTGAATGAGAGGATGCTTAAATGCTTTTTCCCAACATTTTTGAATACAGATGCAATGATTAATGCATCCATGGCCAGGATATAATTATATAATATGACATGATTTTAAAAGTGACCTATAACTATAGGCTATGCAATACACTTTAATTTGTTTAGTGCTAATAAAATGATTAAGCCTATTTGGAGAGTGAGATGTTTAGAATGTGACAATATGTCAGTCATCGTGTGAACGAAAGTATGTATATATAGGCTACTTGTTCTGAGCAAGTGTTGTCAATGAACAGGCTGTGAAACTGTTGGTTACAGTCATGAACAACTGATGCTAATTATCTGGGAAACATTCTATAGCAGCAGTCACGTTGTCATTGTTTGTGTCAAACAAGTTGTGGATTTGTTGTAACATTAAAAGATGACTTACTCTGAAACCATAAACTGATGCTCGAAGCTCCAAGGTGAACGAAACTTGGAACAGGTTCACGTTCAATAATTCACATTCAACAATTCCAGGATACGTATTTTTAATTGGTTGTTGCGTTAAATCTTACCCAGATACAATAGAGCTATTTTTTGATTGGCTATTGTGTAGCCCTCTCGTTATTTTTGATTGGCTGATAAGTGGCAGGCTCAACTTCAGGGGAGACGCTTTGATTCCTGCCGGTTTCATAGTGAGAGCGCGCTGCCAGAGACATTTTTGTTGGCTTGGCATATTAAATATATAAATAGTTTTTCTGCGTGAGAAATACAATGTGTGGCGGGGGGCGTGACAAAAGAGTGAAATGAGTGACTGTCACGCTCAATGCGTGACACTTGAGAGCCCTGTGTAATACAGTTACTACAGTAACATAGCCTAGAAATCTAGACGCGCCCCCAGGGCTAGTCTAGCAACTCTCCGTTGGCTTGTGAGCTCCAGAAATCGAAACTTAATCAGGACATTGAAATCGTATATAGAGTCGTTTGGTGGGCTTAACATAATGATTGATGGCAGAGTTGCAACGGTTTGGCTTGAATTCCCCGCTACTTGAAAACAAATGTCCTATTGCGTCCTATTGCGTGCAGAGGGAATTTGAAAGACAACTGATTATCCCGCCCCTCGGACTGAGCACTGCGAACGGTGAGTGCCCAGACCCTACATTTTAATGTGGGTCTGGCTCGCCAGGCTAACAGTAACAGTATTTTATTTTACTTCTTATGGAATATATATATTTTTTTCACTTTTATAAAGGCTTTGTTTGAATGCTGTTGGAACAAATAGTAGGCCTAGTTGATTATAAAGGCAACTTTCTGTTGCAATATTCTGTGTGTTCTGGACTGCAGGTAACTTAAGCCAGTGGTTCTCAAACTTTTTCTTTCATTCCCCACTTTGATCAAGGTGGCATTGACTAATGATAGTGGACATTGCAAGTCTTTGCAAGTCAGCATCTCCGACGGTATAGTCTACCTTATTAAAAATATAAGTTTTCGATTTCCCAAACGGAGAGCCATATTGTTTTAACAATCTCTATGCTACTCACCAAAATGTAGGCATGGGAACATGATGAAGTATCCAAAGGTCGTGTGTTAAATTATTGTGATTACTAGCCAGTGGTTTTCAAACATTATGCATGACTCGGACATCTAACGAAATGCAACAGACTCATATCGTCCTCGCATTCGCAAAATGAGGACATACAGACTGCTCTGATAACAGGTGTACCTCCAGTTATGCACGGTTTTAGTCAAGTCATTTAAATGTGCTGGTGAAACAGTTGTGTACTCTATTGTTATTTATCCCCTATTCACCCACGGCGTCAATTCTGTGGCGCAGTGCGTTAAGGCCGGCTGATGACAGCCACCGTTGCGCAGCAGTTATCAGTCCCCTGTCCAAGAGTTCGAATCTGGGTTAAGTGTAGTTAGCTTTTGGAAAACGCACACCTGATGTCGGATGTGTGATCAGTGGAATATGGGGAGGGAAGTGGCAGTGTTTTTTGCGCGTCTGCAGAAGTCAGCCAAATATGAATGTAATTCTGCGGCATAAAGCAGATGTATTTGTTTATTGTACAGAAAAATAAAAATGACATGTCAAGCAGTCAATTGACTACATTGTAGTCAAAAAGTAGGGTAATTAATTTACGAAACCAAAACGTGGGTCATTAGCCTGGCAAACCAGACCCACATTAAAATGTAGGGTCTGGGCACTCACCGTTCGCAGTGCTCAGTCCGGGCGGGATAAGGCATTAAAAAAAAAATTCTTGGGTTCCGGTTTCCGACCGACCCTGTCAATTTATGTGAGACCCAAATTTATTTTATGAGCTTGGGGAAGAAATAACACTAAATAGTCTAGGCTACATTAAATAAATCCACAAATAAAAGGCGAACTATAATTACATTAATTACCCCTTGCGTTATGAGGATTAGCGTATTCTCTCTTTTAGCCTATGCACAGCTGTTCACGAAGACGATTGTTTTCATCACTTAGCAGCTACCAAGGCACTCGCAAGTTTGTCCAAACACAGCAACTTTTTCGCAATTTTGACCAATCATCGTAGTTTCACCGTGAAATTTCACCTACCTCAACAGTCCCTCGCGCAGAATATTGAGCCAGATGGCACACTTACTTCTGAACCTTCTGCATATGACATTTATTGATGACAATAAATAGAAGGCTAACGTTAATGATCTGCTTACTTGCATCTCTCAACCTGGTGTTGCTAACCTACCTAGGCTATGAAAGTAAGTTAAGTAAGGCCTACTTGGTTTACTGACATTTGAGTAGGCTATGCAACCCATTGGCAAACGTTTACCTGGATATGTCCTTTTAGCTTATGTCATGTTTGCTAGCTTGTGGGCTTAGTTTGAGTAGTGCTACCAAAATCATAGAAATTAATAAAATTGCAAGACATTTACAGTACCTCTTCTATGATCCAAGAATGATTTCATTCGAGTTGTTTTTTTTAACATTTATTTTAACTAATGACATAGAAGACATTCCCAATTGCATCCACATATCGTAAATCACTATGCAAAAGTGATTTACAAAATAACCGAACACAGTGAGATGCAAGCCTTCCAATCCACTCAGAAATGTAATTAGGCTACTCTCGCGTCCTTAAAGGGGCAGGCAGTCAATTAGACGTACACCACCAATGTAATGACATTAAACAGAAGTGTAGTCAAATAGTTTACATCAATATGAAATTACAAGATACTTACTTGGCTATTAGTAATTATGCAGGCCACAGACTATGAATTATTAAAAAGATATGAACTTAATATGAATTACAAAATATATGAATGTATTGAAACATATGACATGATGCCATCTCTTTAGGTGACTGTCTTTTTGGACAGTTCTACGAAAGGTTATACTGCTTTGTGAATTACCTCAGTCAAAGCATTTTCACAAATAAAGTAGGCCTACTTTGATTTTCTGTAATCCTTACTGTTTACCTTTGATTATCCTTTTTTAATAAGCATCAAGATTATCAGTGAGATTTTGGTCTTACTAACCTTAATTGCCCTAAATTCAAAAAAAAAAAATCGCAACTATTTTTGCAATTTTCACTTCCTCCTGCAATTTCTCCACAAGAAACAGCTAAAAACACCGCAACTTCCATCCAGGCATTTTAAGTCGAAACAGTCTCAAAAAACCTCGTGAAATCCTGGAGGGACTGATTTTCTACCCTTACTGCCACTGGGGGGGGGGGAATAAAAAATAAAAAAAATAAAAAATAATTCCCTACCGACCCCGACCCCGACCCCCGACCTCAACTGACAACCAACAGGAACCAAACCTTTTTTTTTTTTATGCCTAATCAGTTGTCTTTCAAATTCCCTCTGCACTAATAGGGCCTTAATAGGATATTTGTTTTCAAGTAGCAGGAATTCAAGCCAAACCGTTTGCAACTCTGCCATCAATCATTATGTTAAGCCCTCCAAACGACTCTATACACGATTTCAATGTCCTGATTAAGTTTCGATTTCTGGAGCTCACAAGCCAACGGAGAGTTGCTAGACTAGCCCTGGCAGCAAATGTAATTTGCTGCCGCTAGGGGCACGTCTAGATTTCTAGGCTAGTGGGTCATAGTTGTCTAAGCCTCTATTGCGTAGCCTGTTAAAAACATCGCTAGATAGTATTAAATCGTAGCCTCCTGCTTTTTCAGAAGGGGCGGCAGGCAGAGTGTACAGTGGCAGAGCGACGCACAGTGGCTGAAAGTGGTACTACAGCTTCACGCAGCTTCACGCCTCGTAATCATACCTGTCAACACTCCCGTTTTTCCCGGGTTTCTCCCGTATTTCAAGGTCATCTCCTAGCACCCTCCCGTTTTGTTATTTCTCCCGGAAAACTCCCGTAATTTGCATGGCCATCAAACAAATTCAGGTTGCCAGATTGTGTATGAAATACACCCTACACATACACGATCAATTAGTTTCAATTTCAACCGTTTTGTCATAGGCTAAAACCTGGCAACCCAAAACCCAAATAAGCAAGCGGGTGCCGACTGCGCAGCCTGAGTCTCGTCGTAAGCAAGCGGGCTAGTTGAATGGCCTACTCCAGAACTAGCTGTTGTGAAATTGTTGGGAATTTATTTGATTAACAGAACCAAATCTGACAGCAAGCAGCTTTGGAGTTTTGGAAGTAGACTGCAGGCAGGCAGCTGGATGCAGTGGCGGCTCTACATGGAGGCCTAGGGTGGCCCGTGCCTCTCTAGACATTTCCCTGGCGCCCCCTGCTGATTTATTATGATTATACACGCAAGAGCCAAACGAACTAATGCGATCCAACGTTCTACACGGGTGAATTAGAGCGACCCAACATTCTACACGGGTAAATTAGAGCGACCCAACATTCTACACGGGTAAATTAGAGAGATCCAATGTTCTACACGGGTAAATTAGAGCGACCCAACATTCTACACGGGTAAATTAGAGAGATCCAATGTTCTACACGGGTAAATTAGAGCGGCGCACTTGCGGTGATGCTTGGTG
Source organism: Alosa alosa (assembly GCF_017589495.1). Taxonomy (NCBI): domain Eukaryota; kingdom Metazoa; phylum Chordata; class Actinopteri; order Clupeiformes; family Clupeidae; genus Alosa; species Alosa alosa. The sequence goes on from NC_063189.1 coordinate 1,147,402, forward strand.
AATGAGAGCAGTGTTGCCAGATTGGGAGGGTAAATCTTCTTTTGACTTCGTCGGGCGGGGGCAAATAAGCTTTAGGCGGACAAATAAAAATTTGAGTTGAATGGATCTCTATGACAAAATCATTGTTGGCGGTTTTTTGCTGATGAGGGCGGGTTTTTTTCTAGCGGGATTGGGCGAAAATCACTCAACCCAATCTGGCAACACTAAATGAGAGCTCAGAAAGTGCTCTTGGAGAGAGGAGCTACGATTTCTCCTGTTGCAAGAGTCGAAGGTAAGCAACACGATTTCATCTCGTAAGTGATTTGCTGTTTTTGCACATAACTGTGTTACTGTTGTTCCTCACACTGATAATGAAATCGAGTTTGTAAATGTCTGGTCTCGAAACTTAATCATATTTTACCACAGTGGTTCTCAAAGTGGGGTCCGGGACCCATGGCCAAGGGGTCCGCAAAATAATTTTTTCGAAATTATTAAGTTGAATTTGATCATTTTAAAAATTAATATATACAGATGATGCCCCTTTTCACCCATAAAACTTAGGTCATAAAGAACCATTCCTACTACTGCTTAGCTTGGCTTATTTGTTTGAGTCAGTCCATGTTGTCAAGTGATAAAAAATCCAAAACTGACAAAAGACGAAGTGGCACATCTGCCAAAAAACATGGGATAGTGGACCTGTCCACAACTTCAGAAAATACAAATTACAAGCTTAATTGTTCCAAGCTTAATTGTTCCTTGGGGTCCTCGGAATATTTTCTCCCCCAAAAGGGGTCCCTGGAACCAAAAAGATTGAGAACCCCTGTCTTAGCAAACTCATCGAAGCATATCCAAATGTCAGTATCCTTGCTCTACACAATGTTGTGATGTTAACCACGTAACTTCATCCGTCTTGGCAGTTGCATTGCGATAACAAATACATTTGAGTAAAGTAGTGATCAACAGTAGGCTATCTGCCTGAGGGATGGTTAGGCAACGAAATGCATGCCCCTACGTTTTTTTTCTTCTAACGAGGAAGGGACATAGTGTCCGTTTTTGCCCCAGTAAACAAAAAGTGAGAGAAACAGCAGTGAGAAACAAATGAAGGAGCAGGAAGAGGGAGAGCCAGAGGAGTCGGTGGAGGATGGAGAGAGGCCATGTGATGCAAGTCAGGGCTCTGACACAGAGAGGGGAATTCCAGAGGGTGAGGAGCATGAAGACGATGGAGAGGAAACATACAGGGCCAGAGAGAGGAACAGCCAGCAAATGGATCTATGTGGATCATATGCACTATCACTATCAGGTTTGTGAAGAAGGTTCTTCTTACTATTTGCAAAGTACAATTACAATTGCATTGTAGGCCTACTGTGTGTCCTTAAAATGGTGCTTTCTGCTGTAAATTCTTCTTTTGTGTTAACTTGGCTCTAACGTTTTTTTTTTTAAGTAAGTATTTGGCCTACATGGCTACAAGTAAAATAAAATTTATAATCTTTAAATATCATTTGTTGCCATTTTTTAATGTGCCGCTCTGGTTAAACACTGGCCCCGTCCTTGGCCCCTGTAGTACAATTTGTCTAGAACCACCACTGCCTGGATGGCGTGAAGGTTTTGAACGTGTAACATTAGTTACGTTAGTGTTTAAGCAATTGGGACAAACTGACCTCATAATACAACCCACTGCCTATAATAATATGGTCAGAACACAAGCCACAGGCTAATAAAATAGTGATAACACAAATTGTGATAAAAAAAAAAACAGCCACATAGCCTATTAAACGAATATCCACCAGTGACGCATAAACAAATCTACACTTGCATTGTGCGTCTTAAGGCGTCATAGTAACTATAGTAAGAATCTCTAACGAATAAAGGTAAACAATAACATCTGACCCACCTTCACCGCCGAGCGCGTCGGAGGGCTCCGGAGGTTGTGCGGACTCGGCTAATGGTCTCCCTCTGAGGACGTTCTTGCATCTGGCCACCTTCGCCTTGACCGCTGAGAACGCCTGCGCGACGTGGCTCTGGGACTGAAGGAACGCCATGCCTGAGAACGAGCTCACACTCCAGACTACAGTCTTTTACACACAACTGCAATCAGAGAAATGAGAATGAGAGACTACAGTCTTTTACACACACCTGCAATCAGAGAAATGAGAACGAGTTTACTCTACAGACTAGTCTTTTACACACACCTGCAATCAGAGAAATGAGAACGAGTTTACTCTACAGACTAGTCTTTTACACACACCTGCAATCACAGAAATGTGGCGCGAATAAAATCCTTACTTGCTCATTATACTCGTGCTTACACAAATAGTCAAAAGTGGGGAAATTTAGGAAGTCAGAGAGAAACCTAAGAACGGACCAAACTCTCGTTTGACTTTTTGTACATCACCACCACTTTTAATAATCAAGAAGCCTAATTAAACAAACAAAGACATTAAATTGCACTAATGAGAAATGCAACCAATCATAGGATGGCAGTGTGTGTGCTGGTACTTTACCTTAAGGACTTCTGTGCTTGGTTGCTTCATGTGCTGTCTGTTTGTCTGTCTGTGTGAGTGTGTGTGTAAACCAGACTGTACTTTTTGGTGTTTCAACATTTTGCCCTGTGTGTTTGCGCACGCTTGTGTGTGTGTGTGTGTGTGTGTGCATGCCACTGGATGTGAAAGTTGTGTTTGTGGAATCTGAAAGTGACGAGAGGGGGAAGAAAAATTATGTGTGTGTGTAATGTGTGTGTGTAAGTGTGTGTGTGTGTGTGTGTGTGTGTGTGTGTGTGTGTGTATGTGTGTGTGTGTGTGTGTGTGTGTGTGTGTGTGTGTAATGTGTGTTTGTGTGTGTGTGTGTGTGTAATGTGACTAATATGTAAAATGGGTGTCTACGTGACTCACATCCTCGTTTTCCGCACTGTTGCAATCTCTCATGTGCCTTTGGATGTTTACTCACCACTCCATGGTACCGTTAAAACAACAAACAACAACAAAACATCTGTATGTCTGTCTGCCTACGAGACTTAAGTGTGTCTGTGTGTGTGTGAAAAACACAAGTAATGTGTAGATACATGTGTGTTTGCATTTTTTGCATTTAGATCTTCTAGTAAGACAACACAAATCTGAAACGGAATATTCCCCTTCCTAGAAGATAAGTCAGGCCAAACACAGTTATATGTCAAGTTGTCATGACAATATCACGCCAAACACCTTGCATTTCTTTTTTTGCTAATGTCAAGTCATCATGAGAGAGACACCCTCGAATAATGTCATCTTGGCTAATGTCAAGTTGTTGTAATGATGACACCCAAACAATGTCAACTTGAAATTCCAAAAACCGAATGACACCATATGTCATAAACATAAGTGCTTCCCATACATTGACTTATTTGTGGCGGTCCACCACAATATCAACATTGACCACCACACAATGATTTTCCAGGTTGTACTAAATTGTGATTAAATCTGGTTAGCATCATAACCACGCTGGGCTAATTTGCTAAAAACTGTTGCATTCAAGTTAATTCTGCAAAACCTACCACCACGAATATAATTCAATTATATGGGAAACACTGATCATCAATAATGTGTCATTAATGTACATGACATGTGTCATGTCATTCTTATGATGGTTACATGTCAGCCTTGTGTAGACCCCTCCAAATAAAGTGTTACCCATTATTCATTCACAAAGAAAATTGGTGTCCTTAAAGGTTGGATATTTTCTCATTTTTTTTACTTAAGTCATTAAGATCTATTTCAAAAAGATGATTTTATATTCCTCTTTTTAGTCAACTTTAGCATGGGTGCCAATACTTTTGACCATTACTGTATGTGTGTGTGCGTGTGCAAATGAAACCATCACCAAGCCATTTTTTGTTTTACTTTTATTTCAAAATATGTGTATACAGTTTAATATGTATACTATATGTTTGTATATATAAACAGTATGTATGTATACAGTATAATATGTATACTATATGTTTGTATATATAAACAGTAATCGACATGTAAATACACAGTTGGGATTACACTGGAATGATATGGTGTGAGTGTGTTTGTGTGTGTGTGTGTACAGTACCTGTATGTGTGTGTGTTTGTGTGTGTTAACTCTAGTGGAACCTCCTAGCGATGGCATCCACAATGCCAGGCAATGGCATCCACGAAGCCAGACTGTTGCCTTGGTGACTCATCTCCATGACAGCCTTCACCTTTTGCGATGACAACCCGCCTCTCCACTGCAGCAGTTTCTTCAGCTGCTTCTTGCTGCACACACACACACACATACAGAGGCAGAATTTACACTATTAAACTCTCAATCGCACACACACACACAGAATCTACACTATTAAACTCTCAAACTGTGGTTGTGCATGTGCATGTGAGAAATGAGTAGTGTTTACCTCTTTGTGTGTGTGTGTGTGTGTTTACAATACGATACAAAGTGTTTACAATACTATTGTCAATCAGGGCTAAAATTCTTTAATTCTATATATATACATATTGTGTGTAACACCAATGGACAAACATGAAACATTACCACCAATGACACAAACAAACAAGAAAGAAGACAAAGCGTGTATAACAAAAGGAAATGACATGAACATACACCTGTGTGTGTGTGTGTGTTTACCTAATGTCAGGGTAGTCTGTGCTGAGTTTGTGTGTGTGTTGGAGAGATGATAGTGTTTACCTGTGTGTGTGCGTGCGTGTGTATGTGTGTGTGTGTGTGTATCTATATGTATATATCTGTGTGTGTGTGTGTGCGTATATCTATATAGATGTTTTGTGTGTGTATCTATATGTATCTATATATGTGTGTGTGTGTATCTATATATATGTGTGTGTATGTGTGTGTGTACCTGACGTCAGGGTAGTCTGTGCTGAGTTGCAGGCAGGAGATCTTCAAAGCGTCGACATCCTCACAGCTCACAATGTCAGCAACCTTCAGCAGGAGCTCATTCTTCTTCTCCACATTCACATTCTACACACACACACATGCGCACACACGCATGCACACACACACACACACACACACACACACACACTGACTATTTGTGGTATGCTAGCTCTATTTACAGTGGCTGGTAAGTTTACCAAATTCACCCGCCAGCGCACAAAACTACACGCATTTGGCTGGGGCGGGTTTTCCATCCCTGATACACACATGCACGTGCACACACAGACACACACACGCACACACGTGTACAAGACAGTCCTTTGAAATTCCACACACATGTACGCACGCACAAATGCATTCACGCATACACACATGCACACACACACACAGCACAGTCACATACGCATACACACACACAGCACACTCACATACAGAGCTAGAATACAGTCAGATCCCATCAAATTATCACAGGCACTGCCAGTTAAAGATCTACAATAACTAGCATTATGTATTATTACACTTCGTGGGGGACGTCTCAGTAGAGAAATCTAGATATAGGCCATATAAGGGTTATATCCGTCTTTCCTGCTTCAGTTCCAGACCTTTAGATCAGGTTGGATTATAAGATGCTCCAGAACTCATACGAACAGAGTGTGTCTTAAAGGAGCCACCCCACCTTTATGGCAAGACATTATGGCATATGAATGAGCCACACCGCCTTTTTGGCAAGACATTATGGCATATGAATGAGCCACACCACCTTTATGACACTATGGCATATGAAGGAGTCACACCACCTTTATGGCACTATGGCATATGAAGGAGTCACACCACCTTTATGGCACTATGGCATATGAAGGAGCCACACCACCTTTATGGCAAGACATTTTGGCATATGAAGGAGATACCCCACTTTTATGGCAAGACACTTTGGCATATGAAGAAGCCATACCACTTTTATGACACTATGGCATATGATGGATGATGGATGGATGGTGTCTGTTGTGACACTGTGTGTACATGATGGATGGATGGTGTCTGTTGTGCGTGTGTGTACACCTGCTGAGAGAAGACCTCCTGCATTTCTTCTGCATCCTCTCTAATGACCACACCCACTTCAGACCACATCTTCTCCAGGTCAGTGCGGTTGCTAAGCAACAGCTGCTGCAGGTACAGTGACACAATCTGACTGTAGACTGCGTCCATGACAACCTGAAAGAGCAGACATCACAAACAACAGCACAGCAAACATCAAAACACAAACATATTAACATGGAGGCTTGTGTGTGTGTGTGTGCATGCTGTGTGTACAGCTCTGGAATAAATTAAGAGACCACTGCACATTTGAATATGACCGTCAATTCATATGTTGTGTGTATGCGTGTGTGTGTATATGTGTTGTGTGTGTGTGTGCACATATGTTGTGTGCGTGTGTGTGTGTGTGGTATAAGTAAGTATAAGTATATACAGTGGACAGTGCTTCGACTTGGCCAGCTTCCCCTCATGGGTCTTGTGGCGGGATCATAGCGGCATCCACGAGACTTTAATTTGTATTTTCCCAGTGTGGCTGCAACAAGCGCTGCAACAACCGGCAGAGGTCTCAAGTGAGCAGGGTGTCTCAGAAAAAGAAATGGAGCTGGAAAACCCTACACAGACTTCACTACAAACTTTAGCAGACTGGTTTAGAAATAATTTAATAGCCAGAAATATGCCTGCCCTGCCCTAGAAATATTTGGTTAACGGCGAGTGAATCCCGTTTGCAGCCGTAGAAGAAACGCAGGACAAATTAAACATTCTGGTTTTCTCCGAGTGCAACGATGATAGACAGACATCATTTGGACAAAATAGAGCATATTAACCTCCGTTGCTCAGCCAAATGCCTTCCTGTTACGTCCTGTTATCACGGAGTTACAGGCGATAAATGATTTTTGATGGTCACAAGTTTACTTCATTAGCGTTTATTTTTGATTATTGAAGAGTGTTTTTCATTTAAAGGCTTGACTTCGTGCTTATTCCGAGGAGCATTTAGTGCTCTCCCCAATCCCAGACGTTCACATTGCATGTTTGTTTGTAATGGATGCAACCGCGAGATACGCTTGTCATAGGCGCCGATACCGTGGGTGCTCCCTCTCTCGGGCACCCACTGAAAACATCGAGCACCACGTGTGCCAGCTTACAGTCCCGGCTAAATTTACATTAATTTAAAATCAAACATCGCAGTTTATGTTAAATTCAGCATCTCTCATAATGTGATTGGATATGTTGCTGTCAATTCCTACTTCATATACTAACCACCAATGAGAGCGTCTCGTATGAAAATTCCTGACACTTTCCACCTGAAGAATTAACATAAAGGCTTTGTCGGGTCTTCAGCCCTGAATGTTTAAAATGTATATACCCCTGAATATCATTTTAAAAGTAGTCTGACAAAGCTTTGTTTTGTGACACAGCTAAACACTGGTACCTCATAGAACGTCTATAACATAGCCTAGGTGGTCGCAACTCACAAAAGTAAGCAGATAGAAAGAACTCATGCAAATCTAGCCTACAACACGCGAGACAGCTTTATGCGCGGGGAGAGAGAGATACGCGTGCACTGTGCTTTATGATTGTTGGCTTCTGATGGTATCTTGCTAATTCACTGAACTGCATTAGGTGACACAAATGGTATTGCCTTTATCTTATAACTCCTTGTCTGAGCGACTACCAGGCCTATGGTTTTTAAAAGTCAGATGTTCCCTGACAAAGACATTCGAAAATTAAGAATGTTTATTGACTTGAAAAATACGCTAATTTTTGCAAACTCCCTTCATTCAACCCTTGAAGACATCGCGGTCTGGTGCGCTATGTAGATTGTTTCTCGTACCATTTAATTTCTCAGAATTTAGGTCTACTAGGCCTACAATAACGTCATCACCAAATACATCTTTTATTTTTAGTTGATCAACCACAAAGAGTAGCATAGGCCTACTGTGCACAGTGCACTGACGACTGTAGCAGCCCAAGGTAACCAGTTGTTGTAGATGAGAGGCAACCCCTTGTTTCAGATAGCCTGGACAACATGTTACCTGGGTGTTGCCTACGTTATTACAGTGCATGAAAATGCGCTGTACTGTTCTTCCTAGGCAACAACAACAACTTCTTCTTCCGCTTACCACTTTTTCCGTACGCAATTTCTCTTGAACAGTTTAACTTAGAAACTTCGTTCAAACGTTGTAACATAGGTCTTCAAACGGACCAAGCTGCTATGTCTTTTCAACTTTTCAACTTTTTAAACTATTAAAGAAAAAAAATCCCCATAGACTTAACATTGCCGATTGTGACATCATAATACGGCCGTTAAGCAATTAGAATCCTATGGCAGGTGTTCAGGCTACCTGCAGCCTCAGGCTTTAAGCATACAATATGGGTCAATTAAGACTACACATCCTATTCAACTGTTTCCTCTGCCCAAAACGGTTTCAAAATAAAAGTCCTCACTACAATAATCCACTGTTAAACAATGTAACCCATTAAACTACTGAACTTTTTACATTCAACTTTAAAACGGTCTACTTTTAAACTATCATTAAACTATCTATCTATTAAACTAGCTGTCTATCAACAACTTTTAAACTATCTACATTCAACTTTTAAACTTTTAAACTATATACATTCACTAGCTGTCTATCAACAACTTTTAACTCGTCATCAACTGTCAACACTTTTCATCAACTATGACTCCTACCCACTGTAGCTAGTTAGCATGGTTAGCATAGTTAGCATGTTAGTTAACATAGTTAGCATAACTACTAAAAATGATTAGCTAGGTTAGCTAAGTCACATGGTTAGCATAGTTAACATTTTAGCATTGTTAGCATGATAGTTAGCATAACTACTAAAAATGATAAGCTAAGTTAGCTAAGTCACATGGTTAGCATGCTAGTTAACATTGTTAGCATAGTTATCATTTTTGACAAAACTATTAGAAAACATTAGCAAACAAAGTTAAAAACAAAGTTAGCTAAGTAACATGGTTAGCATAACTGCTAAAATGAATAGCTAAGTTAGCTAAGTCACATGGTTAGCATGGTAGCATTCTTAGTATTTTAGCATAACTGCTATAAATTATTAGCTAAGTTAGCTAAGTCACATAGTTAGGATTATTAACATAGTTAACAGCATTAGCATTATTAACATAAAAAAAAAAACTGCTAGAAAATATTAGCTAAATTAACTTAAAGTTAAGTAACTTGGTTAGCATTATTATCTTTGTCAACATAGTTAGCATAACTGCTAGCAAACATTAGAGTCATTCCAACTGTCAGTTATCGTCAACTATCTACCTAAATAATTTAACCATTTAAACTATCCACCTATTTAACTGTTCAGTCATTCCAACTATATTAAACCTCATCTACCTAGCAACCAATATAGTTTGTTTTTACTCTGTATGATATTTTACATCATATTTTTGCATTTTCATGCACTGTATTTCCTTCAGGAAATGCTTTTCTAGTTTTTTTACATGTCTTTTGTCTGAGTGGCTGTAATGTAGCCGAGTGCTCATGGCATATGAAAAGCGACTTCAAACCGCCTAAAACAACTTGTTTGTGAATGTCTGACAACTGCTGCAGCGCATGCACGCGCAAGGAAACCAGTAGGTGGAGAAACCAGAAGGCACACCGGAACGATTTTAAGGCTTTTTCGCATAGGCTACTCAATGGTGCTATTTCACACGCATTATAGCGACCCCCACTCACCGGGGTTAAGTGGAAGGTGTTAATAGATGATATGCGTAGCCTACAGTGGACTAGGGCTGTCAAAATTGCTCAAAAATGACGTTCGAATATCCCCTCTAAAATAAACACATGTATTCGAATATATTGGAATATCTAGGCTATATTATTTGCGCATTATGTCAGTGACGTGTTTTTAACTTTTTGTATGGTTATTGCTTGACAGGGGGGATCCCAAGCAGCTTTCAGCCATAAGGCATTTCCTAATTCACCCGACACTGATATTCAAAATGTTGAAACTATTTCGGCATAGCCTATAAGCAGTTTAATTAAATGTAATGTTAGTTGTAAACAAACGGGCTACTTGGTGAGGCTTGGCCTCACAGATGCGCTCGTGCCTTAAATGGCAATACAAATCTTCACGATATAGGCCTATTAACTTACCGCCCGATTCACGTTGGCTGGAGGGCAGGGGGGGCCATCAGACATTTGTTCCCAAGGGTCTATAAATTGTTAATCCGGCCCTGCCCCCAACGAACGCAACTTTCCACCTCTGAGACAGCTTAAAAGAAGCCTAGAGGACTCCTAACTCACTAAGACCTACTTACTGTAGGCTGCGCAAACCACAGGCCTTTTTTTTGGACAAGCCTGCATTCGAGGCAGGCCTTCTGTTGAAGAATTTTATATAAATCCTGCGCTAACAGTAATCCTCCTACCCCCCGCTACCACAGCTGTGGATAGTGTGGCATGCTCACGCTTTATTTCTCCTTCTTGCAAACTAGGCCTATAGCCCAACCATTTACGTCTTCAAAAAATAACAACTTGCCAGATATGCCTTCATATCTTTGGGCTTCATTCAGCATTTTGTTCTTCCACTGGAAATTACTCTTCTACATTTGCTACCTGCTGCATCCTTTCTGTTTGTATTGTTTAGAAAATGTTTGACGTCTTGAGTTAATGCATTAAACATTGTTTGCTGGTAACCAGCCACAAATAGCCTACAGATTGTTGCGTGCGTACATTCTTTATTCTCTCCAAAATGTGCCCGTTCTATAGGCTGGCCAAGTGCGTAATTCTGCGGCATAAAGCAGATGTATTTGTTTATTGTACAGAAAAATAAAAATAACCTGTCAAGCAGTCAATAAGTAGGGCAAATTACGAAACCAAAACGTGGGTCATAGTTGTCTAAGCCTCTGCTGTGAGGGCAAACCCATGAACAAAGACGCATTGATATCTGCAATAGAGTTTTTTTGGCGAAACAAGCTCACAGCCGAACGAGTCATAGCACTGAAGGGAGAGGCAACTGGCATGTGATCTCCCCACAGGCCAATGGATGTACAAGTTTTCTCCTGTGCCTACGATATTTAATCCAGTGTTTTGTCAAGTTACAAAATGCTATTCGTTTTAACACATTTTTATGATAGTATGAAGTACTTTTTGTATAGGGTACTATCTTAATTGCTTTATACTCAACCAATGGCTATTGCATCTGTCTATTGAAAGTGAGAATGTGGCATGTGATCTACTGTGTAGGCTTCATAAAATAAAATAAACAGATTGCTAATGGCCTACAAGCTGATCTGGGGTCGTTTCCGTACAACCACGGAGGTTAGCTTTTACTAACAGGATGCATCGTTCAACTAACCAACATGTAAGTTACGACTGTTTCCCAAAACTGTCATACTTACATAGTACTGTAAGTTTGGACCATGATACTTTCCAAACTTCAGTAGTCTGGACTAAGGTGATTAATGACATTTAGTAGCACGTGAACGGGCACCTGCACATACTTCTGTGGCGCATTGCGTTAAGGCCGGCAGATGACAGCCGCCGTTGCACAGCAGTTACCAGTCCCCTGCCCAAGAGTTTGAATCTGGGTTAAGATTTTGACAACAATATTGCCATCGTTGTTTACCTAAGTTTATCTTTTGTGCAGATCATATTATCAAAATCAGAATCAGCCTTCTTGGCTTGGTTTGCGTAAACTAACAAGGACCCCCCCTCCATGAAAATCAAAGGCTACATATTCTCAGCTGACTCGTCAAAAAGTGCGCACAACCTTATTATTATCTGCAGGTATGTGACTTTTACTTACGTGCACATGGCTGCAAATTGACTTTTAATTTATGTATTTTCTGCCTTGGGCATTTTAATATCAATTAGAAACCTAAATATATTTATAATTATTAATTTGCAAAGAAATAACTGGCATCAGTGACGTCTTTGACATGAAGATCCCTGGAACTATGCTTCTACTAGCATTCTACCACAGGTCGAGAGGTGTAGTTTTAACTACACAACTTTACGATAGTGGTTGCGAACGTTCGTTGCTACTATGGTTTTGGGAAACACTAACGTAGTGTAACGATGCATTGGACTATGTAAGTTCCAAATATGAATGTAATTCTGCGGCATAAAGCAGATGTATTTGTTTATTGTACAGAAAAATAAAAATGACATGTCAAGCAGTCAATTGTCAAGAAGTAGGGCAAATTAATTTACGAAACCAAAACGTGGGTCATAGTTGTCTAAGCCTCTATAGCGTAGCCTGTTAAAAATGTCGCAGAAGCCTACCCAAGGCTACAGATTAATTCTGAACAGTTATTTCTCTACTGGCTCAATTATCACACCACGGTTTTATTTGCGTAGTTGCGTTACCCCAACACTGACAATAATGTAGACAGCAAATTTCGATTTCGATTTTCGTTACCACCGTGTAGTCAAGCCTTAAGCCATACCGTAAGCCATACCTTAAGCCAAGGCCAAGCCGTAGCCTAAATCGAGGTAAATCGAGCTTTTTCAGAAGGGGCGGCAGGCAGAGTGATGTACAGTGGCAGAGCGACACACAGTGGCTAAGTGGTACTAAAGCTTCACGCAGCTTCACGCCTCGTGGCCATTTGAAAGCGATGCCCACTATACTCTTTTGAGCACACACTAATCCCGGCGCAGTGAGCTGCCTGCAACAACAGCGGCACTCGGGGAGCAGTGAGGGGTTAGGTGCCTTGCTCAAGGGAACTTCAGCCGTGCCCACTTGTCAGGGCTCGAACCGGCAACCCTCCGGTTAAAAGTCCGAAGCCCTAACCAGTAGGCCACGGCTGCCCCCGTGTGTGTGTGCATATGTTATGTGTGTGTGTGAAATACAGCATACACACCTTGTGTGTGTCACACTCTCTTGGCAGATTCTTGAACTGGCTCTTCAGTTCCCTCAGCAGCTGCTTCAGGTGTGTGTCCCCCTCCCTGAAGTACTGTCGCAGACACACCTGTTGCAGAGGTACGTACACACACACACAATTACTGTCTCAGCTTCAGGTGTGTCCCCCTTCCCAGAAGTACTGTACTGTCGCAGACACACCTGTTGCACTATGATGCTTCAGTCTGCACAATACCCTCCGGAATTATTTGCAGCATTTTGTTTTTGTTAAAATATTTATTTCTACATGAGATTGTCCTTTTTCTCAGAATAAATTCCTATCAAGGTTGGATTTTTAGTCAACTTTACCAAAGGTGCTTTTTATTTTATTTAATCTTTATTTAACCAGGAAAAGTCCCATTGAGTTACAGTAACTGGCGGCAAAAAGTTACAAAAAAATAAAAATAAAAAAATAAATATATATATATATATATATATACATAAAAGACAGGACAATGGTTACATACTACACCACACATCTCTGTACATACACTATACAAACACAAACAAGACATTACACTTAACTTAAGCTAATACAGACATGCAACATTAAAGGGCACCAGCTAAAAACATTTACACTGTTCTGTCAGAGTTGACTTTAAAAGATTTTTAAAAGTACTGAAAGATGGAAGTGATTCTAGATTTAGGTGCTGATTTTAGTTCACAGCTATAGCAGCTTCAACTCCTCTGGGAAGGCTGTCCACAAGGTTTAGGTGTGTGTTTATAGGAATGTTTGACCATTCTTCCAGATGTGCATTCGGAGGCCACATACTGATGTTGCACGAGGAGCCCTGGCTCTCAGTGCTGGAGAGAGCTCACTACTGGTTTTATATGAGCACTATTAGCATGCTCACTACTGGTTTTATATTAGCATGCTCACTACTGGTTTTATATGAGCACTATTAGCATGCTCACTACTGGTTTTATATGAGCACTATTAGCATGCTCACTACTGGTTTTATATTAGCATGCCCACTACTGGTTTCATATGATCACTATTAGCATGCTCACTACTGGTTTTATATGAGCATGCTCACTACTGGTTTTATATGAGCACTATTAGCATGCTCACTACTGGTTTTATATTAGCATGCTCACTACTGGTTTTATATTAGCATGCTCACTACTGGTTTCATATGATCACTATTAGTATGAGCCAAGACTAAAAGACTTAAAGACTTGTGATAATATTGAACACATTTGATTTCAGACTTACTGTAAAACCACTAGGATTGCCACTTTACATTACACAATCTATATAACGGGAGCGCACCATGTTTCAGTAAAACTCCCATGATTTCATTCCAACTTTGAAATTTTAGTCTCCGAGCATTAGGTGTGTGTAACCTACGTTGTGTTGAACCCCGCGGTTCAGCCCTACACACACCTGCGAACCCGCGAACAGCAGCACCTACGAACGGCAGTTGAGCGTGCTGGCAATCGAGTCCAGTCTGGGGTCTTGTCATGTGTGTGGTGGCTACTTAACTCATTGAATGCCGCGCTGTTTTCGGAAGCTTTGGCCCAGAGTGCCAGCAATCTTGATCATTGTTGATGATTTTTGTAGAGCCACAGCGTATTCTATGTTATAGATCTGGACACATACTATGGCTTGTTTGAAAGGTGAGACTTTAAGCTCTCAGTGGGTACAAACCGTTTATTTCTACATGCCTCTGTTCCTAAGAAATCCCAAGCTAAACAGTGGCTAGTTTTCATCAAAATCCCTGTTTTATTTTTAGAAATGGAGATGTAGCATCTTTGATGAAATATAAAGTGTTGCCTGTAAAGTTTCCGGGAAGTGACCTAGCGAGACCTGGCGAGACTGCCACCTAGTGATAAACCCACGAAAATGGCCTGGTTTTAACCTGACGTGCATGTGTCACTGATTCAACCCAAAGCGGCAACCATCAAAAGCAGAGTTTTAAGTTTAAATGTCCAGATTAGGGGTGCAACGGATCAAAAAACTCACGGTTCGGATTGTTCCTCGGATCAGAGTCACGGATCGGATCATTTTTCGGATCAGTAAAAAAAAAAAATCGCCAAATAAACATAAGTTGTGTCTTTTTGTTTATTAACAATCGTTTTGCACAACTGAATATGGCCTCATGTCTGCACCTATAAACACACCGATAGCGTTTGTGATAGCTTTAGCCCGGTCGGATTGTGCAGGAAGGGGCTGTTTAAATGCCGCGGTGATAAGCAGTTGTTGAGCGGCTTTGGTTTCACTCCTGTCAGTGAAACACCGGGTGATGTCGCTGCAAATCGCGTGGCCATGGCAGATGTGTTTCCACTGTTGTATGGCTTTCTTGTGCCACAGTGCCTACACACAGTCACGGTTTTATCCACTAACCTCTTTCCTTCATCATTAACTTAGACAGGGAAACCAAAATGCTCCCAAACAGGGGATTTAAATGGCGGGCGTTCAAGCTCCTCCATTCCTCCATTTCGCCAAGACCACGCTGTGTGTGGACTGAACATCGCGCACAATTGTTTTTCATAAATCAATCCGCGGATCATGTGTGTGCCGAACCGAAATAATTGATCCGAACGGATCACGGATCAATGATGATCCGTTGCACCACTAGTCCAGATTGTGCGTTTTCATGAGTTTTCGATCGTAATATATTTCATTTCCATTCATCACAGAGTTCCCAAAATCACATATAAGGTGTGTTAGAGTGTCTAGTTTCGTAATTTAAAAAAAAGCTAAAAACGTAATATTACGTTTTTGGCACTCAACGCATGGGAAGGAAAAATGTAATATTAGTTTTTGGCACTCAATGAGTTAAGCTATTTGACCTGTTTCTGTGTCTGAAACCCCTCCCCTACAGTATGAAGCCCCTCCCCTGTGCTATGAAGCCCCTCCCATGCAATTTGAAGCCCCTCCCCTACATTATGCATTTATATTTAGAGCAGACAAGCCTCCAGAGAGAGAGAGAAAGTGGTATGAATTTGTGTATGTGTGTTGTGTGTGTGTGTATGTATATGTGAGGGAAAGTGTTTGTAGTGTGTGTGTGTGTGTGTAGTGTCCCACCTCTGTGTTGTGTGTGGCTGTGTGCAGCAGCTGTTTTGTGGCTTGTGCCTCCAGCTTCTCTAAGAGATTCACAGCAGCAGGAGTAGCAGCATCAGACTGAACCTCAGAGGCTAACTGCACCGCTAGCAGCCTGCAGCAAACACAGGAATGAAATTAGCACTGCACTGCTAGCAGCCTGCAGCAAACACAGGAATGACATTAGCACTGCACTGCTAGCAGCCTGCAGCAAACACAGGAATGACATTAGCACATTATCATTAGCACATTGCGCATGGAATGACATTAGCACATTATCATTAGCACATTGCGCATGGATAGCATTAGTACATTATCATTAGCACATTATCATTAGCACATTGCGCAGGGATAGTATTAAGTCAAGTCATTATTATTTGTATAGCGCATTTAACATGCACAGAGTGCAACCCAAAGCGCTCCACATTGACATTGTCAATACGTGTAGCTTCGTAGATCCAGTTTGCACACGAAAGATAGATGTCGCACTTCTCCCATGCCTGTAGCTATAAAGCTGTGGACAAATGTTTTTCACAAGTGCACAAAATATTTCTGCAGGTACGCATTGTTTTTGCACACAGACAAATTAATTCCACAGTTACAAAACGGTTCTACACTTGTGCAAATCATATTCTCGAAGACAAAACTCTATTACACATGTGAGTATCTTTTCACGGGCACACAATCTTTATGGGGTCGTTCTGACTCCATAATCCAGGACTAACCTGAAGAGGGCCAAGCACAACCACAAGCTAAGGATCGAGGATCACTTCAAGAACAATTCTGAACCCTGACGCTTGTGGCAAGGCATCCAGGCCATCACACTACTACAAACCTACTAACTCCACCCCTTCCACCTACGACTCCTTGCCTGATGAGCTGAGCCACTTCTATGGCCACTTTGATTGGGACAACAAGGAGGTGGCCATCAAGGCTGTGGTCTCTGCAGATCACCAGCCCCTCACACTCTCCTCCATCATGTCCGGGCACTGAGCAGGACTAATGCACATAACTAATGCATGTAAGGGTGGATCTGATGGTATTCCCGGACGCATACTCAGGGCCTGTGCTGTGCAGCTGGCTGAGGTTTGGACTGACATATTTAATCTGTCATTAGCCCTGGCAGCTGTCTCCATATCCTTTAAAACCACCTCCTTTGTGCAGGTGCCAAACAGTGTTGCCTGATTGGGCTTTTTTTTACTTTGTCGAGTGGGGGAAAATAAGCTTTAGGCGGACAAATGAAAATTTAAGTTGAATGGATCTCTCTGACAAAATCATTGTTGGGGCGGTTTGTTGAGCGTGAATGAGCGGAAATCGCTCAAACCAATCTGGCAACACTGGTGCCAAAGCACTCCACTTCAACAAGCCTTGATGACTTCCGTCGAGGCTGTTCCTAGCCCACCTCAAGACCTGCTTACCACCCTCACTGGACTCTTCCAATTCGCCTACCGTCAGAACAGGAGCACAGAGGATGCCATCTCTACGGCACTTCACTCTGCCCTGTCCCTCTCTGACAATAGCACCTATGTGAGAATGCTGTTCCTTGACTTCAGTTCAGCATTCAACACCATCATTCCCCCAAACTGATCACCAAGCTCAGTGAACTGGACATCAATAGGGCAGTCTGTTACTGTAGGTTAGATAACCGCACCTCCTCAACCCTCACCCTGAACACCGGCGTACCACAGGGGTGTGTGCTGAGCCCTCTCCTTTACTCCCTCTTCACCTACGACTGCACACCTGTACATGGCTCTAACGCCATTGTCAAGTTTGCAGATGACACTACGGTGATTGGTCTCATCAGCAACAACGATGAGACGGCCTACAGGGGGGAAGTCCAACATCGTGGTGCACTGACAACAACCTGACTCTCAACACCAAGAAGACCAAAGAGCTCATAGTGGACTTCAGGAAGCTATCACACACACCCCCATCCTCATCAACAGGACTGTGTCACAGGTTGGTATGGCAACTGCTCTGCCTCCGAGCGGAAAAGCACTGCAGAGGGTGGTGAAAACTGGCCAACGCATCACCGGTTCCTCACTCCCCTCCATCGAGGCCATCCAGGGCAAGCGATGCTTGTGTAAAAGGCGCACAGCATCATCAAAGACTGTTCTGACCCCAACCACAGACCGTTCACCCCACTCCCCTCCAGGAGGCGTTACAGGTCTCTCTGCACCCGAACCAGCAGGTTCAGAGGAAGCTCTTTCCTGCGGCTGTCACCCTACTGGACTCTAGCTCTGCACCCTGGTGACAATTGCACTACCCTATCCCACCCTGGGCCCAGTTGTTCAAAAGAAGTCTGATCGGATTTTGGCTAACAGATTGGATCAAATCTGATCAAAATGGGTTGCTCAAAAGGAAAGAAGGGATCCGGAAATTGGATTGGATCACATAATCTAATCTTGGTTGTGATCTGGATAAAACCTTCACTTTGTGTTGTTCAAAACTTTTGAATTAGATTGGGATCAATTTTATCCAAAAAATTAGGATTACCCTGATGCCAACAGAAGGGTAGCCTGGAAAATCCAGACCCTGGTAATCTAGAAAGATTAAGGGTCTGGCCACAAACAATGTAATGACCCAACTCGAGGGGCGGCAACAAGCATGCATTTAAAAATCTCACTGCACGCAATTGGATAACACTAGGCCATATTTACTCTGAATGATTTCGGACTTCAACGCAATCGTATAACACTACGACCAATGTGTACTGTCCTCCAACGTTGCAGCGCTGTCTTCATCAGTTTAGCTCATTCCTCGGAATGCAAGGGGAAAAAGTAACGTGTATCATTGCTCAATGCCAGAGTGTCTCTCAGAGACAATTGCATTGTGCTCTCGCAAGAACTCTGGATTTCTAGGGTACCCTTCTGATGGGATCAGGATAATCTTGTTTTTGAAAAACCCAAAGGGCAGGTTTGATCCAGATCAAATGTAAGATCAGATTACATGATCTGATCTTATTTCAGAATCCCTCTTTTGCTTTTGAAAAACCCATCAAGATTTTATCCAATACATTATCCGAAATCCCACTAGATTACTTTTGAAAAACTGGGTCCACTGCTATATGTTGTACCTGCTGTGCAGTCTTGTTTGTGTTTGCTATATGTTGTAGCCTACTTGCTGTGTAGTGTTGTTTGTGGGGCCAAAGATGAATTTCCACAGCAGTAGACAATAAAGACTTCTATTCTATTATCATTAGCATAGGGATAGCATTAGCATGTTGTCATTAGCAAAGGGATAGCATTACCACATTACTATTAGCACAGGGATAGCATTAGCACATTGTCATTTGCACAGCGATAACATTAGCATGTTAACATTAGCACAGGGATAGCATTAGCACATTGTCATTAGCAGAGGGATAGCATTAGCACGTTATCATTAGCACAGGGATAGCATTAGCACATTGTCATTAGCCCAATGATAGCATTAGCACATTGTCATTTGCACAGGGATAGCATTAGCACAGGACTAGCATTAGCACATTGTCATCGGCACATCTCTGTGGGCACCTGCGCAAGTAGCCACGCACCTGAGCTCCCTGCAGGTGTTGACCATTCTGAACAGGTGTAGGGCCCCTCCCGTTCCATTACCTGTGCGCTTCCTCTCCAGTGTCTTAAACCTGAGTGCATTCCACACACACACACACACACACACACACACACACACACACTTATACTTCCTTTCATTTTGCCACTGCACAATGAAATTTCGGTAACACTTTATAATAACTACACACAATTCATCATTTATTAGTTAATGATATTTTGTGAGCTCATTTAAAGTGAGGATGTTTTATGCCTTGCAACACATTTACAAATTAGCTATAAAGTTTACATTTGCATGTATTCATTTAGGTGTTTCACTAATTCACGGATTGGGATAAATGCAGAGACCAAATCTGCCTCACGGGATCAAAAGAGTATATATACTTATACTTACTATACTTAGACACACACACACACATGCACACACACACACACACCTGAGTAGGAAGGTATGAAGCTCTGAGAGACTGATCCTCTGGATCTCCCCCAGAAGTGACCGACTGACAGATTCTGCTCTCCGAGCCACGGACCTCAGGCACTGAGAGAGAGAGAGAGAGAGAGATGGAGAGAGAGAGATGGAGTGAGAGAGAGAGAGAGATGGAGAGATAATGAGATGAAGAGACATGGAGAGATGGGGAGAGAGAGAGAGATGATGTTGTTGCGGAGCGATGTTGATGTTGTTGCAGTGCGGAGATGATGTTGTTGAAACTGAATTACACTTTTTAACTGAATGCCCAAAATTTGAATCAATTCGCAATAAATACTTCCCAAAAATGAAAGAAAAAATCCCTGATTTCTATGACCTACCAAACCCGAATAAAATATTATACCTATTGGGAGAAGACACAGACAGCTGTATTACTGCTGCCCAATATGTCCTTGCCTGTCACCAGCTGAGAGACACTGAGTGATTTTTGTATGCATGTACATGTGACACACACAGAGACACACACACACACACACATGCACCCCTCTCTCACAGCCACAGCCACATACACTCAACACAGTCCCCTCGTGTTGTATATACTGTACCATACTTGAAGTTTCTACACAGTCCACTTTATATTTGTGCCCTAATGTATTGTATGTCTGTAAGTTTGTTGCCTATGTTGAGTCACTCAGAACTTGAACTCGATATGTTGTACACAGACAAAAAAAAAAAAAAAAAATGATAGCATGGCCCAAAGCACAATGATAGCATGGCCCTCCACTGGCAGCACAGTGTTGAAATGTCCCAACCTGAGGGACATGGTTTAAATAAACCTTTGTGTCAGCAGTGTTGTCTTTATGTTAACAGACACATATGCACACATGCACATGTGCACACACACACATACACACTGATATACACACACACACACACCCATTATCCTAATATTATTTCTACTATTGTTTATTCTGTGTTCACATGTTTATACCCACATTGCTGTATCTCTGTTTTCTTTATTTTGTATTGTTTGTAACACTAGCTTTGAAAGCTTCTTTGAATTTGAGATGGAGCGACAGACAGAGAGACAGAAAAAGAGAGTTAGAGAAAAAGAGACAGAGAAAGAGAGAAAGAGAAAGAGAGACAGAGACAGAGAGAGAGACAGAGACAGAGAAAGAGAGGGAGAGAAAGTAATAGGAAGGTAAAGATGAAGAATGGAACACAGAACAAAACATAAACAATCAAACTCTCTCACACACACTCAACAATCACACGCACAAACGCACATGAGTCAAAGACGTGACAACCTTTTTTTGGGTCCAGTTGAATTAAATTCACAAAAAGACATATAGATTAATAAAATCAAGTGAATCTACTTTGTTATTTCACTTTATTTTTTCTGAAATCATATTGAACACTGATACTCATGTGACAATCTAGGACATCATCAAAATTACCCCTGATGACCCCTGTATACTTGTTGCTATATGTGCTTAAAAGTAGAAATTTCATCATTCAGTGTAATGTTTTTGTCTGTGTAATGCAGTGTAATGCAGTTTCATTGCTACACCACAGTGCCATCCATTACACTGAATGACAGTATCACTGCATACGGAACAATTTTGACCTTTGACTTCTATTTTATATAAATGAGGGATGTTTAGTACTGACAAATGTGTTTTAGATTGAATAAATATAAACATTGAGAGAGCACCTGGGTGATGAGAGAGAGAGAGAGCACCTGGGTGATTAGAGAGAGAGAGAGGGAGAGAGAGAGCACCTGGGTGATTAAAGAGAGAGAGAGGGAGAGAGCACCTGGGTGATTAGAGAGAGTTAGAGAGAGGGAGAGAGAGAGCACCTGGGTGATTAGAGAGAGGGAGAGAGAGAGCACCTGGGTGATTAGAGAGAGTTAGAGAGAGGGAGAGAGAGAGCATCTGGGTGATGATGAGAGAGAGAGCATGAGAGAGAGAGAGCACCTGGGTGATGAGAGAGAGAGCATGAGAGAGAGAGAGCACCTGGGTGATTAGAGAGAGTTAGAGAGAGGGAGAGAGAGAGCACCTGGGTGATTAGAGAGAGAGAGAGGGAGAGAGCACCTGGGTGATTAGAGAGAGAGAGGGAGAGAGAGAGCACCTGGGTGATGAGAGAGAGAGAGGAGAGAGCACCTGGGTGATTAGAGAGAGAGAGGGAGAGAGCACCTGGGTGACGAGAGAGAGAGAGAGAATTTGAATTTTAAATTGTACTTTATTGTGTTGCACAACAGCACAAAAACTCAATTAATCAATGATGCCCAAAATATTTTTTTTTTTCTAAGAGCGCAACACACAAAAGTAAATAAAAAAATAAATAAAAACAAGAACATCTACAGATGTTCAAAGTGTAACTTGTTGTCAATGATTGTACACAACACTTGTTTACAACACCACAAGTCTACAAAAGTCTCAAGGTCCTGTATCATTTCATAAAAACGGAAATCAACCAATACTCTAGCTTTGACTAGAGCTGGAAACAAGACTGTAACATCATCGCCAGGCATTTGATCCACCTTATTTCTTCGGCTGACATAAATGGCCATCTTGGCCTGCCCTAAAATGAAATTCAGTAATTTGCATTCATTCTGCCTGCGTCTTGTGTACTTAAAACCAAGAATAAAAACCTCAGTGGAGAAATCTGCACCAAATTTACTAAACAAGCGCTGCAAAATAAGGAACAAAGTCCTCAGTCTGACACATTGTGAGAATGCATGAAAAATAGTCTCTCTCTGAAAACAAAAAGGACATTCCTGACCAACATTTGGATTTAAAATTGAGACAAAAGAATTGACACCCACAGCCCCATGAAGTATTCTCCACTGTAAACCGCCCACTCTTTTGGCCAAAGGTGGTTTGTAAAATGCTCTCCATTCTGGTGTTCTATCTGGGCTCAAACCAAGAACAGTGCGCCACGGTGTGTCAACCCTGTTCGTTAAACATTTTTTGTTAAACACTTTCACACATGCATGGTATAACTGCTTCCCAGTAACAACATTAAAATAAAGTGATAACGGCTCCTTAGATGCCGAAAACAAATAAGCATTCTCCTCCAAAATTGGTGAGAGCACAAGCCCGGGAAAGAAATCACGCTCATCAGGGCACAGCACCCCCGTGCAGTAGTCTTTTATCAGCTTGATTTCACCTGCGGTGCAGGTATCCTGCCATTTTTTTAGGAGATGTGACACCACCCGACAAGACCTTAACCCCAAGCAATCAGCGAACCCCTTCACATTCCCAAAATCAGATCCTGCCAAATCTATCACATTTTTTAAAATCACAGTCTTTGAGCTGAGAAGCATCTTCTCAAGCGCAGGTAATCCAACTTCGGAAACATCCAAACGCGCACCCCCAATCACAGGCTCATGCAAAAGCCAGTATAAGGAGGTTACTGACCCCTGCCTTTGCACACTGAACAGGGCCCAAATTCTGAAAAGACTCCGATAGAAAGGGGGTAAACCAGACACGTCCAGTCCATGCGATGCCATCAGAAAAAGGGACTTGTCCATCCCCAAACCTTTGAAAGTTCTTAAGATTGAGCAGCTCACAAGACTCCAAGCTGCATCCATGGGCCCAGCCAAGAGTCTCTTTATGAACTGCAGCCTAAAAGCTGCAGTCCTGCTTTGCAGATGGACAAGACCAGGCCCACCTTCGTCCTTCGGTAAAAACAAAATAGACTGTGGGACCCAATGTAACTGATCCCAAAACAAATTAACTAAAACAGACTGTATTTTCTGCAAGAGATCCGGTGGAGGCTCCACACAGGCTAGACGATGCCAAAAAGATGATGCCACCAAGTTGTTAATAATAAGTGTGCGCCCCCTATATGACATCTTTGGTAACAGCCACCTCCACCTCTCAAGCCGCCCTTTAACATTTTCAACTGCCCCTTCCCAATTGTTTTGCATTACTTTTTCATTCCCCGGAAAGACCCCCAGATACTTAAAACCATCTCTTTTCCAACACAGCCCATCTGGAAGTTTTGGTTCCCCCTCTCTCCATTGACCAAGCAATAGAGCCTCACTTTTCAGCCAGTTGACCTTGGCCGATGAAAAAGCCCCAAATTCCCCCAGGGTACTTAAGATTACCTCTACATCCCTTTCCCCACTTATTAATACAACTATGTCATCGGCATAGGCCGATAAACAAAGGGGTACCATACAACCTGGTACATGCACACCACTCAAAGTTTTCCTTAGTCTGTGTAACAGAGGCTCTATTGCTATTGAATATAACATCCCAGACAAAGAACAACCCTGCCTCACACCCCTTCCCACCTTAAAAGGAGCACATAAGCCACCATTAATCTTTAAGATGCTCTCCACCTCACTGTACAGAACCCTGATCTTCTGCACAAAGCCTTCACTGAAACCAAAGGCCTTTAAAACATCCCACAAATAGCTATGCTCCACCCGATCAAAGCTTTTTCCTGATCTAGTGAGATCAACCCAACATCAAGACCCAGAGAATGGGAAACATGAAAAACATCTCGAATCAAAGAAACATTATCAAAGATTAATCTGCCTGGTATGCAATAGGTCTGGTCCGGATGGATGACCTGTTCAATTACCTTGCCTAGCCTATTGGCCAGTGTCTTGGAAAGTAATTTGTAATCACTGCACAAGAGCGACCACGGGCCTCCAGCACCTTATGTCCGTTAGGTCTCCTTTTTTTTTTAGGGAGGGAGAGGGACAGCCCTGACAGCTCAATGGCCAGGCAGCCCCGGCCCGAGACTGTCATTGAGCATCGCCAATAAGTCCCTCCCTACCTCCCGCCAGAATGACTTGTAAAATCCACTGGAATGCCATCCAGGCCAGGGGCCTTGCCCTCTCCATACCTTGGAGGGCCTCTCCAGTTCTCCCAAAGTCAGAGCTGCATCGAGCTCGGCAGAGACTCCATGGAGACCTGTGGCAGGCCATCCAAAAGACATGTCAGCCCGTTTAGCCTCTAGCTCACTCTTGTACAGATCCTGATAAAATTGTGCGGCTCTATTCGAATCTCTGGTGCCCGTCAATGGAACACCGACTCAGAACGCAGTGAGTGGATAAATCTTTTTCTGGCCGTTTTTCTTTTCAAGCTAAAAAAAGAATTTAGAAGACACATCCATCTGGTCCATGCTACGGAACCGTGGAGCGGACCAGGGCACCCTTTGCACTGATGCCAAGCAACTCAGCTAAAGTACTTTTCTTTTTTGCCAAATTATCAGTTTCATCATAGTTCCCAGCAGAATATGCCAAATTCTGAATTTCCACCAACTCTTTTTTCTAGTGCCTCAACAGATCGGGTTCTGTCCTTCAGACGTTTTGAGGTGTATTGCTTGCACAATTGTTGGATGTGTACTTTTCCAATATCCCACCATTGCTGCAAGGAGTTAAAGAATCCTTGTGTGCTCTAAAATCAACCCAGAAAGTTTTGAAAACATCTCTAAAGAATGTATCATGTAACAGGGATGTGTTAAAATGCCAATATAACTCTTTGGCTTCACAGAGCACAGGGTTACCATACAGATAACTAAATTATGATCAGAAAAACCCACAGGAGAAATCAAACAGTTTCCAAAAAATATTCAAGTGGTGTTTAAAACAGTAGAATCTGTCAAGCCTAGCCATGGAGAGTGTGTTGCTGTGGCGTGGACCCAGGTGTATTGCCTCTGCTCTTTGTGAAGGATTCTCCACACATCAACTAGGTCATGTGTCTGTATGCATTGTGTGAGTGTTCTCGCGGGGAAAGCATATGGGGCTCAGTATGATTTCTATCTACATCATTTTCAGTGCAGTTAAAGTCTCCACCAACAAATAAAAATTCCTCACTATTGCACCCAGACACAGCAGCGGATAAGGTATCTAAAAACAATACTCTATCTGCCTTTGTTGGGGCATACACACAGATAAACACAAAGACAAGATTTTCAAAACAAGCCCTAACTTTCAATAACCTTCCTTCTACAATTTCCTCAATTTCATGGGAAACTGGAGTAAAATTCTTTGTGAACAAAACCGCAACACCCCCACTAACCGAGGTGTTGTGGCTTAGTAATGAAAACCCATCCCACTCCAATGCCCAGTCAGCTCGCGTTCCTGCATCGCTGTCGTTTCTTGCAAAAAAAACAACATCAAGGCGTTTCTGCTTTGCCAATTCATAGAGCCCGCCCTCTTCAATGGGTCCCTTGCCCCATTCAAATTTAGGGAAGCAATTCGCAAATCACCCAGAGCAGAGATAAAAAAAAAGACAAACGGCATGTACCTAATGAAGCGACAGGAAATTAATAACGCTGACTGTCGGTATCACTGTTACCCAACACAGTGTTTAGTTTTGTAACGTGCTTTCTCAACGGAAACCTTCCCTTTCTGTGAAACGCCCTTCAGCCAAAAACAACCTTGTTTTGGACATAAACTGTTCCACGTCAGGGAAATAATCGTCAATCTGGACATTTCTGGCATGTTTAGTTTGTAACAGAAATGTTTTAATATCAACCACGCTGTAACACTGAGCAGGGACACCACTTGACGCAGAGTGCAACTGATACTACAATCAGTTTCCACTCTCTCTGTGTCACCGGAGTGAGAAGCTTCAGCCTCTTTCTTTTGGCCGGTGAATGTTGTTTATTGTTTATTCGCCTCTTATTTTTGAGAGGCATTTTGAACGGTTTCTTCCGGGCTTCTATTTGAGAGCTTTCATCCCCAACATCATCATCAAAAGACTGATCGACATTATCCACTGACACACAACTATACTAAGAGTTATCAGCTGGATCACTTTTGGCCCTCAACTCCTCCCGGGTCAACAGGAGCACCCTGCTCAGGGGGCATTCCTTCCGATGCTGGCACTACTCCCTCTCCCGGTGTTTGACCCCCTCCTGCCCCAGCATGCTCCCCCCATTCTGCATGAGTTTCAGTAGGCCTACTAGAGCCATGTCCCTTCTCAGCATTCACATCAGTGTGCAAATCATTCACATTTATGAATTACCGCCTTTGTCAGGACAAGCTCTGCACCTGATGACCAGATTGACCACAACCAAAAACACTTCATCATAATGCGGTGGTCACAAAAATCGATAATTGAAATCATCCAATCGCTATATTAAGTGTCAAATCTAGATCCTTATTATCTTTTCATTAATCATGTAAACATATCGCTTGAATGACACCTCATATGTTTCAGGAGTGGAGATTTACTAGACATTGCTATCTTTCTGATGGGTGACACTAGTTTACCATAGCGGACAGTGTTTGGGCAAGAATGTCATCTTTAATAAAGGGCGGATGTTAGACAAGATTACTTTTTTAGAAGGGTCGATAAAGGAAGCACTGAGGTAAAAAAAAAAAAAAAACACCGGCCGATTACTCGCTCAACAACTTATTGGCTAAGGCCACCGTTTCAAGAAACAGCACACCGCATTATTCGCGCGCGAGCAGCGGACAGAATTTATTCATGACCAACCATTCCTATCGCCAAACTATTATTCCTCAACGCTGGCGCTGGTAGTTATTTTAATGATGGTTGCCTCAGAAGATCATCAAACTCCTGTACCTGAGGCCATGCTCCCAGTCAAGAAGCAGTATACAAGAGAGTACTACACTAAACACAATCAAAACCAGAACACCGTACCACTCACACACCCAGTACTCACTCACACACCCAGTACTCACACACCCAGTACTCACACACCCAGTACTCACACACACACCCAGTACTCACACACCCAGTACCACACACCCAGTACTCACACACACACCCAGTACTCACACACCCAGTACTCACACACCCAGTACTCACTCACACACCCAGCACTCACACACACCAGTACTCACACACCAGCACCACACACCCAGTACCCACCACACACCTCCAGTACTCACTCACACCCAGTACCACACACCCAGTACCACACACACACCCAGCACTCACACACACACCCAGTACTCACTCACCCAGTACTCACTCACACACCCAGTACTCACACACCCAGTACTCACTCACACACCCAAAGTAATTACACAATCTACTCACACACCCAGTAATTTCCACACACCCAGCACTCACACACCCAGTACTCACACACACCCACTCACACACACCAGGCACCACCACCCAGTACCACCACACAATCTAGCACTCACCACCACCCAGCACTCACTCACACACAACAATCTGTGCACTCACACACACACCAGCACCACACACCCAGCACTCACTCACACACCCAGTACTCACACACCCAGTACCATCCAGTACTCACCCACACAATCTAAAGCACTCACACACCCAATACCACCACACACCCATTACTCACCACCCACCCAGTACACACACACCCAGTACTCACACACCCAGTACTCATACTCACACAATCTAGTACTCACACACCCAGTACCGCACCTGCAGGCCAGCAGGCTCACACACACACCCAGCACCTCACACACCCAGCACTCACACACCCAGTACCCACCACACACCCAGCACCACTCACACAATCCAGCACTCACACACCCAGCACCACCACACACCCAAAGTACCACCCACACCAGTACCACACCCAGCACCACCACACACCCAGCACCACTCACACAACTCCAGCACCACCACCCAGCACCCACCAACACACCCAGTAATTCGCACAATCTAGCACTCACACACCCAGCACTCACACACACCCAGCACTCACCAGCCAGTACCTCACACACCCAGTACTCACCACACACCCAGTACTCACACACCCAGTACTCATGCACAAATTCAGCACTCACTCACACAACTCCAGTAATTACACACCCAGCACCTGGGTTAACAACCTGTGCACTCTCACTCACAAAACAGTACCTCACACACCCAGTACTCACCACACCCAGCACTCCGCCACACCCAGCAATTAGCCACACCCAGTACTCACTCACACACCCAGCACCTCACACACCACCAGCACCACCAACATGCACCAGTACCCGGTTACTGAATATTTCACCCAGTAATTTCACCACACACCCAGTACTCACACACCCAGTAATTAAGCACACCCAGTACTCACACACCCAGTACCACACACCCAGTACTCACACACCCAGTACTCACTCACACACCCAGTACTCACACACACACCCAGTACTCACACACCCAGTACTCACTCACACACCCAGTACTCACTCACACACCCAGTACTCACTCACACACCCAGTACTCACACACCCAGTACTCACACACACCCCAGTACACACACACCCAGTACTCACACACCCAGTACTCACTCACACACCCAGTACTCACACACCCAGCACTAATTAACAAATCTAGCACTACACACCCAGTACTCACACACCCAGCACTACACACCAGCACTCACACACCGTGCACTCACACACAACCTACTCCACACACACACCAGCACCACCACCCAGCACTCACCACACACCCAGTACCCACCACCACCCAGTACCCACCACACACCCAGTCTCTGGGCTAACACACACCCAGTACTCACACCCAGTACCACCACACCCAGTACTCACACACCCAGTACCACACACCTAGTACTCACCACACACACCCAGTACTACACACCCACACTTCACCACACACCCAATACTCATCACACACCCAGTACTACACACCCAGTACTCACACACCCAGTACCACCACACACCAGTACTCACACACCCAGTACTCACTCACACACCCAGTACTCACACACACCCAGTACTCACACACACTCACCCAGTACTCACTCACACACCCAGTACTCACACACCCAGTACTCACACACTCACCCAGTACTCACTCACACACCCAGTACTCACACACACCCAGTACTCACTCACCCAGTACTCACTCACACACCCAGTACTCACTCACACACCCAGTACTCACTCACACACCCAGTACTCACCACACACCCAGTACTCACCACACCCAGTACTCACACACCCAGTACTCACACACCCAGTACTCACACACCCAGTACTCACTCACACACCCAGTACTCACTCACACACCCAGTCACCACACACCCAGTACTCACACACCCAGTACTCACTCACACACCCAGTACTCACTCACACACCCAGTACTCACACACCCAGTACTCACTCACACACCCAGTACTCACTCACACACCCAGTACTCACACACCCAGTACTCACACACACACCCAGTACTCACACACCCAGTACTCACTCACACACCCAGTACTCACTCACACACAGCTCACACACCCAGTACTCACACACACCCAGTACTCACACACCCAGTACTCACACACCCAGTACTCACACACCCAGTACTCACTCACACACCCAGTACTCACACACCCACCCATTACACACACACACCCAGTACTCACTCACACACCCAGTAACTCACACACCCAGTACTCACACACACACCCAGTACTCACACACCCAGTACTCACACTCACACACCCAGTACTCACACACCCAGTACTCACTCACACACCCAGTACTCACTCACACACCCAGTACTCACACACCCAGTACTCACTCACACACCCAGTACTCACACACCCAGTACTCACACACACCCAGTACTCTCACACACCCACCCAGTCACTCACACACCCAGTACTCACACACACCCAGTACTCCACTCACACACCCAGTCACTCACACACCCACACTCACACACCCAGTACTCACACACACACACCCAGTACTCACCACACCCACCCACACACCCTCACCACACACCCTAGTACTCACACCCAGTACCACCCATTTAGTTCTACAGACCCACAGAGAGAGAGAGAGAGAGAGAGAGAGAGGGCACCTGGGTGATTAGAGAGAGAGAGAGATGGTTCATTCATTCAACAGTTCATTCATCACAGAACAGAAGTGAGTACAAGCAATAGGGTAATAGCATATTTTGTGGACAAAGAAGAATAATTATTTGGATTTTACATAGTATTGGGCCTCAAACTAAGCTAAGAAGTTAACGCTAACTTCAACTGTCTGCATCAACAGTTGCAACCAAAGATTCTAGAAAAGAGCTCTGTTCTAGAATCTTTGGTTGCAACATTCCAACATTCCATTGTAACATTTCAAATCCCATTGTTAAGACGATTCAGTCAGAGGAACATTCTACCCTACCTCCCTGCTCCATTATAGTGAAGACTCCTAATACAGGCTTTT
Source organism: Alosa alosa (assembly GCF_017589495.1). Classification (NCBI taxonomy): domain Eukaryota; kingdom Metazoa; phylum Chordata; class Actinopteri; order Clupeiformes; family Clupeidae; genus Alosa; species Alosa alosa. The sequence goes on from NC_063189.1 coordinate 1,178,364, forward strand.
GTCCCATTCAGTACCCCTCAAAGATTACAAGTGGTACCCAAAGAAAAGAATATAAACAAAAGTTTCTTCAAGAGAATCCGGAATCTCTATTTTCAGACCTATATAAAAATGGTGACATTTGCAATTTGATTTTCTATACCAAATCTCCCAGTACATGGTATGACACCATGATAGATTATTACCCTTCTGCAAAGCGAGGTGGAATATGGCTGGCAACTTAAAATAAGAGATTGTCATCTCATCTATTCTGCCTCGCACATACTTTCACCCCCATATCATTCAAAGGGTTAATTCGGCTATCTCCATGGCCTGTACTTTACACCTTAATGTACATCTGGCATACCCCTAATATCGAAATAGACTGCTTGTTCGACCATGTACACCTTCTCAAAGAGACTATTCCTATGTTTGCAAGAAATCTAAAAAATGCTGCTTTTAATCGGAATCGATGGCCAAGAGACAGAAGGACAACACAGACATCAAGCCAGTCCTTTACTCAAAAGAGAAACCATCAAACAACTCTACAGAGATCTTCAAACATCCCATCAGATCCTCCTCACCAAGAACATCCAGGATGTCATGGAGCCCAGGCTTGCTCATCACCCACAACTATCTCATCTGCAACCCCACATCAGGTGCCTTATGAACAACTGACTATGGCTGGACATTCTTCATCAAAATTGGAACCATCAACTTATGCCCATTAAGTAGGCCTAGAACCTCTGCCGATGAATCAAATAGTCTCAATGGCATACAGTGGGTCCCCGTTAAGTTTGGACGGGTTCCTTCATGAATCACGCACCCCATTTTCTCAGCAGAAATGGCACAAACTGCAGTTGACACAAACAACCACAAGGTGTCACTTGGGTGCCACTACTATTTTTGATGGGACTGACTTACTGCTTCCATGACGCAGCGGGGGCACGGGAACTTAAATTGATCACGGTAGTTTAAGCTTACACTTACACAGACAAAACATTCTAATATGAAAATGTAGATACAATTGTTGTAAAATGGTGCAACTCCTTTAAGAAAGCCCTGTGTGCAGGGATGGAAAGAGAGAAAGCGAGAGGGGATGTGTGTTAGAACTTAGATGCGTGTGGAAAAAGTAGACGTGCTGTTGAGACTGGAGCGAGTCATATTCAAAATAATGCAAAAAAAAGCAATTATCCTCATTCATTGCAACCAAAGCATGCCTGCTTGCCGACGTTCAAACGAAAAATATATCAAAGCACCTTTTGCGTTTGAATGTAGCACGAAAAAAGTTTAAACAGCTGGACGAATGATTTAGCTAATTGATTATATAACCTGCACACCAGCAATTGTTGAACATTTACCTGTACAAGTACATTGACAGTAGCCCAGCCTAACAGCATGTTGTAGGCCTAGGCCTACTGTAGAAATTTCACTTAAATTGCAACCGCAACATGCCCACTTGCCAACGTTCAAACGACAACAAAAAATATAATAAAACAACAAGAGGGTTGAGTCTGAATGACACTGAGTTTTTAGACACTGAGTTTTTGTAGTTAAGAAATATTTTCGTATAAAAAAATGGTCATTCTTCAATCTCCTTCACTGGCTTCTATGGAAAAGGCTTAACGTCCCAAAACAACGATCAATGATCATCAAATTTCTCTCACATTGCTCCTCATAACCATCTATAAAAAGTGTTTTTCTTTTCTTTTTTGAGCACGTCCCAATCCCAGGACATAACGCACTGGACCTTATAATAGGCTCGAGATATAATTCCAAAGGGGGCAGATAGGGGCCACTGCACTTAAAACTTAAAAAGATGAAGCTTTCCGAACTTTGAAATTGCGATCAGTGACTGGCATCGGGTGAACGGCTTTTCGAAGTTGAACAGGCTATTAAAACTATTTACGCACCTCCATGTCACAGGAGAGACTGGGCTCTCCTTCTATGAAAAAAGACGGTAGGCTACCTGCAAACTGGCCTATGATTTCATTGCTGAGTTTTGCGGCAAAGCAAGAAAATGTTTTTTTTCCTGAGTCAGGATATGGCGAAGTCAGTGTCATTTATTTGTCCAATGTTAGCCTATAGATACAGACCAGTACATCTTATCAATAGTTTGAATGTCGTGTGTGTTTCTGCTCATTGACAAATACCGTTCAACACAATGATTCATGCCCAATTAATTCCCCCTGTTAAAGTGTTCGCCTTTGTTACACTATTTGGTTTCGTGATGTAGCCTATGATAAACACCATATGGCAAAATATGTGACTCAGCTAATGTTATAGGCTATACAATTGAATTTCCCTCTTAAAGGCAAGCTGGTGTAGCTTATTAGACTAGGCTACTATTAAAATACACCGACGGTAGCCTTGGCTATGTGTAAAGTAAGCTATCGCGAGATGATTTCATGCACGTAAGTGAAAAGGGCCTTGCATCTGTCAAGTTCGCGACAGGGCCTCGCATCCCCTTTGCGACGGCCCTGCAGCTCCTCCCCTAAGACAGCGAGGAAAAAAAAGTTAAAATACGCGATAAACCGGGAAAAGTTGACAGGTTTGTTTGGTCGCGGTGATTATTTGTGAAATTGTGTAAAACGACAGCCTTTTCAAGGCATTTCAAGGAAGGAGTCGTAGCATGCAAGCTCCCAAATTGACCCAGTAGCCTAAGGCATCAATAAATTGTTGGGACTGGGGAGGGTCATGCGTTTTTTCTCAATCACTTTGGAGGGTCATAGAAAAAATTCTTGCTGGCGAGGGAGGGTCACGTCTTTTTTGACTAACGCTCCCAAAACTCCTCCGATAGCCCCTTAATTAAATAAATAACGAACAGTCCCTAATTGATTAATAGCCTAGGCCTACACCAGCAATTGTTGAACATTGACCTGTACAGGACATTGACAGTAGCCCAGCCTAACAAGCAAATGTTGCAAAATACATCAAAAGACGCAATTAATCAGAAATAAATAATGTAATCTGCATCGCTTTTATTTAACAAACTGCAAGCAACAAGAGCATTGAGTTCGCCAAACCCAAGAGCAAAGCCTATCTGTTAAGGCAGTCGATAGGCTATATAACAAGCTATGTGCCTGGAAAGACGATAGATGACGGCTCTGGTCATCCCATACCCCCCCCACTTCCTGTAGCCTACCATTATGAAGGCCTGTAGCCTAAAACGACTCGCTGCCGTTTTTTGTGACATTAAGCTTTTTTTTTCACGTTAAGCCCCCTCCCCCTCATCCCTTCTTTCACAAGCAGTGGGGAGCGGGGCACAAAGTAACACTTTTGGTAGACAAAGGAGGTTCTCTCAAGGCTTCTGTCGTTTGGCCACAATCCGTTGCAACCAGGCCAGGACAGATATTTTAGAGGAGAGGCCGGTGCAGCTCAGATGTCTTCTTAATTTTCTTTATTCTTTAGTAAAAGGTGCAGAACATTATTAAACTTTGACTAACATTTCGATGTGTCGATGTTTTGACTAACTTAACATCGTAAACGTTAGTCAAAGTTTAATAATGTTCTGCACCTTTTACTAAAGAATAAAGAAAATTAAGAAGACATCTGAGCTGCAATCCGCCTCTCCTCTCTCTAACACTTTTGGCTTTGGCTAAATATTTCTAAAATCATTTGAGTTTCACTAGTCACATGTTTTAACAAGCAACACTTCTTATTGAACTAATAACAGACGTGTGTCGAAAATTGACTTTATTTTCCATACAGAGAAATAACATATGCAGAGTCTAACCAACGTCAATCTTGCCAAAAAGCCCTCAAACCTGAAAACACATGAGGCAAAAGTGCAAAACATCACAAAACTAACTAAACTAACACGCACATATTTTTGTATTGCAATCATTGTAGCCTACAGTTGTAAAGCGCCGTAACAGTCGTTTTACTCCCGTGTCGCTCATTATAAAGAACGTTTAACGGTCCCAAAACAGCTATCAATTAATCACCAAACGTCTTATAAACAAGTATTGCCAGGAGCAACACCTTGCAAAAAATGATAACAATAGGCCTAGGCCTTTATATGGCTCTGCTCCTGCCTAGATTCGAACTCAGAACTGCCTGAAAGTTGCAGACCTGTTCTGGAAATACGTGCATTAACCCAGTGTTTCTCAAAGTGTGGTCCGCAAGCTATCCCAAGTGGTCCACGAGCAGACGTGGTAAAATATGATATAGATGAGTTGTTTGCAATATTGAACCAACTTGTATGTAAATCCAAACAGTTCTGCAACACTGTCTATGTAAGATATGCCAGTTTAAATCATATGAATCCTCTGACACAATAAGCAAAGTGAAAATACAATAAGCAAGGTGGTTCAGTGAGTAGGCCTATTGTGCTGATATACTGTTGAAGTAGGTCTAATCTATTTTTTTTTAGCTAGGTGGTCCATGCATTTTTTATTGGTTAAGTGGTCCTCCATCTGAAAAAGTTTGAGAAACACTGCATTAACCCACTCGACTGTCAGACAACGCTATCTGCTTCGAGTAGGCCTATTGGGTAGGACTGTAGCCTACACTGGTTGCTGTGGCACAGTCTTGAGGACCGAATTGCTTTTTCTTTGTCATATGATTGCTGTCATTTTGTTAACATTACTGTTAAGGAGATGCTGTAGGCAAAGTCTATATTTCAATCTCGTTAGTGTAGTAAAAGAAATCAGAACTATTCACAAGGTTTCTGGGCAGCATATTTATGTTCTGTTAGCAAGCAAACTTCTCATGACTACCGACAAAGTAGCCTACTGCCAGCTGACGAAGCTCTCATTTTAAAACATTACTGAGAGACAGACACTGTACAATCAAGAAATCTTGCCACTGAATCCAAAACTATGTTTAACATTATGTACAAGGCTTAGGCTACAGTGGACTAGCATGTTGCAGGGGCTGCTAAAAACACAGAGAAACGCACTGAAAACTGCCCTTGCTGTCGAATGCGCCGTCTGGTTCGACCGTGGAACTCCACAGCGGACTATGCTGCCCCCAAGCGGCTGCAGTTGTACTTACATTTCACCATTCACCATGATCATGAATGAAGTGTCAATTTTTAACTGGGACCCACTGTACATAGTATGCTAAAACTCTGTGTAATCATCTACTTAACCACAACAGGTGGTAAGATATTTCTCTTTATCTATAGTATTTCACAAATTATTTTTGTTTTATCACTTCTTCTTTACATTACTTTCTCACAGATACAAACATATTTTCTTTTCATCTTCCATAGTCACACACAAACACACACTCACGCACACAAACTCTCACACACGCACACATGAACAATACTCTTTCACACTTCCACCTCTCCATACATGCATACTCATAATTGACACCCACACCATCAACACTCATACTCACTAGCTAACAAACTCAAACAGAAGCACACACACACACACACACACACTTCTCTTTCTACTCCAAAAAATCTATCAATATAATCTTAATTCAGTGGTGTTTATTTACCACTAGTATTATTATGTATGCTGCTGTGCAGGGACCTTGAGCCTACTCTAATATCTTAGTGCTCTGTTGGGGATGTGGGAGTATGGGTGCAGTGGTTCACTTTGGCAGGTAGCGGGCGCTTGCTGGCATGGTATGTAGGATGAAGGGGGCCTGTCTGGTTCTGGCAGGTTTGGGAGTCGATGTTTGGTATGGCCGATATTACTCTTCCCCACAGTGATGGATGGTATATCACAACCATGCAACTGGATGCATGTGGTTGAAAGATACCATTTTGCATTATCAGCGAGACAAGCTTCCAGTCACTGCCCGTGGAATCAAGGTATACCTTGCCAGAGATGACACAGTGGAACACTGTTGGTCTTTGAGTGGTCTCCTCTACACAATGTTCTCAATGCTGTTGGGACAGTAGGAGTGTGAAAACAATGGCATCCAATGCCCAAGGAAGAGCTCTGGAGCTCGTCTCAGAGTGACCAGTCCGGGTTGAGAGGGGGTGTTGGTCATGCTGAGGGCTCTGGAGCTGGTCTCAGAGTGACCAGTCCGGGTTGAGAGGGGGTGTTGGTCATGCTGAGGGTTGACTTTGGGACTTGTGGGGTCTAGGCGGGTTCTCTTTGTGTTCTGTGCTATGGCTGGTTGGTGCTGCATGGTGCCTGTCGGGGTGGATAGCTGTAGCTGTTGCCTCATTTTCCTGGCTGAGTGCAGAGGTTTGGGGTGTGGTGAGGGGTGTATTGCACAGTAGTGTACAGAACTATATATATATATATTAAAAAAAATAATAATAATAACAAAAATAAATAAAAAAAAATATATATTTTTTTTATTTTACACACACCTCCCCATATACACACTGCCCACATAAACACACACCTCCCCATATACACACTGCCCACATAAACACACACCTCACTCATATACACTTATACTCACTCAACTACACACACTGCCCACATAAACACACACCTCACTCATATACACTTATACTCACTCAACTACACACACTGCCCACATAAACACACACCTCACTCATATACACTTATACTCACTCAACTACACACACACTGCCCACATAAACACACACCTCACTCATATACACTTATACTCACACACACACACTGCCCACATAAACACACACCTCACTCATATACACTTATACTCACTCAACTACACACACTGCCCACATAAACACACACCTCACTCATATACACTTATACTCACTCAACTACACACACTGCCCACATAAACACACACCTCACTCATATACACTTATACTCACAATCACACACTGCCCACATAAACACACACCTCACTCATATACACTTATACTCACTCAACTACACACACTGCCCACATAAACACACACCTCACTCATATACACTTATACTCACACACACACACTGCCCACATAAACACACACCTCACTCATATACACTTATACTCACTCAACTACACACACTGCCCACATAAACACACACCTCACTCATATACACTTATACTCACTCAACTACACACACTGCCCACATAAACACACACACACACACTCACACACATACACTTATTAAAAAAAATAATAATAATAACAAAAATAAATAAAAAAAAGATCCAAGATGGCGGCGCGTACACACGCAGCGACCTCTCTCTGTCCCAACCGTGACGGTGTTTTGTTCGCTTTAAAGTGTTTGTCCCGAAAGTTTTCGTGGTTCGCCTTGTCTTACTACCTCGTACTACAAGTACAGCAGGCAGTTTTAATCGACATCTGCAAAAACAAGTTTTGCAGCGTTCTGGACTTTGCAACAGAGGCTTAAAGGAACTCGGGACTACTCCGCCTGCAACAACACCGGACTCGCCTGCTACTCCTCCGAAAGAAAGCGCCGAAGTGTAAAAGCGAGGGAAGCAGAAGAGGGGCAAAGCTGAGGCGCCCGGGCCAGGCTAGCGGCCAGCCAACTTCAGCCCAGCCATACCATCCATTCTGGCAAAATGCATCACTGGACAACAAAATGGATCACATACGACTGCTGAGATCAACGAGACGGACAGGTAACTGCTGTGAAATGCTTTCGTCTTCACGCACGAGACTTGGTTAAATGACAACATTCCGGACTCTGCTGTACAACTGGAGCAGCTTAGCATGCTATCGAAAGCAGACAGGGCCATTGTAAAGGAGGTAAATCACGAGGAGGAATCTGTGTTTACATCCGTGACTGAATGGTGCGGGACACTGTAGTAGTATGCAAACACTGCTCACCACTGGCAGAGTTTATGATCATAAAGTGCCGACCTTTTTACCTGCCAAGGGAATTACTGCGATTCTGCTAGTGCGCGGTATACATCCCGGCCACCAACAACAATAGCGATAAGAACGCTGCTCTTAGTGAACTGTACCAGGCTGTCAGTGAACAACAGACGGCACACCCAGGCGGTTTCACCACCATCTTCACTGGAGATTTTAACCATGCTGATCTAAAACTGTACTTCCAAAGCTACACCAGCATGTTGATTTTCCAACAAGAGATAAGATCCTGACCTGGCTCCACTACACACAAAGGAGCATACAAAGCCAATTCCCCTCCCCACATTGGACTTTCAGACCATATCACTGTTATGCTAATGCCCGCAGACAAAAGGTAAAAATAA
>NC_063189.1:1186921-1234125 GCF_017589495.1 Alosa alosa
GTTTTCCAAAGAAAAAACAAAAATAACAAAATGATGAAATTTTCAATTGGCAAAGAACTAATCGAACAAACACAAGAATACACTTATTTAGGGATCTCCATCAACTCAACAGGAAAATTTGATTTGGCAGTAAAAACCCTGAAAGAAAAAGCACAACGATGTTTATATGCTATCAAAAAGTCAATTCAAGCCAATATCCCCATAAGAATATGGTTAAAAATTGTCAAGCAAGTCATCGAACCTATTGCCCTCTATGGGTGCGAAATATGGGGACCACTTTCAAAATATGATTTTGCGGATTGGGAGAAACACCCAATTGAAGCCCTGCACACGGATTTCTGCAAAAACATTCTTAAAGCTCACAGAAATACTCCGCATAATGGCTGCAGGGCTGAACTGGGCCAGTTCCCATTAATTATCAAAATCAAAAAAAGAATTCTAAAATTTTGGAAGCACATACAATTTAGCGACCCCAATTCAATACATTATAAACCCCTAAAAAGCACCAAATTAAATATAGAAAAGAGCCCCCTAAATCAATTCATTACAAAGCACAGCAATCTCACTCAAATTAATTTGACAATGTCCAAAACTAAAAAAGATTCTATTCAATTAGCAAATAAAATCCATCCAAATTGTATCATAGAAAAAGAAAAATATTGGACCGAAATCACGAAAACCCAACACAAACTTGAATGTTATCTTGCAATTAATCACAAATATGAATTGGCCCCATATCTAAAAACTCTCAAAGACACAAAATTGTCCAAAATATTGTACAGCGAGCACAATCTGAACATTGAAATAGGTAGAAGGAAACAGACCTGGTTACCAAGAGAGGCCAGGCTATGCCACCACTGCCAGGAAAGTAAAATAGAAACAGAGCTACATTTTCTAACAGAATGTCAATTTTACAAAGACCTCAGAGAAACCTTCCTTACAAAAGCAAGTAACATACGCCCTGAAATTTTAAATGAAAATAATGAGGGTAAGCTATTATATATCCTGGGCGAAATTCCAGAAATCACACTGGCAGCTGGAAGATATGTACGAGCCTGTCACGAAAGACGAAATGCAACAGTAAGCCAGTGATTCCACCCCACTGTTGTTTATCCCAACCAATTTAACTATTCTATTAACCTACTTTTTCTTCCCTCTGTTATTTACATTATCATCTTACTATTGTTTTTTTATTAGTATAATTATCATTATTGTCTCCTGTTTTGATTATTCCATGTGTTTTTTTTTATGCTTTGGCAATATTGTAACTTGAACAGTCATGCCAATAAAGCACATTGAATTGAATTGAATTGAGATGGATAGAGCACCTGGGTGATTAGAGAGAGAGAGAGAGAGAGAGAGAGAGAGAGATGGAGAGAGAGATGGATAGAGCACCTGGGTGATGAGAGAGAGAGAGAGAGAGAGAGGGAGAGGGAGAGAGGGGAGAGAGGGATGGATAGAGCACCTGGGTGATGAGAGGGAGAGAGGGGAGAGAGGGATGGATAGAGCACCTGGGTGATGTCCAGAGGCAGTCTGATAAAGGCCTCTTCATCACTGTAGTCCCGTGACTCCGCCTCCTCTTCCTCCATCTCCAGGATGCGCTGAAGGCAGCCTGCTACATAACCCTGAGGAGCAGGACAGCACAGGGGTCAGGTGTGTGTGTGTGTGTGTGTGTGTGTGTGTGTAGCCTGCTACATAACCCTGAGGAGCAGGACAGCACAGGGGTCAGGTGTGTGTGTGTGTGTGTGTGTGTGTGTGTGTAGCCTGCTACATAACCCTGAGGAGCAGGACAGCACAGGGGTCAGGTGTGTGTGTGTGTGTAGCCTGCTACATAACCCTGAGGAGCAGGACAGCACAGGGGTCAGGTGTGTGTGTGTGTGTGTGTGTTGCCTGCTACATAACCCTGAGGAGCAGGACAGCACAGGGGTCAGGTGTGTGTGTGTGTGTGTGTGTGTGTAGCCTGCTACATAACCCTGAGGAGCAGGAAAGCACAGGGGTCAGGTGTGTGTGTGTGTGTGTGTGTGTAGCCTGCTACATAACCCTGAGGAGCAGGACAGCCCAGGGGTCAGGTGTGTGTGTGTGTCTGCATGCCCATCATCACACACACACACCTGTGCCACGCTGAGGAATTTGCTCTTGGCCTTCTGGATCCAGTTGGTGAGAAGCAGCAGGTCAGCAGCAACCTGGACATCAGCAGCCAACTCTGGATGCCTCAGCATGCTGTCTCTAAGAGAAGACACGCGCATAAATACACACACACAAAAATAGGGAAGGTATACCGAATACTTATATTGTGGACATAGCCCTAGCAACAAGTACCAACTTAACAGACAAGGCCACAGATCAAGGGTGTTCACCTGGGGCCGCAAGACTTGAGGGTCATTCCATGTGAAAACAGCCAATATCGGGGTATCATGTACATGGTACCTTTCAGATTTTGCTGAAAAGTGGTGAAAATATGCCTTATGTTACCAAACGAGGGAATCTGAAGTTTCAGGTCAATATCTTAAACGTTTTCCCCCTTGGCGTCCATTTGAATTTCGGGTGCCATGGCCGTAATTGACACATTGGAATTTCACATTTCATCTTTTGGCATTTTTGGAAGCCCATAACGTCTGTTCTAATAGTGGTAGAGGGCTGGAAACTGGTGTGGTAGTTCATTGTAGCCTGCACTAAACAATTCTGGAGGCAGAATCAACATTCCTTACTGTTTGGGTGAGAGGTGGGTCACCAAAGTCCTAAACTGTTGACGTAAAATGTTGACGGCATGTGTGATTTTTCACTTTTTGGGAGGCACCACAATTAATGATCGTATTTATTCTAAACAGGATTATTTGTTATATGTGGGAACCTTGCTCTTGCCAAAAGTAATTTGAAGGGTATGGTACCACTGGTGGGGGTTTTATGGGGGTCCAAAAACCCTCTCCGGCAGAGGTGACTCTTTTGGAACCCCATATTTGGACCCCCAAATGACCATGTGGGCACTTGATGATCCTAATGGGATTTATACCAGATAAAGATACATATTTGTTCTTTCTTTTAATGAAATAACATTTTTGACTATGAAGCTCCATAATGTGAATTTTATTCTTCATAATGCACCATGCACATTGTTTCCAGAAGTCTGGAAAGTAGATCAGGGAGAATTTAGTGATGATAAAGCATGAAAATAGTGGAAATAACTTAGTATTATGGACAGGAGAGTGAAGGATCACCGCACACTGGTGGGATTTCTTTGCTGATTTTATTTACTAGTGAACAACGCATTTCGCCTATGCTTCATCAGGTTCACTCTTAATCTCCACATGCCACCGACAGGTGATATAGGTGATTCACCAGGTCACATGACCACACCAATTAGCACAAGGTACCACCCAATTCACAATCTGGGCTCCCGTACAATCCAGTCCAAAGTTCTCATAACCTAGCCCACATACATCACAGTACATCCATAGTCCATACATTACCGACAACAATGCCCAAAACCTGAATATATATATACACATTTGGAAATTAACATTGCTATGCATTCAACAATATTCAATTTCAATTTCATTTCATTTCAAAGTCTGAAAGTGCAATGTGCAAATACTAATGTGCAAAAATGCAATGTACAAATAACAATGTGCAAAAATACAATGTGCAAATACCAATGTGCAAAATTGCAAAGTGCAAATATTACTTAAACTAGATGTACCGCAGAGCGGTACAAAATATGACCGCGCCAGTCCAGCACATTTTTCCACAAAAATAAATCTTGCTGAAAGGCCTATATGATTCTAACTGTCTCACTAAATTGCATTATCCACACTCAATTCTCACTGGTATCTGTTAGACAACAAGTACCAAAACATGATTAGTTCATAAATTTCACATGTAAAATTCATTTTATACAACCCCACCCCCATCTTGCCTGTTCATAATTCTGAGAAATTCTTGAATTGTGTGCATGTGTGCGTGTACATGTTTATGTTTATGTGTGTGTGTGTGTGCGTGCTTGTGTGTTTGCCTGCGTATGTGTTTGTGCATGTGCATGCATGCGTACATATGTCTACTGTGTGAGTATGTGTCATACGTATGATAACTGTGAATGTATGTGTGTGTGTGTGTATCTGTTTATGCACATGTGTGCACATGGAATGGGTTAACATGACCCCTGGAGGCAAACATACGGAAAAAATTGGTCATCCTAGGCCCTACAGTTCTCAAGATATTCACAGAAAACTGTGCCTGCCCTACCCTCCTTTCGGTGGGTCCAGTACAGCGGGGGGACTACAGATCAAAACGAAAAACGATGGTTCCATGCTATCCATGTGGGGTTACATGCCCACCAAGTTTCGTGTACCCGATCTTTCAGTGTCCCGGAATCCTTGTTGGTGTAATGGTCACTAAATGTACACATAAATTATTTTATTGTAAGGCCGCCCATGAACGAAAAGTTCACAAAACTTGGCATGCATTCGGAGGGTGTCATAATGATCCTACACTTTCAATTTCGTGTAGTTTTGACCATGTCAGCCAGAGATATTGTGATGAAAACACCTAATTTTTTGCTTTTTAATTTTTAACTTCGTGGCTATACATGAAATAAGTGGTAATGGGATGGGTTGACATGCCCCCTTAAGACCAACATACAAAAAAAAAGGTGGACCTCCTAGGCCCTACGGTTCTCGAGATATTCACAAAAACTGTCTCCGGCCACCTACAGGCCAGTTGGTGTATAGTAACATAAATTAATTTATTATGTGGCCCCCATTAACGGAATTCCACGAAACTTGGCGTGCATTCAGAGGGGTGTCATAATGATCCTACACTTCCAATTTCGTGCAGTTTTGACTGTTAGGTCACAGATACCTCGCGATTACAACACCTCATTTTTACTTTTTGTGTTTAACTAGTTGGCTATACATGAAATGAGTGGTTATGGAATGGGTTGACATGGCCCCTTGAGATCAACATACAAAAAAATGGTCCTCCTAAACCTTACGGTTCTCGAGATATTCACAGAAAACTGTGTCTGCCCTACCCTCCTTTTAGGGGTGCAGTCCAGCGGGGGCTACAGATCAAAACGAAAAACGATGGTTCCATGCTATCCATATGGGGTCACATGCCCACCAAGTTTCGATCTACCCGGTCTTTCAGTGTCCCGGAATCCTTTGACGGAAATTTGGACATCGAAAAAGAAAAAGAAAAAAAAAAAAAATCTGACTAAACCTATATGACTGCCGCCACTCTTGGCGGCGGTCATAATTACATCCAAAGTCTATACATTACAAACAACAATGTCCATATGCAGTCCAATTCCAGTCTCATGTTCACATTTTATACCAATATTCACATATAACATATCCAAGTTTCACATATCATCAGTAACTCCAATATCAGTATTAATCCAACAACAGTACACATCTTACATATCAGGTTCATATGTCATAAATGGGTCAATGACGTGACGTCTAGATTTTCTGTCCAACAGCATTTTTTAAGTTTATAAAAGGTTTGAATGCCTGCAGACACACCATATATATGTGGGAGCACTCCCATATTTGTAACCACTTTACCTTTTGAAAAATCTTTAGGTATTTTTATTTTTTCTCTTATGTGAAGTATCAAAATATCATGTGGTGCGACTGTCCGACCATGACTGCTGTTTGGGAAACTTCTTTAAAATTACACTGAATCTATTCAAATGTGCGTTCTGCTCTATCTGGCATTTTTTCAAAAGTGTTTTGTAGCTCTGTAGAAAATGATACAGCATTTTTTATTTTTATGTCCATCCTATTATACAAACAAACTTTGTCCGAAGATGTCAACTTAATCAAATATCATCTGGTGCAACCATCAAGAAACTGCCATTTTGAGACTTTTATTTTAAAATTAATTCAAAGATCTTAAGTTGCATTCATAAACTAGTGTGCCAGGCACCCATTGGGGCAGCAAACAAGTTTGTAATTATCTCTTATATTTGGAAAAACATAGCTTAAATAACAGATGGCAAGAAGTTGCCAAATTTGGACGTCATGTGGTATGACCTCAACAATACAATGAATATTAATTTATTTGTTCAAATTTATTTTTTGATTAGAAATGAAATAGTGACCTTTTAGAGGAATCAAGTTTGTTATGAGTAGGTGGTCAATTTTGAGCCTGTAAATTTGATCAAGTTGAAAATGTCATGTGGTGCGACCAAACATCATGTGGTGCGACTATTACAAAATGCTTATTTGTGTGGTTTTACATTTAATTTAGGATTTATATGCCTATGCATTGTTATATGGAATCAATTTTTATACATTCAGAGTACATTTTCAAAGATTTCAGAAAAAAACGTTTACATTTACTCTTAGTACATTATAATGACAAAAATGTAAATAAAAATCATTTTACATGTAAGGTTACTTTGGTAAATGTACATTTATTAATCATTTATCCCTCCCACTGTGTTCTGTTCATCAAGAAAGATATATTTCACTTATTATCAACATCATAAAAATAGGCTATCACTATGTATGTGGCGGTGAGGGGCGTTAAACACTGTAATATAGGATTTTATTACCATTATTTTTGTTTTGTTTCACATTATTGTATTGTTTTTATTTGTTATATTATTAGTGATGATTGGGCAACATCATCAAATTTGTTTAATCATCTTTTTTTGTTTAAGTTTGTTTGCTCTGAAAACTTCCCCATTTCATTTCTGTATCACTTTCTCTCTCTCTCTCTCACTCTCTCACACACACTTTCACACACACACATTGTGTATGTGTGTGTGTGCAAACTATCTCTCTCTCACACACACACACATACACACAGACACACACTCACTCTCTCTCTCTATCTCTATCTGTTAAACACTAGGCCTATTACTCTCTTCATCGCTGTATCTATCACAATAGATCTATCACGCTAACTATCCCACTAACACACTATCAATCACAGATCACTATCTATCGCACAATCATGCTATCTATCACACTATCAATCTATCACACTACCTATCTATAATACTATCTATCTTTCTTTATCCATCATCTGTCTGTCTTCTAGCCTCCCCATGTAGTTAGCCTAACTTCTATGTCTCACTCTTTTACTCAAAAAAACTTTCATTCTGCCATTGTTAGTCTGTCTGTCTGTCTGTCTATCTTTTAATTTCTTTATCTTTTATTATCTCTTCCTTTCCATCCAACCATGCACTTTTGTCTATCTTAATATCTTCTCCTGCCCCATCTCTTAAAATCATCTGCTAAATCCCATTCACTTTACGTCCTGAATTTCTTCTGTTTATCCCCTCGATCACTCACACACTTTTACCTCCTTTTCTCCATTAAGCTGTCTACACTTATTTGTTTCTTTCTATGTGTGTTTGTTTTCATCACCTTCTATATTTCAAATGCCCTCACAAAGCTTATCTTTTTATACCTTTACCAATATATGGACACAGGGGCGTAGCACCAAACCATGGGCCCTCCCCAACCAACCAACTAACCAACCACCGGCTGTAAGCATGAAGCATGAGGTTCACAACTAACTACTATCTAATCACACATTGAATTAATCTAACAACTCGTATATGTACTGTATAACAGAAAATAATCTTATTACCCAAGACTTCACTGAATTTCTGTTTTATTTGAAGAATGTTTAAAAGCTAGAACATGAAATGAATGAAAACACTTTTGGCTGAGAGAACAGCTATCTATAGCTAACTGAGTGTGATGCGTTTCACAAGTTAGCTTTGCTACTAATTTGACAGCCTTTCCTCATGAACCTATATAACATTGAGCCTACTAAGTTAAGCTATTAGCTCATAATAATTTTCGAATTAGTAGGCTATTGAAATGTTGTGGTAGGCTATAAATCAGGCATCATGTTATTTCTAAGTTTGTGTTAATGCTGTTTTAGCACTGATAATCGCGGGATTCAAGGTGGTATTGAAGTGTTTTGTAACCTTCAGGAGTTCATTTCATTTGTAGACTATTGCTTTCACATTGGGCTCACCTTTCTTGGGAAAGAAGGCTGTTAACACTTGTTTTCCCTCATTTCTTTTTTCTCCCTTTCTTGCCTCTCTTTTCTTTTCTGGGAACCGGATTTAGCTTTCTTAGACTTAGACATCTTCACACCGTGAAAGTCTGCATTGCCGCTTCGGCAGAATGAACGTTACTTCAAAAATGCGCCTAGCAGGGGAAGGCGGACTGAACCATTTCGTGCAAGGGAGAGGGTGCCTGCCCTCAAACAATGTTGGCTTGGACACAATTTAATACATCAATCAACTGATGCATTTACCCGAAATATTTGCATCTATATTAGTTAACAACATTTATTAAGATCTTTAAATTAAGGAAATTATTTATTAAATAAAATTCAACTCCTTAGGGGCCCTCCCCCACTTGGGGCCCGGGTAATTTATTCCCACTTGTCCCCCCACTACGACGTCCTTGTATGGACATGTTCAACATCATTAGCAACTTAAAAATCTTTTACTTGTGTAAAACTTTTATTTTTTATTTAATTGTTGTTGTTTTTTGCTTTGCAAGCACTATATTACCCTCATGAAATGAAAATATAACAGTTTATTAATCTCTCTACTTATATTTTTAACATTATGAGATCCTTGAGTCATTTGGTGCGACCACTCATCATGTGGTGCAACCAATAATAGCAATAACTGTGTTAAATTCAAAATGAAAAATAAAATTTCTGTGGTTAAATTATTAATCAGTCATATAGTATGTTTAAGTCAATGCTATTTTTCAGACTTTTCCATCAGTTTTATAAAACTTACAGGAAAAATAAGGGTTCTAAATATATTTTATAAGGTGACAATGACAGTATAGAACAAAAATATCAGTCCAATATTCACAAAAAGTAAAGAAATGTAAATACTTTGTTTCTAAACAGTTCATATTATTAAGAACTTGTAAACAAACTTTTAAGCATGTTAAGGAAATACATTTAATTTTAAGATAATCTATGGTCGCACCACATGACATTTTTTAAGGCCGCAACCAATTCATTCTCATGAAAAAACACTAAAATCACATTACTTGAAATTTTAATATGGATTTTCATATACCCAACATTCTTAATGTTTGAACAATTGAAACAGAAATTCTTATTTTTAGAATTTTAAATTTGGCCAGTTGAAAAACCTTGTCCGTCATTGACCCAAATACTAGTGTGCAAATATGCATTGTGCAAATACCAAAAGAGTTTCACAAAAATACACTTAAATCTTGTAATTCATTGAGAACATGGGGTCCTACTGTATTTAATTCATGTATCCAATATGCCTCTCTCTGTAACAGTTGTTTAATCAAGTTACCCCCTCTTGGGCTGGGTTTCACCCATTCTATGCCAATGAATTTTAGGGAGGTGGCTGGCCCATGGTTCATCCCTTTATAATGCCTAGCTATGGCGTACTCCATATTTCCATTTCTTATTGCCCCTTTATGTTCTGCGATTCTTAGTTTTAAATTACGTTTGGTTTGTCCAATCTATATTTGTGCACACGGGCATTTCAGCATGTATACTACATGTGTTGACAGACAGTTAATAAAGTCTTTTATTTGGTATTTCTTGCCTGAGTGTGAGTGACTAAATGTTTTTGTGTTGAAAGTATGGGAACAATGTGCACATTTTCCACATCTGTAATTTCCATATACTTGTTGAGCAAGCCAATTCACCTTTGGTGTTTCCATGTATGTAGAGCTAACCACCATGTCCTTAATATTCTTTCCTCTTTTAAAACAAAAGCGAGGTTTCAGTGACGATAAATGATTTAAATTCTAAAAGTTTCCAATGTCTGTTGACTATATGTTTAACCTGCTTTGATGCTGTAGAATATTCGGACACAAAAGTCACTCTACTTTCGGTGTGTTTAGGTGTCGGGTTTAGTAGTGAAGTTCTGTCTCTTTTGTAGGCTTTTTCAATTGCTTGATCAATTACTGTTTCATCATACCCTCTTTGTTTAAAGGTCTCATTCACCGAGAAACCGTTTAATACTTGTTCCTTTCGAAATACTATAGCTCACTCCAAGTTGCATATGCATGCTGCACGTGAAAATGATCTTCTACCCCCATTGCCCGCATTAGCCAATGAAAGAAAATACACAGAAAAACAAGCGAATCAGAAAAAGCCCTTCCCTGTGACGCCGCAGGGAAAACAATTATTCATGGCCTAGCCCACCTTGGCTTGTGACCGCCCACAGGAAGACAGGAAGATTTTGGCCAGGAGATTGTCTCTCTGCAGCTAGTAGGAGGTAACAGCAAGTTGTTAACATGGCGGAGCAAATTCGTGCCTGTGTTATTTGTGGCAATAACACATCAATGTTGCATGTCTTGCCTTAGAAAGAAGAGTTGAGGAAGAAATGGTTGGAATTTATCGTTGGAACACCACCACCGAAGTAGTGCAACATTAGTTCTGTGTTCCAATAATTTCGACCACACTCACTGTGCCTTCCTACAGTTAGAAAGTGGTTTTGCATCGATGTTCTGAAAACCTGGACCTGTACGTCATGACGATCGACAGCTCACAGGCTGTAAGTACAAACAAACTTTTCCACCTAACGACTGTTACAAAATAGCATGTTCATATTCTTCGTTAGCATGCATGAAAAGGGCACAAGCTAGGCTTAGGCTAGCCTATATTACAGGAAGCTACACCAGGCACGTAACTGAAGTGTTCTGTTCGCGACGTGTAAAATCAGAGAATGTCTAATAGGAGGGGCTCTGGTAAAATCCATTAGAGCAATGGTCTATTTTTTTTTACGTAGCCTACAGGCCACGCGCCAGGTGTAGCTACTTCCATTGATTAGACTTATTGGAAGCTAATTGTTGCAGAAGACGCAACATGCTTCAGTTACGTGCCTGGTGTAGCTACACTCATAAGAAACTGTATGACCACACTACCCAGAGATTTAGCTTGTTGAACCTATAATCTTCTAACCTAAGCGTTAAATCACAAATAATAATATTGGCAATAATATCTTATGCTCAACTAAGGACTGGTATTGTTCTAGTCTAAACAGGGAAAATCATCAATACCCGTGCACTATTAGGCTAAGTTGCGATCACTAGAGCCCAGGTATTTACACTTCAGTCTAATTTATGTCTTCTTGCCATTATTACATTGGCCTTTGTAGGCCTACAATGATGTTTTGTTTGATTACTTGCTGTTTACTTAGTGTTTTGTATGTCTTCCAGAGCACATCCTCATGTTGGGCTACACAGCTTTCTAGCCTACATTAGGTCATCACGTTAGAAGCAAAGGTTTGTGATCTAACTTTTATTGTTGTGCTAGTTTGTTTCTAGAAGTCTTTTTCTAGTAGGCTAATACAGGTTCTTATGTGCTCATCAATGTTTGGGAAAGTCAATTCATGGGTTTCATCAGGTCACTTTCCACAGGTGTATAAAATCAAGTACCTCGATTATGAATGCAGACTGCATGGTGCTTGATTAATACACTTGTGTAAATGGACCTGATGAAACCCATGAATTGCATAACAGATATAATTGATATTACTGAATGTCTTCTTGTGGGTGTGCTACTTAGTAAATCATACGCCTTACCACAGTCACAAAAATATTTTTCCATTGTGCCAGTACAGTTTTGTGTGAGATAGTGAATGTCCTGTGTACTATTAGTATCTTGTAACTTGACAGTAATACACATTTATTTACTTTAGGTACCCAAACAGAATACTTCATGAAAAGTATGAGTATTTATTTATACAAGCACTTCGGATACACCATGGACATGGGGGCCTTCTACCTCTACTCCCATCAAGCCTGTTCATCCAAGGCCAGCTAGAAGACCTCAGGTTGATCAAGAGGAGGAGGATGAAAGTGACATCTCCACAATAACACCTGATGGCTCCACCTATGGCCCAGCGCCAATCAATGAGCAATGTAATAGAATCATCACAGCCAACTATGTGTTTTGTGTGTTGTCCCTTCGGATACCCAGGACAACACAAGCCGAAACAACAACTCAGACCTTTTTTCCTAAATAATCCCAGCACCATCTTACAAAAGGATCTGTAGGCCAGATGTCTGCATCGTCTGGCAAAAAGAGGACATTGTTAATTCTGTGCATAGTTTGGATGGTCTTGTTTTGTGTTTGCATTATTTTAATAGACTGCAATATTACTATTTGTCAGTGTTTTCTCAAACTTTTTTCAGACCAAGGACCACTTAAACAATAATAATTTAAACAAAAAAAAAAAAGATCACTAGACCAAAAAAAAAAAAAAAAACAGTAGACCTACTTCAACAGTCTATTACACAATAGGCCTTCTCACTAAACCACCTTGCTTATTGTCTTTGCACCATGCTTATGCTGTCAGAGGATTCATATGATTTAAACTGGCATACTGTAGGTTACATGCGTGTTGCAGAACTGTTTGGATTTACTGTACATACAAGTTGGCTCAATATTGCAAACAACTCATCTATTATATTTTACCACATCTACTTGTGGAACACTTGAGAGAGCTTGCAGACCACACTTTGAGTACCACTGCTGTATGTAAATATAATAAAGCTATTTATTGAAAATTTACCTGTTTTGTATATTAGTTTTAGGAGTTGCATCAGTTTTTGTCCCTTTTAGGCTAAAGGTTTATCTTACCTTTCATATCTTCTGTCTCACAGGGGGCCATAGTAGTCATAGTCGAATGTTTAGTGCATTTTGAAGGGAGTACATTATGTTAAGGCAGACTGGTTCTAATCCTGGGTACAGGGTCATACAGACAACAGGGGTACTGGTGTTGCCCATTTTTCTAACCACATGAGCAATCCCTTTATGAAAAAGTAGTATAGGAATCTTATAGTATTTTGGGACAACATATTATAGTAATCTTATAGGAATACGTATTTTGGGACATACTGTAGAAGTACTACTAATAACTCTATAATACCCTATCACTGCTATAGTTTTTCTATAGTAGTCTTATACTATAAGATTCCTATAGTACTTTTTCCAAAGGGTCATATGTGACAGAAAACAACTGGAGTAGGCTAACCTCTGCCAATGTAGGCTATTAAAGCCATAGTTTATACTCATTACTGGAGAAGTCTTCCAGCACACGTTCTCTGCTTCTGTAGGCATTCTGGTGCAATTCCAGCGAAATATAGCTAGGAGTAGGTAAGTGTGTTTGCATTTAGATCTATATATATATTGAGCTATAACCAAGTGGTCTTTCAATGATGGTATCATGGAATTCAAACCATAACTATCTATTCCGATAGCATACAATTAGCAGGCTAGGTCAGTGGCTGAACTGCATTTAGGGTGCTTATAACCAGTGTTGTGAAGTAAAATATCTATAGGAAGATTGCAAAGACTTTTGACTGTGTAAAGAAATAGGTCTTTATTTTAAAACGTTTCCTAAACGTTTTTAAAACGTAACTGTTTATTCCTTGAATGCAAGATGACGATTGCCACAAACGTTTACCTCTTTTAGGAGAAATTTTAAGCTGACATGCAATTGTTACCATTCCATTAAACCAACGTTCACCGACAAACGATCTGGAAGCGGTTCTTCTTGCTACTCGGATACTAGGATCAAACACATGAAGTTGTATCTCCGAAGACATTTTGTGCAACAGTTTTGACTCGAGTTTTAGCCAGGTTTTAGCACTGTAAAGTTGAATATGGAGCATAGCACAGGCAGAATCGGATGAGGACACACATGAATATTCATGAGCAAGAGGCAAATCCTGTCGTTCCTCCCCTCCCAGCTTCCCCACCAAACTAGAACAGCATGAAATAGACGCAGGAGAGCATTTTTTTCACCAAAACCGGCTCACAGGGCATTCATTAATACTAGAGACCATGGCAAAATTAATGAAAAAACGATGAGATGAGACCTTTAAAGCATTGGGACATTTCCTGTATTTTAATCTCTCATAATCCTTTTCATTGCTACATATTCTTCTTAATCTAACAAATTGTCCATAGGGAATGTTCTTAATAGTATGATCTGGATGAAAACTTGACGCATGTAGTATAGTGTTTCTATCAGTTGGTTTTCTGTAAATGGATGTTTCCAATTTGTTTTCAACATTCACAGATATGAGTAAGTCCAAGAAATGTATTTTTTTACAATTATATTCCATGGTGAACTTCAATGAGGGATAAGTTCCATTCATATAATCATTTAATTTAATTTAAACTAACTTACTACTAATTAAACTAACTAACTTTTAACTTAGTATTATGCTCAGTGATGGCAAACAATTAAATACCGAGACTGTCACAGATTAACCCCTTATCCCCCATGAAAGACACCCGCCATCTAATTTTTAAAGAACTAAATAACAAGAATGTCACATAGTGTAAGAGTTTTTCCTTGCCGCAGTCACTCGCCAGATAAAATTTAATTGAAAATTAAATTGAATAGTGTCTTTAACTATTATCCAAGAAATTGTGGAAGCAGTGGCAAATTTTGTCATGGTCCTTTTGGTCAAGTTTGTATTGGCGAGCACTGTGTCCATAGATGATTGGCACACTGACACAACAAATGATATGTTGGAATGGCGAATGGGCTAGCTACGTATGCTAAGTGAAAATAGAAACTAAATCCCTGGTTTGGTGGTCATTAAAAAACATATAAATCTGTATTTTGTTGGGACATATAGCATGTATGTAGTGATTGTTGGACATATAGCATGTGTAGGAGCCATTCATTTAGTTTGGTTTATTATAAGAGTTCTAAATATATTGTTATTAATTTAAGTTGAAATTATATAGTTATTTAAATGAAGTATCCTGAATTTGTATTGTGTTAGTGTGCATTCACCACTGCATGGGTGTCCCTCCATAGGATACAGTCATTGACCGGGTCAACGTGTCAATGGGGCGCGTGTAAGGGTCCTGTCGTGTTTTGTTTTCCCTGTTTAGTGTTTTCCTTCATGTCTGCTCCTCTTGTTTACTTCCTGTGTCCTGTTCGATGTGTTTGTTTGTTTTGCTATGTGTTTCTGTTCCCTGTGCCCGTGTCTCCGCCCCTCACCTGATCCGCGTTAGTCTGTTAATTATGGTTTCCACCTGTCTCTTGTTTTACCTTGTTCATTGTCCACCTGTGCCCGGTTACCCCTGTGTATTTAAACCCTCTGTCTCCCCTCAGTCTTCGTCAGTTATTAGTCAACGTGTGTTGTGTTACACACATCTTAACTCTTAAGATTGCCTTGCCCTGCATTTGGGTCAAGCCCTTGCAACCGTGACAGCGCGTCTTGCCATTACTTGAAACAAAGAACTACAATCTACAAAGGACTCTCTTTATGTTTATTTTGCAGTATTATGTTTGTTTAATTTTGTTAATAAATCCACTCATCAGGAAGAAAGAAATAACTAACTTCATCTTCATTTAAACACACACGTCAGACTAAAACACCAGCTATACTCAAGGAAGTGAACAAAGATGGGGAAGGTTTAATGGACTTAGAAAACACAGAAAACCCAAAAACTGAACCTGTTTTTATCACTACAGCATGTAGTAGGGACTGTGTACTATGTAGGGACATAGTTCATATGTAAACTCTTCCCTAGGCTTGGAACTAAGTTCAAGCATGAGGTTTGGCCTACAGTATAAACTGAAAGCCATCACTGGGTGAATGTGTGCCTTTGCATTTATATGTGTGTGTGTGTGTACCTCAGGTTGGTGTGTAGCGTCCACTCCAGCAGTGTGAACACCTGGTTCATTTCCAAGTCCTTCTGCAACAGCAGTTCCAGCTGGCCAACTGTGTGGGTGTGGTACCTGTCAATCACAGTGCCAAGCAGCCCCGCCTCCTTGAGCACAGGAGCCAATCGCAGCAGCTCCCCTGCACCACTTCCTGCACCTGCCTCAGGCACGCAGCTGGGCTGGGGGCTGGGGGCTGACCTCTGCTGGCAGAGAGGGGAAGTGCAGCTCCACAGACTGCTGCACCCGCTGCTGGAACTGACCAAGCCAGGGCTGTGGGTATCTGCCTGCCCTGCTGCCCTGACCTGGGGCAGGAACAGGGTTCTTCTGCCCCCAGGCCTCCAGCAGGCTACCAGGGTTCTGCTCTGGGGATCCACTGGCTCTGCCCATCAGAACCTGCTCCAACGTCTCCATGACGATGCCACCCAGCTCCTCGGGGTCAGACTCCACCTCGGAACCTTCGGCTCCACGGGCTCAGCACAACCTCGCCTGCTCACCAACAGGGGGCAGCACTGGGTCTGAGGGAACAGAGCGAAGACAGGGGGTGTGTGTTAACACCTCTCTCTCTCTCTCTCTCTCCCCTCTCTCTCTCCCTCTCTCTCTCTCTCTCTCTCTCTCTCTCTCTCTCTCTCTCCCTCTCTCTCTCCCTCTCTCTCTCTCTCTCTCTCTCTCTCTCTCTCAATAGCTCCGTTTACATGGACACTTTTAAAGGGACACCAGGCAAGCTTGATGCTTTTTCTCAAACCCCCTCGCTCGGTCTGAAGCTCTTTTCCTTTTCTTTGCATCTTCCGTCAAGGGTTTTCGCTGCTTCTTCACCGGCTCTGCCATTATACAAGGATACAAGGAAGTTTATTGTCACATGCATGATGTAAACTGATCCTGCTTCGGTCGGCGGGTACGATACACTGAACATGCAAGTGGGATATTCTTCCTACAGGCAGTAGTGGCGGGCGAGAGAGTCTTCATTCGCCCTGTAATGAGTCATTTAACCATATACCAACTTACGAAGATGATTAATTAACACGAAAACGTTGCCTGGTGTCCCTTTAATCTGATTACAAACGGAGTAATGGCTCAATCAGAATAAAAATGTCTCATGCAAACACCTCAACTGATCAAATTCAGCCTGATCAGACTAAATTTCCAATCGGATCAATAGAGGTGGTGTACTCCGTTCCGATAATCTGATTGACTGAAAAATCCACCCATGTAAACTCCGATTGTTAAAGTACATTTCTTCTTTCTGCGCAGGTTTCCCTAATAATGCTAATAATGATGTGTTGAGTTTCCATGGCGGCAATACAACTATGGAGTTTCTAAATGATTAAATGCTTATTTTATGTAAATGCAGATTAAACGACAATCGGTTTATTTAATGTTCATGTAAACAATTCAACAAATGGGGCAAGGGCAAGGCTTCACAAAAGCGGCGCAAGCGTATTCAAAAAAGCGATATTCAAAAAATTATTCAAAAGCGTGATTCATCACCGCATTTTCTACTCAAATTTTTCGCCATGCCCGTCTCTTTTTATTCAGCAAAGCACTCAGGGGTGTGACAATTAAAGTGATGGTTCGGCGTGAATTTCACCCTATGGTCATTTGCATGATGGCCGCGAGCCAAACACACCCCCAGAAGCTTTTTTCCCCTTGGTCGAACATGTCATGAGCTCTCTCTGCCTGGTAACACACGCTGATTGAAGTCTGACCTCCACCTGTTCCTGCTCTGCTCTGCTCTGCCTCACCCTCGTTACCCACCACCAGCTGCACTGCATTCACCACTCATCATGCCCTGTATATAAAGCCTTGCTTTTCAGTCCACACTTGTCAGATCGCCTGCAAACCCGACCAGTTACCTGCCTGTCTTGAAAAACGACTCTGACTGGGCCTGTGAACCCAGACCCTTTCGACTACTTCTTTGATCTCCAGCCCGGACTTCCCCGGATCATCCAGCTCCTGCCATTGCTGCTCGGCTATTGGGGGAACACACACACGAGACTCTTGGAACTCCCGGAACCCTGAAACCCCTGTAACCCCAACCCTTAAATAAACTTTCTAACGTGGACGCTTTTGTGGTCCTCGCCCTGTTTGGTGTCTGACAGTACGATCTGACCAAACATGGACCCAGCGCCGCGGTCGACCCAACATGGAAACCGACGAACCAGAACCACCCACCGCCATGCAACGCCTGGAAGAGACTGAGAGAGGCAAACCGCCTTGCTGCTGACATTGCCTCCCTACTTACCAACAGCTTCAGCAGTTCCAGCAGCAACAGCAACAACAATGATCATTCAACTTCTCACCAACCTTTCTCCTCTGCCTGCTCTCACCGCCCAGCCCCAGCCAGCCTGCTCACCGCCCAGCACCCGAGTCTCCTGCCCAGTCCACTGCTGCCGTGGCTGCGGAGCCCCAGAACCCAGGATCGGCAACCCAGAGCGGTTCAGCGGCGATTGGATGCAGGCGTTCCTTCCTGCTGCCGTGTCCGGTTTACCCTGCAACCCAGGACTTTTGCCACTGAAGGGGCGAGGGTGCGTGATCACCTGGCCTGGGCGAGCTTCGACTCTGGGAAGCAGTGCCGGGTTGGCCAGACCCCAGCATGTGCAACCTTCAACCTATCGCAGAGATGCTCAAGGTTTCGGGAATCCGCAACAGCCGGGGAGCATCTCGGGACCCTGATGAGTTGTCGCCAAGGCAGAAGGACTGTTGCGGATTACTCCATTGACTTTCCAACTGTGGCAAGTGAGACTCCTGGAACATGGAAAGCATTGGTGGATGCCTTCCTCCACAGCCTGGCGGACTACATAAGGACAGGGCTGGTTTCCCATGATCAACCCCCACTCATGATGAAGCCATTGCTCTGGCTGTCGCATCGACCGCAGTCCGGCTCCAGTTGCCAACCTCCATGAGGGGTGCACCCTACTTCCATGTTTGAAAGTCAAACCCGACGCCATGAAAGCCAGCTGGTCCCGTGCCACTTCCTCGCCTCCTCCTCCTGCTTCGTTGGTGGTGGGCTGGTGTACACCGTTCTGCCTGCCGGTCCAGAGCGGCCTCCAGTATCTCTGGGGGAGGGCTATGGGCCTGAGGAGAAACCTGGGTGCCAGCCAGTCGGTTGTGGACGGACACTCGCCATGCGACTTCCGTCTGCATCCTGATCAACCACCACAATCAGCCCCAGAGGAGTCCCTGTGCCTGACTGTCCTGTGCCTGTCTTCTGTCCCGTCTTCTGTCCACCCTCCAGCTCCCTCCGAGGATGAGGATGTTCACTCGGACCGCTCGGAGAGAATTCCACCCCCTCCCCCCTCCGCCCGTGGTGTCACTCTTGGGGACTTCTGGGGCCGTCCCTTGGGGGTTCTGTCATGAGCTCTCTCTGCCTGGTAACACACGGCTGATTGAAGTCAGACCACCTGTTCCTGCTCTGCTCTCTGCCCACCCTCGTTACCTACCGGCTGCACTGCATTCACCACTCTCATCATGCCCTGTATATAAAGGCCTTGCTTTTCAGTCCACACTTGTCAGATCGTCTGCAAACCCGCGCAGTTACCTGCCTGTCTTGAAAGCGACTCTGACTCTTTGCCTGTGAACCCAGACCAGCTAGACTAGCTGCTGATCTCCGGCCCCGGACTTCGGGATCGTCCAGCTCCTGGAATTGCTGCTTTCGGCTCTTGGAACCACACACACGAGCCACACCCTGAAACCCTGTAACCCCCAACCCTTAAATAAACTTTCTAGCGTGGGCTTTTGGTCCTCGTCCCCTGTTTTGGTGTCTGACAGAACATTGTTGGTCGAGTTAGCTATCAGTCTATGTATCAGCCCAATGGTTTAAAGTTAGCACTAATGGAACATGTCATGTATCTAAATTACCCTAATAATACCGAATGTTACCAAACTTCTACAGTAGTACAAATAGGTTTCTGTACTCATATACTTGAGGCATTGTAAAGTTTGTAAGTATGCCAGAAAGTTTATTTAAACGGTGTCTATTTACACCCTGGTAACCCAAAGAGCTATTCACTCAAACAAAAGGCGTTGCTCAAAACATGGCGGACATTTTTAGATGTCAGCAGAAAGTGAAGAATTCTGAAAGGTTTTGGCACTAATATCTGTTCAGATTAAGTTTTAGATTGAAAAGTTGTGTTTTTATTTTTCATAATCTTACCGTTCAGTGAACACATACAACCGTCAGTTTGGTAGTTAACAGAATTTTTTGTATATAACACTCAGGCCTATAAACTTTTTACCTACAAATACCCTCTAGTTGTTGGAAGTAGATAGTGCAGTGGTCACAGACATGGTTTAGTATGTAGGAGACTGGGGTTTGATTCTTACATGATGCATTTTGGCGGGAGTTAATTGCTGCGTCTATAGCGTCTACAAGAAAGCCTTAATTTTAATAAAATCGGTTCTCAGCGGAAGTTTTGATTGCAACAATTAGCTAGTGCACTTGGGGTGTAATGCATATATTACTAAATACACCAGGGCATCCATCCACTTATAACTATACGACAAACAGCATACCTTATTTAGGTGTCTATTTTACCTTTATTCACACCCTGTGACCTCGTTTTTTTTTTATTATTACATTTATTGGCAAATATGCAGAATAAATGCACCAGGCAAATAAACATTAATATTTGTACCAGGCTGCTGTGTAGAACACATTGCTGTGCTATGAATAAATTCACTTCTAATTACACCAGAATTTACGGATACACTGCTAATTTTACCAGGGTGCAAATAGCAAGCCATGCCTATTTAAAATCTGCTGCTTGCCTGCATCAACTTACTTCTGTGATTTGGCCCAAAAGTCCTGGCAGAAAGCGATTACGTAAAAGTTGATATATACAACGTTTTTTATATTTTTTTCCCGAAGTGTTTCCAACTTAGTGTTAACTAATAATTGTTGCAAACTAGTACTATGAACACAATAGTGCATTCCTTGAACTGGACTAGTCTAAGCCTAAATGAACACAAAAGTGTAGTGTATTGAACACACAAGTCTAGTGAACACACAAGTGTAATGAACACACACAAGTGTAGTAAACACACAAGTGTAGTGTAATGAACACACAAGTGTAGTGAACACACAAGTGTAGTGTAATGAACACACAAGTGTAGTGAACACACAGAGGTGTAGTGAACACACAAGTGTGGTGTAATGTAATGAACACACCAAGTGTAGTGAACACACACAAATTAATGAATGGAACACACACAAGTGTAAAGTAATGAACACACAAGTGTAGTGTAATGAACACACAATGAACACACAAGTGTAGTGAACACACAACTCAAACACTCTGGCCAGTGACCTGCTAAAGATGCTTGTTTTCCCAACTCTAGCAGTTTAGCTAACCGTGTGACACTACGGATAAGAGATTGTAGTGAACACCTTTCTTAGTGTAAGCCTTCAGGGAGCAAAATGGTAAAAGTGTTGAAGAAACAAACAGACCTTGAATATAGACCTTATCTATATACTTTTTGTCGTGCAATCAAACAACTGCATATAGGCCCCTATGCCATGTAAAAAGCAATTAAATTTAATTTTGGTTTCATGCATTTTTTTTAAACTCATGTGGTAGAATTGGCCCTGGTTAGAATGCCATGACCCGGTGGACGGGGACGTGATGTAAGTGAACACACAAGTGTAGTGAACACACAAGTGTAGTGAACAAACAAGTGTAGTGTAATGAACACACAATGAACACACACGTGTAGTGAACACACAAGTGTAGTGTAATGAACACACAAGTGTAGTGAACACACAAGTGTAGTGTAATGAACACACAAGTGTAATGAACACACAAGTGTAGTGTAATGAACACAAAATGAACACACAAGTGTAGTGTAGTGAACACACAAGTGTAGTGTAGTGAACACACAAGTGTAGTGTAATGAACACACAATGAACACACATAGTGCTAGTGTAATGAACACACAAGTGTAGTTAGTGAACACACAAGTGTAGTGTGGCACACAAATTAGAACACACAAGTGTAGTGTAAATAAACACACCAAGTGTAGTTATCACACAAGTGTAGTGAACACACAGCAACACACAACTGTAGTGTAATGAACACACAAGTGTAGTTAACACACAAGTGTAGTGTAATGAACACACAATGAAAACACAAGTGTAGTGTAATGAACACAAAATGAACACACAAGTTAACAGTGTAGTGAACACACAAGTGTGTAGTGTAAAATGTAGACACACAATGAACACACAAGTGTACACAGAAGTGCAGTGTAGTGAACACACAAGTGAATTGTAATAAACACACAAGTGTAGTGTGTAATGAACACACAAGTGTAATGAAACACACACAAGTGTAGTGTGGTGAACAACACAAGTGTAGTGTAATGAACACACAAGTGGTGTAGTGAACACACAAGTGTGTAGTAATAAACACAAGTGTAGTGTAATGAACACACAATGAACACACAAGTGTAGTGTAGTGAACACACAAGTGTAGTGTAGTGAACACACAAGTGTACTGTAATGAACACACAAGTGTAGTGAACACACAAGTGTAGTGTAATGAACACACAAGTGTAGTTAACACACAAGTGTAGTGTAATGAACACACAATGTGTAAACACACAAGAACACACAAGGTGTATAAGTATATATACTTTTTTGATGTAATGAACACACAAGTGTAGTGAACACACAAGTGTAGTGTAATGAACACACAAGTGTAGTGTAATGAACACACAATGAACACACAAGTGTAGTGTAGTGAACACACAAGTGTAGTGTAGTGAACACACAAGCTTAGTGTAATGAACACACAAGTGTAGTGAACACACAAGTGTAGTGAACACACAAGTGTAGTGTAGTGAACACACAAGTGCAGTGTAGTGAACACACAAGTGCAGTGTAATGAACACACAAGTGTAGAACACACAAATTTAATAAACACACAATGAACACAAAGTGTAATGAACACACAAGTGTAGTGAACACACAAGTGTAGTGTAATGAACACACAATGAACAAATGTTAACACACAAGTGTAGTGTGAACACACAAGTGTAGTGTAGTGAACACACAAGTGTAGTGTAATGAACACACAAGTGTAGTGTAATGAACACACAATGAACACACAAGTGTAGTGTAGTGAACACACAAGTGTAGTGTAATGAACACACAAGTGTAGTGTAGTGAACACACAAGTGTAGTGTAATGAACACACAAGTGTAGTGAACAGTGTGTTAGTGAACACACAAAGTGTAGTGTGGTGTGAACACACAAGTGCAGTGAACACACAATGAAAACACAAGTGTAGTGTAATGAACACACAAGTGTAGTTAACACACAAGTGTAGTGTAATGAACACACAATGAACACACAAGTGTAGTGAACACACAAGTGTAGTGTAATGAACACACAAGTATAGTTAACACACAAGTGTATTGTAATGAACACACAATGAACACACAAGTGTAACACACACAAGTTTAGTGAACACACAAGTGTCATGTGTATGAACACACAAGTGTAGTGTAATGTGTAGTTAACACACAAATGTAGTGTAATGAACACACAATATGTAGTGTAGTGAACACACAAGTGTGGTGTAGTTAACACACAAGTGTAGTGTAGTGAACACACAAGTGTAGTGTAATGAACACACAAGTGTAGTGAACACACAAGTGTAGTGTAATGAACACACAAGTGTAGTTAACACACAAGTGTAGTGTAATGAACACACAAGTGTAGTGAACACACAAGTGTAGTGAACACACAAGTGTAGTAATGAACACACAAGTGTAGTGAACACACAAGTGTAGTGTAGTGAACACACAAGTGTAGTGTGTGAACACACAATGAACACACACCTATGTAGTGTAGTGAACTTTTAAAGTGTAGTGAACACACAGAGTGTGTGTGAACACACAAGTGTAGTGTAATGAACACACAGTGTAATGAACACACAAGTGTAGTGAACACACAAGTGTGTAATGAACACACAAGTGTACAACACACAAGTGTAGTGTAATGAACACACAAAGTGTAGTGTACACACACACACAATACACACTGTAATGAACACACAAGTGTGTAGTGAACACACAAGTTTAGTGAACTGTAGTGTAATGAACACACAAGTGTAGTGTAACACACAAGTGTAGTGTAACACACACAAAGTGTAGTGTAATGAACACACAATGTACACACAAGTGTAGTGTAATGAACACACAAGTGTAGTGAACACACAAGTGTAGTGTAGCGAACACACAAGTGTAGTGTAATGAACACACAAGTGTAGTTAACACACAAATGTAGTGTAATGAACACACAATGTACACACACAAGTGTGTAGTGTAACACACAAAGTGTAGTGTAACACAAAATGAACACACAAGTGTGTAGTTAACACACAAGTGTAATGTAATGAACACACAATGTAAACACACAAGTGTGGTGTAATGAACACACAAGTGTAGTGTAACACACAAGTGTAGTGTAATGTGGTGTAACACACAATGTAAATGAACACACAAGTGTGTAGTGTAATGAACACACAAGTGTAGTGAATAGTGAACACACAAGTGTATGTAGTGAACACACAAGTGTTAATGTGTAGTGAACACACAAGTGTAGTGTAATGAACACTCAAGTGTGTAACACACACAAGTGTAACACACAAGTGTAGTGAACACACAAGTGTAGTGTAATGAACACACAAGTGTAGTGAACACACAAAGTGTAGTGTAACACACACACAAGTTAACACACAAGTGTAGTGAACACACAATGAACACACAACTGTAGTGAACACACAAGTGTAAACACACAATGAACACACAAAGTGTAGTGTGGTAAACACACAAGTGTAGTGTAATGAACACACAAGTGTAGTGTACACACACAAGTGTAGTGTAATGAACACACAAGTGTAACACACAAGTGTGAGTGTAGTGAACACACAAGTGTAGTGAACACACAAGTGTAGTGTAGTGAACACACAAGTGCAGTGTAGTGAACACACAAGTGAAGTGTAATGAACACACAAGTGCAGTGTAGTGAACACACAAGTGCAGTGTAGTGAACACACACGTGAAGTGTAATGAACACACAAGTGTAGTGAACACACAAGTGTAATGAACACACAAGTGTAGTGAACACACAAGTGAAGTGTAATGAACACACAAGTGTAATGAACACACAAGTGTAGTGAACACACAAGTGTAGTGAACACAAAAGTGTAGTGTAGTGAACACACAAGTGTAGTTAATACACAAGTGTAATGAACACACAAGTGTAGTGAACACACAAGTGTAGTGTAGTGAACACACAAGTGTAGTTAACACACAAGTGTAGTGTAGTGAACACACAATAGTGTAATGAACACACAAGTGTAGTGAACACACAAGTGTAGTGTAATGAACACACAAGTGTAATTAACACACAATTGTAGTGTAATGACACACAAGTGTAGTGAACACACAAGTGTAGTGTAATAAACACACAAGTGTAGTGAACACACAAGTGTAATGAACACACAAGTGTAGTGAACACACAAGTGAAGTGTAATGAACACACAAGTGTAATGAACACACAAGTGTAGTGAACACACAAGTGTAGTGAACACAAAAAAGTGTAGTGTGAGTGAACACACAAGTGTAGTTAATACACAAGTGTAATGAACACACACAAGTGTAGTGAACACACAAGTGTAGTGTGAGTGAACACACAAGTGTGGTTAACACACAAGTGTAGTGTAGTGAACACACAATAGTGTAATGAACACACAAGTGTAGTGAACACACAAGTGTAGTGTAATGAACACACAAGTGTAGTTAACACACAATTGTAGTGTAATGACACACAAGTGTAGTGAACACACAAGTGTAGTGTAATAAACACACAAGTGTAGTGAACACACAAGTGTAGTGAACACACAAGTGTAGTGTAATGAACACAAAATGAACACACAAGTGTAGTATATAAGTATAAGTATATATACTTTTTTTATCCCGTGAAGGAAATTTGGTCTCTGCATTTAACCCAATCGGTGAATTAGTGAAACACACTGCACACAGTGAACACACAGTGAGGTGAAGCACACACTAATCCTGGCGCAGTGAGCTGCCTGCTTTTAACTGGCTTTCGAGGGAGCAGTGAGGGTTAGGTGCCTTGCTCAAGAGGCACTACAGCCCTTTGCCCACTGGTGGGACTAGCTCGAACCGGTAACCCTCCGGTTACAAGTCCAGAGTGCTAACCAGTGGGCCACGGCTGCCCTAGTGTAGTGGACACACAAGTGTAGTGTAATGAACACACAATGAACACACACGTGTAGTGTAATGAACACACAAATGTAGTGTAGTGAACACACAAGTGTAGTGTAATGAACACACAAGTGTAATGTAGTGAACACACAAGTGTAGTGAACACACAAGTGTAGTGAACACACAATGAACAAACAAGTGTAGTGTAATGAACACACACGTGTAATGAACACACAAGTGTAGTGAACACACAAGTGTAATGCAGTGAACACACAAGTATAGTGAACACACAAGTGTAGTGAACACACAAGTGTAGTGTAATGAACACACACGTGTAATGAACACACAAGTGTAGTGAACACACAAGTGTAGGGTAATGAACACACAAGTGTAGTGTAATGAACACACAAGTGTAGTGAACACACAAGTGTAGTGTAATGAACACACAAGTGTAGTGATCACATAAGTGTAGTGTAATGAATAATTGGTAACTGAGCAACAATGGTTTACGCTAATCACAATCAGCTAAAGAACAGCCGTGTTCAATGAAGTCACAGTATTTCAGTAAAGGATATTGCTGAAGTGTCAGCCCTGGTGTGAAGCCCTCCTTGTGTGAAGACGTACACAGGTAGAGACGGACAAGTTCACCTTTGCAAGTTTACCTGTGCAGGTTCACTTGGGCAAGTTCACCAGGGCAAGTTCACCTGTGCAAGTTCACCTGTGCAAGTTTGCCTGTGCAAGTTCACCTGGGCACGTTCACTTGTGCACGTTTACAGAGCAAGGAGCACTGACAATGGAAACCAGTCCTACTGTCTCTATGCCAATCCTTAACAGAAAGAATATCTTGATGAACCACAATGACAACAATAGATGGTCAGGTATGTGTTTGAATTCCCTTCCTTGTAGCATCACTTTCTGCATTCCACAGTGGGGAGAAGTTCACCTAGTCTTAATAAGAATTATATTTCCTTATTAGCTGCATACTTGAGGTTGAAGATATTTATGCACATCAAGTTTCTCACACACTGGAAGATACACAGCCTTATGATTCTCTTTTTCAGTTCTGCACTGGACTTGAATTTGGAAACTCAGGCACAGATATTGTAAAACACACATAATGTTTTGGCCTATTGATTATAACTTGGTTCATTGAAAGCTCTATTGATTATAATGTGGTTCATTGAAAGCTGTGTCAGTCGTTTTAGATTAAGATAGATAGATAGATAGATAGTTGATAGATAGTTGCCTGTGCAATGAAATTGGACAGCGTCAACTAAATGACTAAATGTAAATTCTTGAATGATTCTTAATTCTGACTACACAAATTCTGATCACATGTACATGAACTTGCATACACACACACACACACACACACGATCACACACATACACACACACACACACACACACGAACACACACACACATGAACACACACGCACACACGAACGAACACACACGCACACACACATGAGAAGCTAGGGAGGCACACACACACACACACACACACACACAGACATGAGAAGCTGACCATGGCTTGTCCTCGGTAGGGAGCTGGCCTGTCCTCCCTGGGTGGACGCAGATGAGTTCTTCCTGAGATTACGAAACGAGACCAACAAGCCTCTCTTCTCCTTCTTCTCCTCTCCTCCCTCTATTCTTGTCTTCTTTTTCCTCAGAGACATCAATCCCTTGTTCTTTTCCTGCTCTCTCTGAAGGAGTAGTCGCCAGGTGCTCAGGATCACACACACATACACACTCACTCACACACTCACACTCAAAAGAGAAAGTAGCTCCCTCACGTTCAGGTGTGATGCACAAGTGGTGTCTAACGAGTCTGTGCAAGTCAGAACCGGATCTTCCGGTTGTTTTTCCACAGTTATCAATGCAGACATCAGAGTGTGTGAGATGTGACATGAGAGTGTGTAGTGACATCAGAGTGTGTGAGATGTGACATGAGAGTGTGTAGTGTAATGAACACACAAGTGTAGTGAACACACAAGTGTAGTGTAGCGAACACACAAGTGTAGTGTAATGAACACACAAGTGTAGTTAACACACAAGTGTAGTGTAATGAACACACAATGAACACACAAGTGTAGTGAACACACAAGTGTAGTGTAATGAACACACAAGTAAAGTTAACACACAAGTGTATTGTAATGAACACACAATGAACACACAAGTGTAGTGAACACACAAGTTTAGTGAACACACAAGTGTAGTGAACACAAAAGTGTAGTGTAATGAACACACAAGTGTAGTTAACACACAAATGTAGTGTAATGAACACACAATGAACACACAAGTGTAGTGTAGTGAACACACAAGTGTAGTGAACACACAAGTGTAGTGTAGCGAACACACAAGTGTAGTGTAATGAACACACAAGTGTAGTTAACACACAAGTGTAGTGTAATGAACACACAATGAACACACAAGTGTAGTGAACACACAAGTGTAGTGTAATGAACACACAAGTATAGTTAACACACAAGTGTGTTTATGAACACACAATGAACACACAAGTGAACAACACACAAGTTTAGTGAACACACAAGTGTAGTGAACACAAAAGTGTAGTGTAATGAACACACAAGTGTAGTTAACACACAAATGTAGTGTAATGAACACACAATGAACACACAAGTGTAGTGTAGTGAATACACAAGTGTAGTGAACACACAAGTGTAGTGTAGCGAACACACAAGTTGTAGTGTAGCGAACACACAAGTGTAGTGTAATTAACACACAAGTGTAGTTAACACACAAGTGTAGTGTAATGAACACACAATGAACACACAAGTGTAGTGAACACACAAGTGTAGTGTAATGAACACACAAGTGTAGTTAACACACAAGTGTAGTGTAATGAACACACAATGAACACACACATATAGTGTAGTGAACACACAAGTGTAGTGTAATGAACACACAAGTATAGTTAACACACAAGTGTATTGTAATGAACACACAATGAACACACAAGTGTAGTGTAATAAACACACAATGAACACACAAGTGTATTGTAATGAACACACAATGAACACACAACTGTAGTGAACACACAAGTGTAGTGTAGTGAACACACAAGTGCAGTAAACACACAAGTGTAGTGAACACACAAGTTTAGTGAACACACAATTGTAGTGTAATGAACACACAAGTGTAGTGAACACACAAGTGTAGTGTAATGAACACACAAGTGTAGTTAACACACAAGTGTAGTGTAATAAACACACAATGAACACACAAGTGTAGTGTAGTGAACACACAAGTGTAGTGTAATGAACACACAAGTGTAGTG
Organism: Alosa alosa; assembly: GCF_017589495.1. Taxonomy (NCBI): domain Eukaryota; kingdom Metazoa; phylum Chordata; class Actinopteri; order Clupeiformes; family Clupeidae; genus Alosa; species Alosa alosa. Next base: position 1,216,132 of record NC_063189.1, read on the forward strand.
AACACACAAGTGTAGTGTAATGAACACACAAGTGTAGTGAACACACAAGTGTAGTGTAGTGAACACACAAGTGCAGTGTAGTGAACACACAAGTGAAGTGTAATGAACTTTTACAAGTGCAGTGTGAGTGAACACACAAGTGCAGTGTGAGTGAACACCTGCAGTGAGAGTGTAGTGAACACACAAGTGTAGTGAACACACAAGTGTAATGAACACAAGTGGTGAACACACAAGTGAAGTGTAATGAACACACAAGTGTAATGAACACACACCAAGTGTAGTGAACACACACAAGTGTAGTGAACACAAAAAACATGGTAGTGAACACACAAGTGTGGTTAATACACAGAGTGTAATGAACACACAAGTGGCAGTGAACACACAAGTGTGGTGTAGTGAACCACGGTATGGTCGCACACAGGTATGGTATAGTGAACACACAATAGTGTAATGAACACACAAGTGTAGTGAACACAAGTGGTGTAATGAACACACAAGTGTAATTAACACACAATTGCAGTGTAATGACACACAAGTGTGATGAACACACACAGAGTGTGATGTATGCGGCACACAGAATGTGCAGTGAACTTACAAGTGTAATGAACACACACAAGTGTAGTGAACACACAAGAGCGAGAGTGTAATGAACACACAAGTGTAATGAACACACAGAGTGTGAGTGAACACTGGTGTAGTGAACACCTGAAAAAGTGTGGTGTGAGTGAGACACTGGTGTAGTTAATACACAAGTGCAATGAACACACAAGTGTAGTGAACACACAGGGTGTGGTGTGGTGAACACACCAGTGTGGTTAACACACAGAGGTGTAGTGTAGTGAACACACAATAGTGTAACAGACACACAAGTGTGGTGAACACACAGAGTGTGGTGTAATGAACACACTGAGTGTGGTTAACACCTGGTGGCAGTGTCGTACACAAGTGTAGTGAATTGCACACAAGGGTGTGGTGTAGCCACACAAGTATGAGTGACACACAAGTGTAGTGAACACACAAAGTGTAGTGTAATGAACACCAAAATGAACACACACAAGTGTAATTATAGTATAAAGTATATACTTTTTATCCGTGAAGGAAATTTGGTCTCTGCATTTCTTAATCGGTGAATTAGTGAAACACACTGCACTGATGTGAACACACAGTGAGGTGACACACACTAATCCTGGCGCAGTAGCTGCCTGCTGCTTTGTGGCAGGCGCTCGGGGGCAGTGAGGTTAGATTGCCTTGCTCCAGGCACTGCAGCGCGGCCCACTGGTCGGGGCTCGGGCAAGTAACCCCTCCGGTTTACAGGGAGTCCAGGAAGTGCTAACCAGTGGGCCACGGCTGCCCTGGTGATGGACACACAAGTGTGATGTAATAGACACCTGTGAACACACGTGTGGTGTAATGAACACCTGCGTGTGGTGTAGTGAACACACAGGTGTGGTGTAATGAACACACAAGTGTAATGTAGTGAACACAGGTGGTAGACACACAAGTGTAGTGAACCACACAATGAACAAACAAGTGTGGTGTAATGAACACGCGTGTAATGGTGCTTACACAAAGTGTGAACACACAAGTGTAATGCAGTGACACAAGTATAGTGAACACTACAGTGTAGTGAACACACAAGTGTGGTGTAATGAACACTGCGTGTAATAGACACAAGTGTAGTGAACACAGGTGTGAGGTAATGAACACACAAGTGTGGTGTAATGAACACAAATTAGTGAACACACAGGGTGTGTGGTGTAATGAACACACCAAGTGTGGCGATCACATAAGTGATGTAATGAATAATTGTTAACTGAGGCAACAATGGTTTCGCTAATCACAATCAGCTAAAGAACGACCGTGTTCAATGAAGTCCTGATATTTCAGCGTAAAATTCAATGAAGTGTCAGCCCTGAGTGTGAAACCCTCCTTGTGTGAAAGGCATTACACAGGTAGAGACGGACAGGATTCACCCAGCACAAGTTTACCTGTGCGGAATTTCATGGAGCAGGATTCACCGGGCAGTTCTGTGGGGATTCACCTGTGCAAGTTTGCCTTGTGCTGGATTCACCTGGGCATTTCCTTGTTACTGCGTTTACAGAGCAAGGAGCACTGACAATGAAATAAGTCCTACTGTCTGTGCAATCATAACAGAGAAAAGATATCTTGGTGAACCACAAGCCAGCAACAATAGATGAGTCAGGTATGTGTTTGAATTCCCTTCAACATAGCATCACTGCATTCCACAGGTAGGAGAAGTTCCACCTAGTCTTAATAAAATTATATTTCTTATTGGCTACCATACTTGAGGTTGAAAGATATTTATGCACATCAGTTCTCACACTGGGAGAGATACACAGCCTTATGATTCTCTTTTCGTTCTGGACTTGAATTTGGAAACTCAAACTGCCGTTCTTATCCTTACCATAATGTTTTATTTCAATGGGTCTCTTGGGTTCATTGAAATATTGGTTATAATGTGGTTCATTGAAAGCTGTATTGATGGTTTGAATTAAGATGGTAGATGAATGAATAGTTGATAGATGAATTTACTGTGCAGTAAGTGGACAGCGTCAACTAAATGACTAAATGTAAATTCTTGAATGATTCTTAATTCTGACTACTGCATTCTGATCACATGGCCATGAACGCATGCACACACACACACACACGATCACACATACACACACACACGGTACACGAACACGCGCAGCGAACGCACACGCGCGAGAAGCGGGGCACACACACACACACACAGACAGACGCAGAAGCTGACCATGAAGCGTCCTCGGTGAGAACTGGCCTGTCACTCCCTGGGTGGGCCTTGGTAAATTCTTCTAGATTACAGAAGCAGAGGCCAACAAACCTCTTCCTCCTGCCTCCTCTATCCTCTATTCTTGTCTTTTTCCTCAGAGACATCAATCCCTTGTTCTTTCCTGCTCTCTCTCTGGAAGGAGTAGTCGCCCAATTGCTCAGGATCACACACATACACACACTCACTCCTCACACTCAAAAGTAACTCCCTCATTCCAGGTGTGATGCTAGGTAATTGTCTAACGGTCTGTGAAGTCAGGGCGGATCTTCGGTTGTTTTCCTACAATTATCAATGCAGGCATCAGGTGTGTGAGATGTGGCAAAGTGTGTAGTGACATCAGAGTGTGTGAGATATGACATAGTGTGTGACATCAAAATTGCGTATGAGGTGACATCAAGTGTAAGTAGTGTGTGAATGTGTCATCAAGTGTGAATGTGACATCAAGTGTGATATGTGACATCAGAGTGTAAGTGGTGTAACATCAGAGTGTGTGAATGTGACATCAAGTGTGATATGACATCAAGTGTGTATTATGTGACATCAAGTGTGTGAAGATGCTGACGGCATGGTATGGCAGAATGTGACATCAGAAGTGTGCAAGTGGTGTGTGAAGATGGTGCTGATACACCCAGATGTGGAATAACATAAAACCGCACAATGCTTTAATAACACAATAGCACAATACTTAATAATAATAATAACAATAATAACAATAACAACAATAATAACAATAATAACAATAATAACAATAATAACAACATGCAGCACATCCAAGTGCTGGAAGTGGGTGCTGGGCGGTGAACGTAACAAAATAAATAAATCGAGAGTCATTACCTCCCCACCACCTCCCACCTCCCCACCACACCTCCCACACCACCTCCCCTCCCACACCTCCCACCCCACCTCCCCCACCACACCTCCCCACCTCCAACCTCCCCACCTCCAACACCGACACCTCCAACCTCCCCACCTCCCACCCACCTCCAACCTCCCCCACCTCACCCACCACACCTCCCCCACCACCTCCCACCTCCCCCACCTCCCCCACCACCTCCCCCACCTCCCCCACCACACCTCCCCACCACCTCCCTCCCCCACCCCCACCACCTCCACCTCCACCTCCCCACCTCACCTCCCACCACACCTCCCACCACCTCCCACACCTCCACCTCCCCCACCTCCCCACCACCTCCCCACCACCTCCCACCACCTCCCCACCTCCCCCCACCACCTCCCACCTCCCCCCTCCCCTGCACCTCCCACCTCCCTCCCTCCCCACCTCCCACCTCACCCTCACCCACCTCCCACCTCCCCACCACCTCCCCACACCTCCCATGCCACATCCACCTCCCCACCCCTCCCATCCACACGCCCCCACACACTCCCCTCCCCCACCACCTCCCCTCCCCACCACCTCCCCCACCCTCCCCTCCCCACCTCCCCACCACACCTCCCACCTCCCACCTCCCCACCACCTCCCCCACCACCTCCCCTCCCACCTCCACCACACCTCCCCACCTCCCATCCTCCCACCACCTCCCCACCACCTCCCCTCCCACCCTCCCCCACCCTCCCTCCCACCTCCACACCCTCCCTCACCTCCCACACCTACCACCTCCCCACCTCCCCTCACCCACCTCCACCACACCTCACCTCCACCTCTACACCTCCCCACCCACCTCCCACACCTCCCCACCTCCACACCTCCCACCACACCTCCACACCACACACATCCCACACCCACACCTCCCCACAGCAGCTCCCACACCAGCGTCCCACCACCTCCCCACCAGCTTCCACCAGCTCCCACCACCTCCCCACACACCTCCCCTCCCACCCTCACACCTCCCACCCACACCCTCCACTCCTGCCCACACACACACCACCCCACACTCCACCCCACCACCTCCACCACCTCCCCACCACCACCCCACCACCTCCCCTCCTTACCACCTCCCACACCTCCCACCTCCCACCTACCCACCACCTCCCCACCTCCCTCCACCACCTCCCCACCTCCCACCACCTCCCACCTCCCTCCCCCACCTCCCACCTCCCCACCTCCCACCCTCCCCTCCCCCACCACCTCCCACCTCCCACCTCCCCACCCTCCCCACCTCCCACCTCCCCTCCCCACCACCTCCCACACCACCACCACCTCCCTCACCCACCTCCCCACCTCCCCCACCACACCTCCACCTCCCCACTCCCCCACCCCACTCCCCCACCACCTCCCCTCCCCACCTCCCACCTCACCCACACCACGCCACACCACATCACCTCCCACCTCCACCCACTCCCACACCACCTCCACCTCCCCTCACCACCTTACCCCTCCCACCACTCCCCCTGCCTCCCACCTCCCCACCACCTCCCACACCTCCCACCCCACACCACACCTCCCACCACCACCCCACCCTCCCTCCCCACCCTCACACCTCCCTGCCACCACTCCCACCTCCCCACACCCACCTCCCTCCCTCCCACCTACCACCTCCCCGCCTCCCACCTCCCACCTCCACCACCTCCCACCTCCACACTCCCACACACCTCCCACACCTTACAACTCCCTCCCCACCTCCCACCACCTCCCCACCACCCCACCACACCACCACCTCCCACCCACACCTCCCACCTCCCCACAACTCCCACAGCTCCCCACACCTCCTGCCTCCCACCACCCACACACCACCTCCCCACCACACCTCCCACCACCTCCCCACCACCCCACCACACCTCCCACCACCTCCCCACCACCTCACCCCACCTCCCACACCACCTCCCACCAGGCTCCCACCACACCTCCCACCTCCCACCACACCTCCCACCTCCCAACTCCCCACACCTCCCCACACCTCCCACACCACCTCCCCACACCACACCTCCCCACACCACCCCACACACCACACCACCTCCCACCCTCCCACACCTCCCCAACTCCCACCTCCCACCTCCCACCACCTCCCACCACCTCCCACCCACCACCACCACACCTCCCTCCCACCCTCCCACCTCCCCACACCCACCTCCCACCACCTCCCACCCCTCCCACACCTCCCACCAGCGGCTCCCACCACCTCCCACACACCTCCTGGCAGCTCCCACAGCAGCTCCCACCACACCTCCCCACCCACCTCCACCTGGCAGCTCCTGTGACTCCCACCTCCCCTGCCACCTCCACCACCTCCCACCACCCCACTAACCTCCCCCACCACCTCACACCACCCCACCACACTCCCACACCACACACCCCACCACCTCCCACCCTCCCACCACCTCCCACCAGCAGCTCCCACCACCTCACACCTCCCACCACCTTCCCGCAGCAGCTCCCACCACACCTCACACCTCCCACCTCCCACACCACCTCCCCTCCCCACCTCCCACCACCTCCCCTCCCCACACCCTCCCTCCCCACCACCTCCCACACCTCCACCACCTCCCACCTCCCCACCACCACCTCACACCTCACCCTCCCCTCCCACCTCCCACCTCCCCCACCTCCCACCACCTCCCACCTGCCACCACACCTCCCACCTCCCTCCCACACCTCCCACCACCTCCCCACCACACCTCCCACCTCCCACACCACCTCCCACACCTCCCACCTCCTCACCTCCCCACCTCCCCACCTCCCCCACCCACCTCCCCACAGCTCCCCCACACCAGCAGCTCCCCCCACCTCCCACAGCTCCCACCCAGCTCCCCGCAGCAGCTCCCACCACACCTCCCCACCAGCAGCTCCCCGCAGCGGCTCCCCGCAGCGGCTCCCCGCAGCGGCTCCAGTGGTGTTTTGTGAAACCACAGCTCCCCGCAGCGGCTCCCCACGCAGCGGCTCACCGCCTCCCCACACCCTCACCAGCGGCTCCCACGCAGCGGCTCCCACACACCTCCCCACAGCAGCTCCCCGCAGCGGCTCCCCACACCACCTCCACCACCTCCCACCACCTCCCACACCAGCAGCTCCCCGCAGCAGCTGCCTCCACCCATCTCCCACCACACCTCCCCACCAGCAACTCCCACCACCTCCTGGCGCTCCACCAGCAGATCACCAGCTCCCCACAGCAGCTCCCACCAGCTCCCGGTAGTAACAACCAGCAGCCACATGGCTCCCCACCGCTCCCCCACCAACGCTCCCCACCAGCAGCTCCCACCAGCAGCTCCCACACCTCCCACCAGCAGCTCCCACACACCCACCTCCCACCAGCAGCTCCACAGCGACTCCCACCAAGCAGCTCCCCACCCAGCAACTCCCCCATAGCAGCTCCCCACACCAGCAGCTCCCAGTAGTGTTTTAACCAGCAGCTCCCCACACCAGCAGCTCCCCCCACCAGCAGCTCCCACCCAGCAATCCCCACCAGCTCCCCACCGCCTCCCCACCGCCACCCCGCACCAGCGCTCCCCACCTCCCACCATCCCCACCAGCTCCCCTGGCGGCTCCCCGCAGCGGCTCCCACCACCTCCCACCCAGCTCCCCCCACCAGCGGCTCCCACCACACCTCCCCACCACCTCCCACCACAGCTCCCACAGCAGCTCACTGGCAGCCACCTCACCTCCACCACACCTCCTGTGTAGCTCCCACCAGCAGCTCCCACCACCTCCACCAGCAGCTCCACCAGCAGCTCACAGCAGCTCCCACACCAGCAGCTCCCACAGCAGCTCCAGTGTTTAGCCAGCTCCCTGGCTCACACTGTGTGCAGCTCCCCACACCACACCTCCCCACACCACACCTCCCCACACCAGCAGCTCCCCACACCACACCTCCCCACACCACACCTCCCCACACCACACCTCCCCACACCAGCAGCTCCCAGTAGTGTTTTAACCAGCAGCTCCCCAGCAGTGTTTGTAACCAGCAGCTCCCAGTAGTGTTTTAACCAGCAGCTCCCAGCAGTGTTTTAACCAGCAGCTCCCCAGTGTTTTAACCAGCAGCTCCCAGCAGTGTAGTGTTTTAACCAGCAGCTCCCCACACCAGCAGCTCCCCACACCAGCAGCTCCCAGTAGTGTTTTAACCAGCAGCTCCCCACACCAGCAGCTAGTAGTGTTTTTTAAGGTTTTAAATCCAGCAGCTCCCAGTGTTTTGAAGCAGCTCCAGCAGTGTCCCAGCAGTAGTTTTTTAACCAGCAGCTCCCAGTAGTGTTTTAACCAGCAGCTCCCAGTAGTGTTTTAACCAGCAGCTCCCAGTAGTGTTTTAACCAGCAGCTCCCAGTAGTGTTTTAACCAGCAGCTCCCAGTGTAGTGTTTTAACCAGCAGCTCACAGTAGTGTTTTTACTTGTGGCGTGTCGGGCGTGAGCCCTTCATCAGACATGTGTGTGTGTGTGTGATGTAAAGCATGTGTGTGTGTGTGTGTGTGTGTGTGTGATGTAAGCCCTTCATCAGACATGAGAACGTAATGAAACACGCCCATACATATACAGTTCAGGGGATCACATGATCACCCTGGTGGTGGTGTTAACGAGCAATAAGTAATCACAGCATATTCCATATTATTGTGTCACATGCAAGCAGGAGTTTTAACTCATCTACTTTAGTCTGATTGATAAAGTCTCTTGACTAGCAAATCACTTGAATTAATTTTAATTTACATTGGATAATAAATAGCATATTACACATACAATTCAGTTGCAGATCAAATCAATCCTACATCTTCATATTGTGCCTCAGAATACAGCATATTGCATATTGAATATAAATATATGAATACATAAATATATAATTATAGACATGTACAAATAAGTGAACCATGCCCATAACGGAAATGTATTTATGCAAAAATCTACCCATATATAAAAAGATACCTATACAGTATAATCTGCCAATATACAAAAATATAAAGGGCCTGGTTTGACGGACATTGATGACTAGTTGTATTCATAGCCTCACACTTGAGGGTGGACAATTCGAGCTAATAGACGAGATAGACCACACATCACACACACACACACATAGACCACACACCACACATGATAGACCACACACACACATCACACAGAACAGTAGCATAGCATCTCTGTGTCCAGATAGGGACAACACATCTGTTTTAAGAGACCAAAGACCAAAAGTCTTGGTCTTGTGTGTAAAACTGCACTGAGTACAGTGCCCACATCTGTAGTGCCCACTGAGTACAGTGCCCACATCTGTAGTTCCCACTGAGTACAGTGCCCACATCTGTAGTGTGTGTGTGTATATGTGTGTGTGTGTGTGTGTGTATATATATGTGTGTGTGTGTGTGTATGCTTATCTTCTAATCCAAATAAAGAATTCAAATGTGTATGTGTGTGTGTGTGTGATGTAAAGCATGTGAGTGTGTGTGTGATATAATGCATGTGAGTGTGTGTGTGTGGTGTAATGCATGTGTGTGTAGGGCTACATATGCCAGTGTTTTTGATTGGCTGCTTGGAGAGCCTGTCCCAATGGTGAGTACCAGTGTTGCCAGATTAGAAATGTCGGAATCGTGCCAAAATTAGCATTTTTGAAAAATATTATGCATTACCACGAACCAAACGCATAAAATAGGCTAAAGCTATTTTCCAACAATTTTATTTTCCAAATAATTTTACAGCCAATTTAAACAAGCTGTGTAATACACCTCACACTAACTGGAGGAAGTTAACTTTTTTGCCAAAGTGCAAGATATAGCCGACAGTCCACATTTTGAATCCTGACCATAATTAAATCAGAGACTTTTCTAATGAGACACAGCACTCAAAAATCCTCCATAGAAATACATGGGGCTAGTTTGTAACGCCAATATGGCCGTTGTCACACATATTTTTCCTCGGCAAAACGCTGACATGTGAATACATTGAGCCAATCATATGGTGTGTTGTGAAGACATCGTGGCCAATCATGTGTTGTGAACTTCGGCCATTGGAACATAATTGGTGTCGGGAAGCCTTGGGCGCATTAATGCATTTCTGCCGAATAGGATGCCTGATTATTATTATTATTATTATAACTTTTATTTAACCAGGTTAGTCTCATTGAGATATAAAATCTCTTATTCAAGAGAGACCTGGCCAAGATAGCAGAACAAATAGTTACATCACAATCACAAAACAAACACAAAGAGGCAAAGACAACTCAAGTGCATTCCAGATTAAATAAAAGTGCCATTAATTAAAACATTTTGCACTGGGTGGACTCATGTTCTATGGCTTTAACAACACCTTTAAAATCATTTAAGGAAATTAGACACTGTAGTTTGAGTGTTTTCTGTAGTTCATTCCAAGCAGAAGGTGCAGCAAACATGAAAGCCTTCTTTTGAACAACTCTGTCCCGGCTTGAGGACTTATGCCTTGAGTACTTATGCCTTAAGCTTGACTTAAGGCATAAGTACTCTGTGTAAAAAAGAAAGACATTCAGATATGTAACATGGAAGCCTGCCTATAATGCCCTTATATATGAAGATATAGAGGTGAGTAAGTCGGCGATTTGACAGAGAGGGCAAATTCACTGTGAAGTAAAGTGTACAATGATGAGTGAGGGGTCTGCAATTTGAAATGAACCTTAAAGCTCCATGATGCACAGCATCCAACATCTGAAGACACTTTGATGGGGCATTCATGTACAACAGATCACCATAATCAATAATAGGAAGAAATGTGGCATCGACAAGCCTTTTTCTGGCAGAAAAAGTAAAACAAGATTTGTTCCTAAAGAAAAAAACTGGCTTCAATTTCAACTTTTTCACTAAGTTCTGTATATGAAGCTTAAAAGAAAAGTGGTCATCAATTAAAAATCCTAAGTATTCATAATATGAAACTATCTCAATTGTTTTACCCTGATTGGTAACAATATTCAGGTCTAACTCATTCTTCCTTGAGTTTGAAAATACCATTACTTTGGTCTTCTCAGCATTAAGCACAAGCTTTAATTGATAAAGCTGTGCTTGCACTCTGTGAAAAGCAGTTTGCAAAAGCTCAAATGCCTTCCTTATGGTAGCAGCACAACAATAAATAACAGTGTCGTCTGCATAAAAATGGAAAAATGCATGTTGCACATTCTCCCCCAGACAGTTTATATAAATAGTGAATAAAAGTGGGCCCGGAACAGAGCCCTGGGGGACCCCTTTACAGATTGATGCATATTTTGACGTCAGGCCTGCAACTTGCGTAGCTTGAGTCCTATCCGTGAGGTAGTTGACAAACCAGCCCACCAGCCTATGCTACTTTTCCACTGCTCTTCAGCCTTCCTCTTCGTCCCCTCCACTGTCCTCACCTTCCCTTTCTGAACTCATTTTTTTTAGCACTTTACTGCTTCGTTTTGTTAAACTGATCTAAACTGAACTGTCTTCTTCGGCAAAACTGTAGTGTAGCAAATAGTATAGTGTAGTGTAGACGTGCGGCCGACACCGTGTGGTGCCTGTGTGTGTATATACCTGGTGTATACGTAGCCTACTTGCGTGCAGGCAGGCGAGCCTGCGAATCGATTCGGGGTCAGAGAGAGAAGCGGATGTGTGTTTGGACGAACGACTGAAAACTCTAAAATTATCGTACATTATGGGACAAAATTGTCAAAGTGATCGTACAAATACGATAAGTATCGATCGTACATCGTACAGAGGTCAAAATGATCGTACAAATACGATAATTATCGATCGTACATCGTACACAGGTCAAAATGATCGTACAAATACGATAATTATCGATCGTACAGAGGTCGCACATCGTACAGAGTTCAAAATTATCATACAAATAAGATAATTATCGTACATCTGGCAGCACTGGTGAGTACTGTGCTACACAGCTGAGTCTGGGCTCTAGTTTATCTCTCCTGCTCACACGGAAGCAGTCTGACTGTGAGACCCCTCAAATCCACTTTACTGTCTTTGGTGGAACCTCGGTTCCTAGTCCCCAAATTAATACATGTAAATGTGTGTGTGTGTGTGTGTGTGTGTGAGAGAGAATGAAATCATCAAAAAGCCATTTTCAGTTTTTCTTTTATTTCAAAATAATTGTTCTAGGGAATGTAGCAATCGACATGTAAACAGACAGTTGAGACTTCACTGTGTGTGGTATTGCGTGTGTGTGTGTGTGTTTGTGTGTGTGTGTGTGTAACTCTGGTGGCTCCTCTTGGTGTTTATATTGGTTACCATGGCATCCACAAAGCCCGACTCAGCGACACCAACAGCAGCAGGTCCAGGGTTGTTGCCTTGGTGACTCCATCATTCTCATCTCCATGACAGCCTTCACCTGTTGTCGTGACAACCCCCCTCTCCAACGGAGCAGTTTCTTCAGCTGCTTCATGCTGTACAGGCAAACACACACACACACACACACATTAACATTATCAAAATCTTAAACTGGTTTTCCATGCTGAAGAGATGAGTAGTATTTACCTGTGTGTGTATTTGTGTGTATATATATATGTGTGTGTGTGTGTGTGTGTGTATCTATATATATATATATATATATATATATATGTGTGTGTGTGTGTGTGTGTGTGTGTGTGTGTGTATATATCTATATATATATATGTGTGTGTGTGTGTGTGTGTGTACCTGACGTCAGGGTAGTCTGTGCTGAGTTGCAGGCAGGAGATCTTCAAAGCGTCGACATCCTCACAGCTCACAATGTCAGCAACCTTCAGCAGGAGCTCATTCTTCTTCTCCACATTCACATTCTACACACACACACATGCGCACACACACACACACACACACACACACACACACACACACACATGTACACACATACACACACACACAAGAGCAGAGGTGTTTAGTTTTAAATTCCTGTGAGTACTACAGTACAACTGCAACCATCATCACTTAATACTGACTGTTCACCTCTTCTCTTCATTTGTGATTTGTGAATGTGCACCTGCGAAACATTGGGCTGCATGAATTGATTTATTTTAGCCTATCAGGAGCTTGATATTTGATTCCTTCACTCTCTGCCTTCTTCAGGATAAACTGTTCTCGTGTCACAGCACACACACACACACACACACACACACACATAACAGCACCATCCATGACTTTGGACATTTTGTTTAAAAGCCTTTATGTTGAGGTATGTACATGAAAGCCTTCATGTTAAGGGTGTGTGTGTGTGTGTATCAAGGCCGTAGCCATGATGTCAACATTGGGGGGGACCAAATCCCAAATCTGTGGTGCGGTGTGAATTTCAATAACAGAATTTCAATTCACATTTCCTGCCATGCAAAAATATGATTAAAATCACAAACAAGTCATTAGTTAAGTCAGTCAATTAGGATATACCAAACTTTTGACGGACATGGATGGATTATGAACCTCTGGGCATAGATGCAAAAAAACCCTCCCCAGTTAAGATAGGGGGGCCTGGGGGCATACTTCCCCGGAAGACTTAAAAAAAAGACCCTTTATAATATGACGACTTGTGAGTTTTGTGGAAATAGAAGAGAAGGGTGGAGAAGCAACTTCACACAGTCTTAGGCTTCAGGGCCCCCTGAGCTCTTGGGCCCAGTAGGTCCATTCAATAATCCATCCCTGGACATAGACCTGTGGTATGACTCCATTTGTCTCCAAAATGTGTATTTTAAAAGAAAATACAAACTAGAGTATCTTTGATAACCTCTATATTACACTGAATGCTTACTCATAGGTTTGGACCAATAATATTTTGTATTTTGATTTTATTATTCTGGCAGCTAATCACACAATTTTACAGTAAGGTAGTTTGAAAGGGATGGGATTCAAGATAGGCTAGCCTACTAAGTCAGGTCCCTCTTCTGTCTGACTCACCTCAAGTTATGCATTATAGGCTGGTTTCTGACAGAAATGATGTTTTGTGTTAACATGTAGAAACACAGCCTTTATTTGGTGACTGGAGGTGGAAATTCCTTTCTTTGGTTATTGTCCGCGATTCACATTAACTGTAGGCTATCACCGCCATTGTAAAAGTTTTTTCAACTTTTGTGCCGTCGCCACATTTGAGTGCTACGTTTTGCCTGTGTGAATGCACGATTGAGCACGAATCTAAATGTAACATGCAAGATGCAACAGCCATTTCTAAGAGGCTTATAAACCGGTTCATTTCTGACATTACTACTAGCATATGAATGCATTATTTATGTTGTAAGACATGTGAAAGAAATTAATGACACAGGCACAAATTCAAATGAAAGGACACTTTCGCTTTTTCACTTTCGCTATCATTGCGAGAAAATAGGCTACAATATGGAATTGCTTCAAAGTTTCCTTTGAGTCTGATCAGCTTCAAAAATGGGGTTTCCTTAGACAGTGCTACACCTTTCCAACAAGTTTTGTGAGAATTGTACCGTATCTTTTGGCGATATTGTGACAGCCCGCTCCGCAGCAGGGTGCAGGAAGCTTTTGATAGCCTGACGCCTCAAACGATAAACGCCAAAACCTCCAGGACAAACCACTCACAGTGTAGGCTACTCTCTCTGAACCCATCAACAGGTCACTAATTTGTGCGTTATTTACGTTTGATTGCATTTCAGATGGTGGGACTTGTTGGTTTCCTGTAAGCCTATAGCGCGTTTTTCTTTTTATTTATTTTTCTATGTCCGAATATTGGGGGCATTTTGGTCACGTCTGAATATTCCCCAAAGTCTATGGCCCTGGTGTGTATGTGTGTGTGTGTCTGTTGTGCGTGTGTGTGTGTGCGTGCGCGTTCACAGGTGTGTGTATGTCTGCATGTGTGTGCGTTTGCACACGTGTGTGTGTGTGTGTGTGTGTGTGTGTGTGTGTCTGTTGTGCGTGTGTGTGTGTGTGTGTGTGTGTTGTGCGTGTGTGTGTACACCTGCTGAGAGAAGACCTCCTGCATTTCTTCTGCATCCTCTCTAATGACCACACCCACTTCGCCATGCCTCTTCTCCAGGTGAGTGCGGTTGCCAAGCAACAGCTGCTGCAGGTACAGTGACGCAATCTGACTGTAGACTGCATCCATGACAACCTGAAAGAGCAGACATCACAAACAACAGCACAACAAACATCAAAACACAAACAACATCACAACAAACATCAAAACACAAACATCCTAAGCCCAGGCACTGCTTAACATGGAGGAATGTGTGTGTGTGTGTGTGTGTGTGTGTGTGTTTATGTGTGTGTGTGTGTGTGTGTGTGTGTGTCTACATTTTTTATTTTTGTGTGTGTGTGTGTGTATGTGTCTACATTTTTTATTTTTTTGTCTGTGTGTGTGTATGTGTCTACATTTTTTATTTTTTTGTCTATGTGTGTGTGTGTGTTTATGTGTGCGTGTGTCTACATTTTTCATTTTTTTGTCTATGTGTGTGTGTGTATGCGCGCGCACACGCACATGTGTGTGTGTGCACATATGTTGTGTGTATGCATGCATGTGTGTGTGTTTGCACATATGTTGTGTATGTGTGTGTGTGTGTGTGTGTGTGTGTGTGTGTGTGTGTGTGAAATACAGCATACACACCTTGTGTGTGTCACACTCCGTGGGCAGATTCTTGAGCTGGCTCTTCAGCTCACTCAGCAGTTGCTGCAGGTGTGTGTTCCCTCGGAAGTAGCTCCGCAGACACACCTGTTACAGGTAGCGAGACACACACGACTCCATGAGTGCTTCAGTCTGGGTGTGTGTGTGTGTGTGTGTGTGTGAAAGTATGTGTGTGTGTGTTGTCCCACCTCTGTGTTGTGTGTGACTGTGTGCAGCAGTTGTTTTGTCGCTTGTGCCTCCAGCTCCTCTAAGAGATTCACAGCAGCAGGAGAAGCAGCATCAGTCTGAGCCTCAGATGCTAACTGCACCGCTAGCAGCCTGCAGCAAACACAGGAATGACATTAGCACTGCACTGCTAGCAGCCTGCAGCAAACACAGGAATGAAATTAGCACTGCACTGCTAGCAGCCTGCAGCAAACACAGGAATGAAATTAGCACTGCACTGCTAGCAGCCTGCAGCAAACACAGGAATGAAATTAGCACTGCACTGCTAGCAGTCTGCAGCAAACACAGGAATGACATTATCATTAGCACATCGTGCAGGGATAGCATTAGCACATTATCATTAGCATATTGTGCAGGGATAGCATTAGCACATTATCATTAGCACAGGAACAACATTAGCTCATTACCATTAGTACATTATCATTAGAATATTACCATAAACACAGGAACAACATTCGCACAGGGATATCATAAGCACATTACCATTAGCACAATCATAGCATTGACACAGGGATATCATTAGTACATTACCATTAGCACATTATCATTAGCACATTACCATTAGCAAAGAGATAGCACTATAATAGTTTTACTGGCACAAAGCCAGAACTAGTACAGGGATCACATTAGCATATTATCAGAGACGGTTGTGGGACGTTAGCCTTCACAGTTCCGCAGTGGGACAGCCCCAAACACTCACAGGGCCCCAAACACCGTTATCATTAGCTAAGGGGCAGCCCCAAACACTCACAAAGTTCACGGGAATGTGCATCAAAGTGTGTGAGTGCGGAAGAGAGAATGGGATTTATATATTGTCATAAGCACAGGAATAACATTAGCATGTTATCATTAGCTCAGGGATAGCATTACCATGTTATCATTAGCACAGGGATAGCATTAGCACCTTGTCATTAGCACAGGGTTAGCATTACCACGTTGTCATTAGCACAGGGATAGCATTAGCATGTTATCATTAGCACAGGGATAGCATTAGCACATTTTCATTAGTACGGGGATAGCATTAGCACCCTATCATTAGCACAGGGATAGCATTAGCACGTTATCATTAGCACATCTCCTCTGTGGGCACCTGCGAAAGTAGCCACTCACCTGAGCTCCCTGCAGGTGTTGATCGTCCTGAACAGGTGTGAAACCCCTCCCTCTCCATTACCTGTCCGCTTTCTCTCCAGGGCTGTAAACCTGAGGGTATTCCACACAAACATACACACACACACACACACACGCATACACACACAACTTAACACTTCCTTTCAATTTCCCACTGCACAATGAAATTTCCTCTTCAAATCCAGGGCTGTAAACCTGAGGGTATTCCACACAAACATACACGCATACACACACACACACTCTCTTTCTCTCTCACAAACACACACACACACACACACACCTGAGTAGGAAGGTATGAAGCTCTGAGAGACTGATCCTCTGGATCTCCCCCAGAAGTGACCGACTGACAGATTTTGCTCTCCGAGCCACGGACCTCAGGCACTGAGAGAGAGAGACAAATGAAGAGAGAGAGAGATGAAGAGAGAGAGAGAGAGATGGAGAGGGAGAGAGAGAGAGATGGAGAGAGAAATAGGAAGGTAAATATAAATTTTAGCACATGTAACACAGAACAAAACATAAACAATCAAACTCACACACAGACACACGCCGACACAGTCACACACACACACACACACACACACACACGCCGACACAGTCACACACACACACACACTCATGCCGACACAGACACAGTCACACACACACACACACTCACACACACGCCGACACAGACACAGTCACACACACACACACATGCCGACACAGACACACACATGCCGACACAGTCACAGTCACACACACACACACACCGACACAGACACAGTCACACACAGTCACACACACACACACACCAACACAGAGGAACACAGAGAGCATTCATTATTATTATTATTATTATTATTATTAGAGAGGAACACAGAGAGCATTCATTAGTATTATTATTAGAGAGGAACACAGAGAGCATTCATTAGTATTTGTATTATTTAAATCTGTACAATTATACCACATGTGTAAGCTTTGGCAACACAATGTTTTTTTTGTCATGCCAATAAAGCTAATTCCGATTGAATTGAGAGAGAGAGAGCACTGGGTGGGGAGAGAGAGAGAGGGAAAGAGAGAGATGTTTTTTATATGTATTCACAGATTTTGTTTTATGACTGTTATTTAGTCTTGATGAGTTCTAGACACTGTATGGCAGCACTTTCTTCACGAATTGTCATGCCAATAAAACGTTTTGAATTTGAGAGAGCGAGAGAGAGACAGAGAGAGAGAGAGCACCTGGGTGATTAGAGAGAGAGAGAGAGAGAGAGTGTGAGAGAGAGTTCCACGAGAGTTCCGAACAGTCATGTTTAATATGAGCTCCTAAGCATTTTTTGTTTTAAATATGAATGACCTCTAGAAAATAGACCTAACAGTAATACACTTGGACAAGAAGATAAACAGATACAAACTATTCAAATTGGACACA
>NC_063189.1:1234625-1249625 GCF_017589495.1 Alosa alosa
GATGAACAAGACTATTCCCAGGGCCGAGGAAAGCAGCAAAGAGATATGGTGCCCAAGAGATTCAAGACACCTTCAAATTTTTTCAAACACAGATTTTGGGACGCAAGTCATATAATAATCCACACAGGCACCAGCGACCTCAGACAACACCAGGAGAGAGAGTTGGTGGTATGCTATGTACCACAGTCGCAGAGGGGCAACAGAAGCATTTCCAGACTCCAGAATTATCATCTCAACCCTCCTGCCCAGAAGGCCTTTCACCCTGACACCGACAGCGTAATGCAGGCACCTCTCTGCCTGGTAACGCTGATTAAGGTCTGATGACCTCCGCGCATTCCTGCTCTGCTCTGCCTCACCCCTCGTTTACCTACCAAGCTGCGCATTCACCACTCATGCCGGTATATAGAAGCCTTGCTTTTCAGTCCACACTTGTCAGATCGTCTGCAAACCCGCCTGCCTGCACCTGTCTTGGAAAACAACTCTGACTCTTTGCCTGTGAACCCAGACCAGCTGACTTCACTTCTTTGATCCTCCAGCCCGGTAATCTTGGCCTGCCTTCAGGTCTTTCTTCTCTACCGAATACAGCCTAGCCCTTGACTGTACTGCTGCCCGTTTCAATTGCTGTGTTGTGTGTGTGTGTGTTTCCCCAGGACTTTTGGATCATCCAGCTCCTGCCATTGCTGCTTTCGGCTGGGGGAACGCACACACCGCGCCAGACTCTTGGAACTCCGGAACCCTGAAACCCCGGCCCCCAGCATAAATAAACATTCTAGCGTGTGGCGCTTTGTGGTCCTGCGTCTGTTTGGTGTCTGACAGTGCGATCTGACCAAACCGACACTTATGGACCCAGCGCCGCGGTCGAACCAACACATGGAAACCGGCCAGACCGAACCACCCACCGCCATGCAGCCTGGAAGAGAGACTGAGAGAGAGGCAAACCGCCTTACTGCTGACCTCCCTACTACTTCCAAGCCGCCTACCAACAGCTTCAGCAGTTCCAGCAACAGCAACAACTTGCTATGATCATTCAACTTCTCCACCAACCTTTCTCCCTCTGCCTGCTCTGCGGCCCAGCACCGGTCTCCTGCCCAGTCCACTGCTGCGGTGGCTGCGAACCCCAGAACCCAGGATGCGGCAACCCAGGCGGTTCAGCTGACCAACTTAGATGCAGGCGTTTCTGGCGAGCTGCGTGTCCAGTTTACCCTGCAGCCCAGGACTTTTTGCCACTGAAGGCGAGGGGTGATTCACGTGATCGCACTCACCCTGGCGGGCGAGCTTCGACTCTGAGAGCCGGCCAGTTGGCCAGACCCCAGCATGTGCAACCTTCGGCTTTATTAGCGGGGAGATGCTCAGGTATTACGATTTGGAATCCCGCTGCAGCCGAGGCATCTCCGGACCCTGATGAGTATTCACCAAGGCAGAAGGACTGTTGCGGATTACTCCATTGACTTCCGAACTGTAGCAGAGTCGGGCTGGAACATGGAAGCATTGGTGGATGCCTTCCTCCACGGACTACATAAAGGGGCCGAGCTGGTTTCCCATGATCAACCCCCACTCTTGATGGAAGCCATTGCTCTGGCTGTTGTCCGCGTCGACTGGGATCAGGTCCGTGGAAGTGAGAGAGCGTAAGTCACATCCACCAACACCGCAGCGGGTGTCCCAACTGCTTCTGTAAAACACCACGTCTAACCAGCGGACCACCAGTCTGAACCCGATGGAGATGAAGCCCGGCTACTCTAACCTGCAGAAGCCAGCGACGCGCATCACCTCCAACTTGTGCCTGTACTGTGGTGGTGATGGTGTGATGCCGCCACCTGTCAAAATAAGGCGGGAGCTCACCAGATAATAGGAGGAACTCGGATGAGCTCAATGAACATTCCGCCCTCCATCAGCCGTAACCCCTGTAAATCTGTCTTTACCTGTCTGATTCCACCCACACCCTGGCAGCCCCTGGTGGACTCTGGAAGCAAACGTTATTGACGAAGGACTTGCTCAGCTGGGCTTGGAAAGCCGCCGGCTTGTCCTCCTGTTCCAGCCCGGGCCACCAGGCCGGTCAGCGTAATTGGCACAGTTACCAGCATCACAGCCCCCATCTCAATGATGGTGTCGGGGAAACCACCGAGACCATCCGCTTCCACCTGCTCCAGCTCCCCAGGCCAACCCCTAATCCTGGGCTACCTCCCAGCTCCGTCTCCACAATCCCTCACCTCGTTGGGCCTCCCGGAACTGTGAAAGAGTGGGGAAATGCCCACTGCCACCTGACCTGTTTGCGTGCTGCCTCGCTGCCCCAGTTCAGTACCCCCAGCACTGCCCCCCGACATTTCTAATGTCCCTGGATATTACCATGGCCTCCCAGAGGTGTTCAACAAGACCAAGCCACATCTCTGCCCCCACACCCTCCGATGCGACTGTGCCATTGATCTCCTCCCTGGGACTGCTCCACCCAAAGGTCACCTACTCACTATCCCTCCTGAAAGAAAAAACTATGGAGGATTACATCAGGGACTCCCCTGGCAGCTGGACTCATCCGCCCGCCTTCCTCGCCAGCTGGTGCGGGTTTTCTTTGTGGGAAAGAAAGATGGTTCTCTTAAGCCCCTGGTTGATTATCGAGGTCTGAGCGATGTCACAGTGAAGAACCGGTACCTCTGCCTTTACTCACCTGCTTTTGGAGTTGCTCCAGGGATCCACTATTTTTCACCAAACTGGACCTTTAGAAATGCTTACCACCTAGTCCGGTAAGGGAGGGTGGCGAGGGAAGAAGATTCAACACCACACACCGCCATTATGAGTACCTGGTAATGCCATTTGGCCTCCTGCTTGTTAGCGTATTCCAGGCGCTGGTGAATGATGTGCTGCGGGACATGCTGAATAAATTAGCCTTCGTGGTACCTGGGCGACATCTTAATTTTCTCCAGAACTCTGTCCGAACACACTCGTCATGTCCAGCTGGTTCTTCAAACGGCTCCTGGAGAACTCCCTTTATGTCAAAGCGAGAAATGCGAGTTCCACGCTCAGACTGTGTCGTTCCTGGGATACATTGTCATGGAAGGCAATATCCAGATGGACCCAAAGGTCTCGCAGTTACCTCCTGGCCAGTTCGGGAATAGGAAGAAGTTGCAGCAATTCCGGGTTTGCCAATTTCTACCGAAGATTCATCGGAACTACAGCTCCGTCGCCCGGCTCCCCTCACAGCTCTGACCAGCATCAAACACCCCTTTTTCCTGGACCCCAGAGGCCAACACAGCCTTTCATACCCTCAAGGCCGGTTCACCACTGCCCCCCCATCCTCCAGATGCGGTTCAACCCGGCAGTTCGTTGTCGAGGTGGATGCCTCAGGCGGGGAGTCGGGGTATACTCTCTCAACGGGCAGAGGAGGACAACAAGTTGCACCCTGTGCATTTTTTTTTTCTCTCGCCCGGCTTTCACCTGCAGAGCGCGAATTATGATGTTGCGAGACCCAGCGAGGCTGTTGGCAGTCAAGCTTGCCCTGGAGGAGTGGCGTCACTGGCTGGAGGGGTCCACAGTTCCGTTCCTGGTCTGGACCCGATCACAAAAACCTCGAATACATCCATAACCAAGCGTCTTAATCAAGACAGTCCCTGGGCCTTGTTTTTCACCAGATTCAACTTCACCCTGTCCTTACCGCCCAGGTTCGGAACGCCAAGCCGGACGCTCTCTCCCGTCCAGTTTCATAAGGATGGCGCCCTTCCCAGGAACCTGCATCGAATTCTGCCTGATCCCTAAGTAGCTGCCCTGACCTGGGATATCGAGGGAGAAATTCAGGAGGCCCTCCGTGACCATCCCAGTCCCAGTGCATGCCCAGGCGGTCGTCTCTTTTTGTCCCAGAAATTTGAGGTCCCGGGTCGCTGGTGGGGACACAACTCCCCCTTGCCTGCCACCCGGGCTCCGCCCGCACCTGCCATCTCCTTGCCCAAGCTTCTGGTGGTCTGCTTTGAAGGGATGCCCGAGGGTAAGGCCGTGCCTGCCCCACCTGCAATCAGAACAAATCCTCCACTCGGCCCCGCTGGTTTTACTCCAGCCCTGCCTGTGCCCACCCCCACCCTGGTCCCACGTCTCCTTGGACTTTGTAACTGGCCTCCCACCATCAGGTGGGATGGCGGTCATTCTCACTGTGGTGGACCCGGTTCAGCAAGATGGCACACTTCATTCCCCTCCCTAAACTGCCATCTGCCAGAGAGACTGCCCAGGCTGTTCTTGATCATGTCTTCCGTCTACGGGCTGCCCAGGGATGTTGTCTCTGACCGAGGTCCGCCAATTCACCTCCACATTCTGGAAGGAGTTCTGCTGTCTTCTAGGGGCCACAGGAGTCTCACCTCTGGGTTCCACCCCAGTCCAATGGTCAATCGGCGGGGCAAAACCAGGAGCTGGAGAAGGCGCTGCGGTGCATGGTTTCTCGCAAACCCCAGGCTTGGGCACAACAACTGGCGTGGATAGGTATGCTCACAACTCCCTCACCTGCTCTGCCACTGGTATGTCACCCTTCCAGTGTGTGTATGGCTACCAGCCCCCTGTTCCCCAGCCAGGAGGGAGATGTGTCCTGCCGTGCCCCTCCCTCACCTATGCCCGCCCGTTGCCGTCGTACCTGGTCACAAGCTTCGTGCCCACGCTACTCAAGTCAGCTGTCAGCTATGCCACTGGGGCTAACCGCCGAAGATCGCCCGGCACGCCTACGTGTTGGCCAGAAGGTGTGGCTGTCAGCCAAGGATCTCCCACTGCGGGTGGAATGTCGGCGTAAACTGGCACCTCGATTCCTCGGCCGTTCCCTATCCAGAGGGTCATCAGCCCAACCGCAGTCGGCTCCAGTTGCCAACCTCCATGAGGGTGCACCCTACTTTCCATGTTTGAAAGTCAAGCCGGCGCGAAAGCCCGCTGGTCCCGTGCCGCTTCCTCCTCCTCCTCCTGCCCTCGTTGGCGGTGGGCTGGTGTACACCGTTCGACGCCTGCTTGGTCCAGGCGGTAGGGGCCTCCAGTATCTCGTCGACTGGGAGGGCTATGGACCTGAGGAGAGAACCTGGGTGCCAGCCAGTCGGATTGTGGACGGACACTCATAGCCGACTTCCACCGTCTGCATCCTGATCAACCTGCAATCCGTAGGGGGCCGCCCCAGAGGTCCCTAACCGTCCTGCCAGCCGGCTTCCTGTCCTGTGCCTGACCCTGACCCTGTCTCGGTACCTGTCCCGTCTTCTGTCCACGACCCTCCAGCTCCCCGAGGGATGAGGATGTTCACTTTCGGACCGCTTCGGAGGAATTCTAGCCCTCCACCCCTCCCCTCCGCCCTCCCGTGGTGTCACTCTTGGGGACTTCTGGGGCCGCCGTCCCTTAGGGGGTTCTGTCATGAGCTCTCTCTCTGCCTGGTAACCGCAGCTGATTAAGGTCTGATGACCTCCACCTGTTCCTGCTCTGCTCTGCCTCACCCTCGTTTACCTACCAGCTGCACTGCATTCACCCTCATCATGCCGGTATATAAAGCCTTGCTTTTCAGTCCACACTTGTCAGATCGTCTGCAAACCAGCACCAGTTACCTGCCTGTCTTGGAAAACAACTCTGACTCTTTGCCTGTGAACCCAGACCAGCTCGACTACTTCTTTGATCTCAGCCCGGTAATCTTGACCTGCCTTCCGTCTCTCTTCTCTGAATACAGCCTAGCCCTTGACTGTACTGCTGCTTCGTTTCAATTGCTGTTGTGTGTGTGTTTCCCCAGGACTTCCCGGATCATCCAGCTCCTGCCATTGCTGCTTTCGGCTATTGGGGGAACACACACCGCAGACTCTTGGAACTCCTGGAACCCCTGAAACCCCCGTAACCCCCAACCCTTAAATAAACATTCTAACGTGACGCTTTTGTGGTCCTCGTCCTGTTTGGTGTCTGACAAGTAAGGTAAATGCAGACATCATCAGGGGCTGTGCACACCTACCAAACATACACCTGGCCCACCACACTGCCATCACTCCACACCACCTTTATGACCATGTGCACCTATGCAAAAACACAGTGGGAGTTTTCACAAAAGCTCTAAAGGATGCTACATTGGGAAGAACCACTCAGGTCAAAGGTCAGTTCACTCCACCCCTTAGACCAGACCAGCGTGCTGCACCCCCCAGGCCGGACCAACGTACCCCAATCCCGAGGCCGTACCGGCCCACCCCACCCCCCCAGGCCGGACCAACGTACACCACCCCCCAGGTCGAACCAGCCCACCACACACTCCAGTTCGGACAAACGCACTGCACACCCCAGGCCGGAACAGCGCGCAGAACCCCCCAGATCAGACCTGCTCACCCCACCACCCAGCTCAGATCAACACAGCTCATCCTTCAGATACCAGCACCACACACAACTTAGGCCAAACCGACCTACAATACCCTTCCAGGCCAGATCAACACACCCAACCAGGTCAACCAATACCCCACCACCAACTCCAATCTATAGGAAGTATGCCGCCTTCATTCCTGCCAACTTCATCCTATCAGCACAGCTATGCTGAGGTCCTGAAAGGACAGCAGAGCACTACCGACATGGGTGAGATCAAAGAACTGCTATCCATAATCTGCAACAGACTTCTACATGGGTGATATCAAAGAACTGCTATCCATAATCTGCAACAGACTTCTACATGGGTGAGATCAAAGAACTGCTATCCATAATCTGCAGCAGACTTCTACATGGGTGAGATCAAAGAACTGCTATCCATAATCTGCAACAGACTTATACATGGGTGAGATCAAAGAACTGCTATCCATAATCTGCAACAGACTTCTACATGGGTGAGATCAAAGAACTGCTATCCATAATCTGCAACAGACTTCTACATGGGTGAGATCAAAGAAAAAAAAAGGAATCTAGAATCCATGATGTAAACTCACACAAAAAATGTATGTTAAAGTGTTTTAACTTCGTGTTTGATTTAATGTTTGATCATCTTCTTCAGGTTTATCTCAGATTTAAACTAACAAACAAAAATGGACTCTCTCTATATTAGTATGTGGAACATACAGGGGTTGTCCTCATCAACCTTTGGTATAAAGAGCCTCAACAGGGACTTTCAAAACTGTGTTAAAAACATGGACATTATCATACTGCAGGAGACATGGTGCACAACTGATGTGACTACACACTGTCCTCTACATTACAGAGAGATCATACTACCATTACAGAAATTTCATACAGTGCTCAAAGGCAGGACCTCAGGGGGATTAATCATCTGGTATAAATCAAAATTGCACAACCACATAGACATCATAAAAAAGGGAAAATATAATATATGGTTAAAAATTAGAAAAACATTACCATCAACAGCGACAGATACTTACCTTTGTGCAATATACATCCCCCCATCAGATTCCCCATACTATAGTGAGGATATGTTCCATGAGCTGGAGACAGAAACAAGCCATTTCCAGACCCAGGGGAATGTACTGATATGTGGTGATCTAAATGCCCGAACAGGTTCACAGCCCGATATTTTGAGCACCCAAGGAGACCATTTTCTTACAAAAAATGTCCCTACTAATATTATATCAACTCACAGGAAGAACTTTGATCCATCGGTAAATCTCAATGGGAAGGATCTCTTGCAACTTTGTCGAAGCCGT
Source organism: Alosa alosa (assembly GCF_017589495.1). Classification (NCBI taxonomy): domain Eukaryota; kingdom Metazoa; phylum Chordata; class Actinopteri; order Clupeiformes; family Clupeidae; genus Alosa; species Alosa alosa. Next base: position 1,242,239 of record NC_063189.1, read on the forward strand.
CTGTACATTGCCAATGGCAGGTTACGAGGGGACTCGTTAGGAAGACACACATTTTGCTCACCTCTTGGGAATAGCACTGTAGACTACATGATAACAGATATAGACCCTTTCTTTATCAGATCATTCACCGTTAAACAACTAACACCTCTATCGGACCATAGTCAAATTACGATGCGTCGGAAAAAGAAAGCAAATAACATCACCACACATAGCCGACCGAATAAGCTGTTCCATCTCACAAATCATTACAGATGGACCCAAAACAGCACAGAAGAATTTCAGAAAGCCATTTGCAGCGAAAGAATTCAGACACTCCTAGATACCTTTCTTGCATATGCCCACACTAAAGAGGGCGTTGATCTGGCAGTAAACCACATAAATACCATTTTTGAAGAAACAGCTAGAAAAGCACAATTGAAAAGGAAAAAAAATAGTCGTAAATTGAAAAAAGAGGACAACTGGTTTGATCTAGAATGTCAAATCATAAGAAAAGAACTAAGAAATATATCTAACCAAAAACATAGAGACCCAAATAATATAAACATCCGCAGCCTTTACTATGAGACGCTTAGAAAATACAAGCGAACACTCAAATTCAAAAAAGCACAGTATACCAGAAAGCACCTGGAAGTAATAGAAGAGTCAATAGATTCAAATACTTTCTGGACAAATTGGAACACCCTGAAACAAACCAGAAAGGAAGAACTAGCCATTCAAAATGGGGAAATATGGACAAACCATTTCCAAACGTTATTTCAAAATATATATTCAAATACAAATGTGGAAACACCACATACACCAATCACTTGAAAAATTAGAATGCACTATTAAACATTATCAAAACCCTGTGGACTTTCCCATTATTGAAATAGCTCTTAAAAGAAACATAAGAAAATTGAAAGACAAAAAATCCCCAGGATTAGATGGCATACTGAATGAAATGTTGAAAAGCATTAGCACAACATTTCAAACTGCCATCATAAAGCTTTTCAACATGGTTCTGAGTGTAGGCTACTACCCTGAGATCTGGACACAAGGACTCATTACCCCAATTTTCAAATCCGGTGACAAATTCGACCCTAACAGCTACAGAGGCATTTGTGTGAACAGCAATCTGGGGAAGATATGCTGTAGTATCATAAATTCAAGAGTCCTAAACTTCCTTATGAAACACAATGCCCTGAGAAAATGTCAAATTGGATTCCTACCAAATTACCGCACTTCTGATCACATTTATCTATCTTAAATCTCCTTGTTACCATCTACTTTCTACAGATTTACTGGCTACCGATTATATCTCGTGAACAAACTGTTGCATAAACTGTTGTTGCTCGAGGCTTTGGATGTCGGACTCTATAACCTTGATCGCCAAACTTTTCTGTCAAACGTTAACGTTAAACGTTAAGCCAGTATCAAGGGCTGCAAATAATACGGGCCAAAGGAAACGCCATCTGGAAGAAGAAAGCATCAAATTCCTTCTAACGTCTCTCAAAACTAGTGACTCAATATAAAAGTGAGATCTTCTCAGATTACTTACCGCTACCTGTGTTCGAGTTATCAAGGAACTGCACGATATAAAGCTGTTGCTAGCCAACTAGCAAACAAGCGTTTAAAAAACAGTTGACACCGGCGAGCCCTCGCCCGGCGACACGATGCCTCCCCTCAGCTGTGCACCAGGCTGTGACTCATCGTCCTTCTCAGCGAAAAGATAGTGGAACTTCGAAGCCAGAATAGCGACCCTCCATCAGATTGAGAAGGATGAACAGTTCCTCGACACCATTCTCTCCGTAAGTAACGTTACCTCTCTTACACACACCAATGCCAGATGCCCTGATTTCACTCTGTCCTCCAATACTTTAACCATGCCATGCACTAATGCAACTTCTGTCCCTGTTGCCTCTCCCGGCCTCTGCTGAGAACCAAGCCTGCTCTGCTGGCCAGCTCCACTCCACACCAGCCTGAGCCATGGCGTGAAGCAAGCATCACAAGCCGCGGCAGGCGGTCCGGACGGCACTCAGGCCCAGCCCGACCTATCGACTGGAAAATCGCTATGCCATTCTGACCGAGGATGAGAGCCCCTCCTGCCCGAGACAACCATCCTGGTCCCTCCTCAAAGTCGGCCCCCCGACCCCCTCCTCCCCGGACCTCATCAACCTCCACCCTGGTCATCGGCAGTTCCATGGTTAGAGACCTCTGCATTCCCCATCATGTAGCGGTCCCTCCAAGGTCTACTGCTTCCCTGGTGCCAAGGTCCTTGACATCCAGCAGAAACTCCCAAGCATCCTGGCCTGCCACACCAAGGTCAACAACATCATCATTACCGCGTGGGCACGAGCGACATCAGAGATAAGCAGTCAGTAGCACTGCAGGAAAACTACAAAACTCTCATCACCACTCTGATGGGCACAGAAAAGCTTTGTCATCTCTGGGCCTCTCCCTACCTACAGAAAGGTGCTGAGAGATGGTCCAGACTGTTAGATCTCCACACCTGGCTCAAACGCTACTGCGCTTCCTAAGCATCCCCTATGTCAACAACTGGGACTTGTTCTGGGAGAGGCCCAGTATGCTGAAAGCGTGATGGTCTCCACCCAAACCAACATGGAGCCAGGCTACTCTCTGACAACATAAGCGTCCATACTGAGGCATTGACATTCTGTAGAAAATATTACAGATTTACGCCCCCAGGTATTGATTCGAATGGCATTATACATGTGGATGGGTCTGAGAATGTTTTCTGCAGGGTAACATACAATACTACTACCATAGATCAAGCTCGTCATGCAATAGCATGACTTATGCTTATAGTTCTATTCCAACGTTGATTTCTACCCAACGTTATAGTAAAAGAAAGACAAATTTAAAACTAGAAACCTAACAAATATTCTTTCCATACCTCAGCATATTCCTCAAAAGCCAGATGCATTTTCAGCTAACATGGGTTTACTAAATATAGGTGCACTTACTACCAAAACCTTTGCAATCAATGGTTTTATTAGTGAAAAAATTGGATTTTCTGTTTCTTGTTGAAACCTGGCTGACTTCAGACAGCCCGGCTGTTCTTATTGAGACTTGTCACCCAAATTATAATTTCTTCCACTCAATTAGACAAGGCAAGCGAGGTGGTGGAATTGCCTCCATTCTCTCAAACAAATATAGTTGCACTAGAGTCAACTTTGGCTAAGCTTCCTTTGAGTATATTGCCCTCACTCTGAAGGCTGACCCAGCTGTACTTCTATTAACCTTATACCGCCCTCTAAACTATGGACTGGCTTTCTCGACCAGTTTTTCTGAACTTATGTGGCTCATCATCACTAGCTATGATGGGATAATTGTAAATGGCGACTTCAATATTCATGTCAATAAGACAACTGATGCTAAAGCCAGTAAGTTCCTTAATGTGTTGGACAGTTTAGAGCTAAAGCAGCATGTTACAGGACCCACCCACAACCTTGGCAACACCCTCGATCTAGTCATTTCTAGAGGGATAGAAGTCACAGACTTATCAGTAAATGATATAAATATGTCTGATCATCATTGTGTATCTTTTAATATAGTACTACATACTCCAAAAATTCATCCCGAAATTGCAATCTAATCGCAACTCTTGGACATCAGAGCAGAACAGCAGTTCATAGCTCTTATAGACTCCATAAATGTAGATATTTTACATCATCCCATTGATCAAATGGTAGAGGCTCTCAATCGTGAATTAGGCGCTCTGCTTGACAGAGTGGCACCCTTAAAGACTGAAAAAGGGCCCTGTAGCAAACTGACACCTTGGATGAACGAAAATATCCATGATCTAAAAAGATCATGTAGAAAAGCTGAGAGAACATGGAGAAAAACTAAGTTACAGGTTCACCGTGCCATTCTAAAAGAAAAAATAGCAAATTATAATAGAGCTATTCGGAATGAGAGGAGGTACCACTTCTCTAAGGTAATTGCTGAAAACAGTGGAAACTCTAGGGTGCTGTTCTCTACCATTGATAGGCTATTGCATCAAACACCTTTTGATACACTCAGTCAGGCATCCTCTCTAAGATGCGAAGAATTTGCAGAAAACTTCAAAAAACAAAAACAAAAACAAAGTCATTTCTATAAGGGGGGCTATTGGTAACACAAGTAATATGTTTGATAGTACACCCAAAAACAGCCCCCAAAATTTAAGGTCCTTTAGCACTATTACTCAATCTGAGCTTGGTAAAATTATAACTCAAACCGGCTCTTCAACATGTGTTTTAGATCAATCCCTACTACATTCCTCAATAAAGTATATGATAGCTTAGCTCCCTTTTTTTCAAGGTAATAAATACCTCATTAGAAACAGGTATATTTCCAACTGCTTTTAAAACCTCTGTTGAGAAACCTTTACTTAAAAAGTAAAATCTTGACCATACCAATCTGAGCAACTACAGGCCTATATCAAATCTATCGTTTTTGAGCAAAGTACTTGAAAAAGTTGTTTGTAATCAGTTAAATACCTTCCTCAACGAAAACAGTATCCTTGAAAAATTCAATCAGGTTTTAAATCAAATCACAGCACAGAAACGGGCTCTAGTAAAAATAGTCAATGATCTCAGACTAGCTACTGACTCAAACAAAGTCTCAATCCTTATTCTTCTGGATTTGAGTGCGGCATTTGACACCATTGATCATAGCATCCTAATTCACGCCTTATGAAGTGGGTGGGTCTCTCTGATAATGCTCTAAACTGGTTTCAAACCTACATTACTGGCAGAGATTTTTATATCAGTCTAGGAGATCATGTATCTGAAAAACATGACTTGCCTTTTGGTGTGGCCCAGGGAGCTGCCTTGGTCCCCTGCTATTTTCTCTATATATGCTTCCATTGGGAAACGTCATAAGTCAGCATAATGTAAACTTCCACAGCTCATGAATGATACCCAATTGTATATTTCTGTGGAGCCAACTAACCCAGATGGCCTTTGCTCCCTCACTGCATGCCTAACCTCCATTAATCAGTGGATGAGCAAAAACTTTTTGAAACTAAATGATGACAAAACAGAGGTACTTCTGGTTGGACCAAAACTAAAAAGCGAGATATTATTCTTAGTAATCTGGGGAACTTGGCACACCAGGTCAAACCAAAAGTAACAAGCCATCTTAGATGCAGAGTTAAGTTTTAAGCCCCATATCAGTAAAGTTACTCAGACAGCCTATTTCCACTTGAGAAACATTGCCAAAGTCACGGCCCTTTTAACTCAACAAGATGCAGAAAAACTAATTCACGCCTTTATCACTAGCAGGTTAGACTACTGCAATGCACTTTTCACTGGTCTTCCCAAAAACATCTAAAGAAATTGGCACTCATACAGAACTCTGCGGCTAAATTTTAACTAAGACCAAGAAGAGAACACATCACCCCTGTGTTGGCTGAACTGCACTGGCTCCTATTTCCTATAGAATTGATTTTAAGGTTATGTTAATTACTTACAAAGCTCTGAATGGCATAGCACCTTCATATATCTCTGAGCTTTTAATATCTTATCAACCACAAAGGAAACTTAGATCATCAATTCTAATCTTTTAATCATTACCCAAAGTGCTCCACAAACAAAGTGGAGAAGCTGCGTTTATCCATTATGCCCCCAAACTATGGAACACCCTGCCTCTGTACATCAAGCAGGCGAGTTCAGTAAATATTTTAAAAAGATCTGAAAACATACCTGTACAGGAAAGCTTTTAGTTAACTCATCTTATCCTGTAGACTACTTTTTCAGATTATTCTACATCTGCTACTATTGGAGGGCAGCCAGCCAGAAACAGATGGGCTCCCCTATTAAGTCAGGTTCTGCTCAAGGTTTCTTCCTGGAATATGGGAGTTTTTCCTTGCCACAGTTGCCATATAGGCGTGCTTGTGGGGGTAAGAGGGTTAAGGCTGCCAGTCTTTTTTCTATATTTTTGATATGTTGCTGGTAGATCATAAACAGCAAAGAAAAGTGATTGATAATGACTGACTGACTATTATTATGTTACATGCTTCAAATGTAAAGCACTTTGAGCTGCATTCTGTGTATGAAAGGTGCTATACAAATAAAGCTTATTATTATTATTATTATACATACATTACACACCCTAATTGAAAAACAAGTAAACCAAAACAAGAAGAAAATTTACGCCTGTTTTATTGATTTTAAAAAAGCTTTCGACTCCATTTGGCACACAGGCTTATTCTACAAAGTTATACAAAGTGGTGTAGGAGGTAAAACCTACGACCTGATAAAATCAATGTATACAGGAAGTAAATCGTAAGTAAAGGTTGGAAACAAAGAACAACTTTCATATCCCGGGGCGTGGAGTAAGACAAGGCTGCTGCTTAAGCCAACCCTATTTAACATTTACATAAATGAATTAGCAAGAATCATAGAAGCTCCACAGCACCCGGCCTTACCCTACAAGACACTGAGATCAAACTACTGCTCTTTGCTGATGATCTGGTACTACTCTCACCCACCCAACAGGGATTGCAGCAAAGCATTAGATCTGCTGGTGGAGTACTGCCAGACTTGGGCCCTGGCAGTAAACCCAAATAAAACCAAAATAATGGTATTTGAAAAGAGATCCAGATCTTAGATACAAAAACATAATTTCACAATAGGAACAAACACTATCACACACACAAAATGACTACAAATATTTAGGCCTAAAATAAGCTCAAATGGAAAATTCAATGTTGCAGTGAATGATCTGAGAGACAGGGCACGCAGAGCTTTCTATGCCATAAAACGGCAGATCCCTGTAGAAATCCCAATCAAAATCTGGTTGAAAATCTTTGAATCAGTGGTTGAACCAATTGCCCTCTATTGTAGTGATGTGTGGGGCCCACTTACAAACCAAGATTTCAATCAATGGGAAAAACACCCTATTGAAACCCTCCATACAGAGTTTTGCAAATTCATCTTAAAAGTACACAGATGTGCCACAAACAATGCCTGCAGAGCTGAACTAGGCCAATATCCTTTAATTCTAAAAATACAGAAAAGAGCGATCAAATTCTGGAAACACCTGAAAAGTAGTGACCCCTGCTCATTCCATTATAAAGTCAGTACCAGGAGATGAACAAAGAAAATGTCCCCTAACTAAGCTGGTCCTGAGTTTGATCTCATCAGACCACTCCACACACACAAATGCCCCACTGACACCGCAATATCTGAATCACAAAGCAACTGAAATTAGGATAAACCAAATTACAAAAACTATTAAACAAAATTACATAATCCACTGGAAGAATCAAACAAAAAATCAAAGTAAAATGCAATTCTATTTGGCCTTAAACAGAGAATATCAGCTAGCACCCTACCTGACACACATTCAAGACAAAAACCTGAGAACCGCACTGACCAAGTACAGACTCAGTGAACACAGC
>NC_063189.1:1254625-1259625 GCF_017589495.1 Alosa alosa
TTATTATCAGTTATGTAAGGGATAACGGCCGCATGAGGTGTCCTGTTATAACGGAATTAATGGATCTAGGCGAGGGCAAAAAAACTCTAAGTTGCCTCATGAGTCCATTAATTCCAATATAACTGGACACACCTCGGCGAGCCGTTATCCGCTTTTCCAGTTGCCACTGTAAAAAGCAAAGGAAACCTGCGGTTCTGTTTAAAAAAGAATTCCACTAGTTCAGCTTGTTGTACAACTTTAGTTGGCCCTATAATAACAGCGATAGCATGGACAGTTAGCTTGTTTACAGTTGATTCCATTGTTCTTAAAACCTGTCTCAGGCTCAACCGTTAGATCCTACTATGGTTGTTATAGTTACCATTCATAAGCATTGATATGGAACGGCGATTAAACTTTTTTTACCAGATCTACTTCATAGTTGTCCCATTATTCAGAATTAAAAGACACCCCGCCAGCCAATCAGAAAAGAGTATTTCTTCTCTCCGGGTGATAATAGTTATTATTTATGTCAGATATACAGGAAGGTGTTCTGTTCCTAGTGGGGAATCCCATTTAGGATGAGGATTCCCCCACCACCTACGAGCCCCTTCACCATTATACACAACATGACTGCAGCACACAACACACACAGCACAGTAGGCTGGCCACAGGCCCACAGTACAACAACTCTCCACATGCCCACAATACAGCAACTAGCCACCAGCACACAATACAACAACTAGCCACTAACTAGCCACACGCCCACAATACAGCCACACGCCCACAATACAACAACTAGCAACTAACTAGCCACTAACTAGCCACACGCCCACAATACAACAACTAGCAACTAACTAGCCACTAACTAGCCACACGCCCACAATACAACAACTCTCCACATGCCCACAATACAACAACTAGCCACCAGCACACAATACAACAACTAGCCACTAACTAGCCACACGCCCACAATACAACAACTAGCCACTAACTAGCCACACGCCCACAATACAGCCACACGCCCACAATACAACAACTAGCAACTAACTAGCCACTAACTAGCCACACGCCCACAATACAACAACTCTCCACACGGCCACAATACAACAACTAGCCACACGCCCACAATACAACAACTCTCCACACGCCCACAATACAACATTTAGCCACTAACTAGCCACACGCCCACAATACAACAACTAGCCACTAACTAGCCACACGCCCACAATACAACAACTAGCCACTAACTAGCCGCACGCCCACAATACAACAACTAGCCACACGCCCACAATACAACAACTAGCCATACACCCACAATACAACAACTAGCCACACACATGCATGCCCACAATACAACAACTAGCCACTAACTAGCCACACGCCCACAATACAACAACTAGCCACTAACTAGCCACACGCCCACAATACAGCAACTAGCCACACGCCCACAATACAACAACTAGCAACTAACTAGCCACTAACTAGCCACACGCCCACAATACAGCAACTAGCCACACGCCCACAATACAACAACTAGCCATACGCCCACAATACAACAACTAGCACCTAACTAGCCACTAACTAGCCACACGCCCACAATACAACAACTCTCCACATGCCCACAATACAACAACTAGCCACACGCCCACAATACAACAACTAGCCACTAACTAGCCGCACGCCCACAATACAGCAACTAGCCACTAACTAGCCACACGCCCACAATACAACAACTAGCCACTAACTAGCCACACGCCCACAATACAACCACTAGCCACTAACTAGCCACACGCCCACAATACAACCACTAGCCATACGCCCACAATACAACAACTAGCCACACACATGCCCACAATACAACAACTAGCCACACGCCCAGAATACAACAACTAGCCACTAACTAGCCACACGCCCACAATACAACAAATAGCCACTGACTACCACACGCCCACAATACAACAACTAGCCACACGCCCAGAACACAACAACTAGCCACTAACTAGCCACACGCCCACAATACAACAAATAGCCACTGACTACCACACGCCCACAATACAACAACTCTCCACACGCCCACAATACAACAACTAGCCACTAACTAGCCACACGCCCACAATACAGCAACTAGCCACTAACTAGCCACACGCCCACAATACAACAACTCTCCACATGCCCACAATACAACAACTAACCACTAACTAGCCACACGCCCACAATACAACAACTAGCCACACGACCACAATACAACAACTCTCCACAGGCTGGCGGCAGCCAAAGTGCCACATGTTGAACCCCGGATCTGTACATGCCCTCCTGCAGCAAAGAACATCACCAACAGCGCAGCCTTGTTGAGCACTAGCGCATGATTTAAACTGTTTACGTTTTACTGTATTTCTTTACGTTTTACTGTATTTCTTTACGTTTACGTTTAACTGTAGTTCTTTAAAGTAAACACACCATCTCAACCACGTGTGATTCCAGGCAACATGTTAAATCTCAACCGGCAAGACGAGCTGGAGCTTGTGTAGTCTTGACGAGGGCTTTCAGCCTTTTCTAGAGCAGCCTTTTCTAGAGCAGCCTGTTCTACGCTCACATTCTGCCTGATCCTGGTGTCATATTCCAACTAGTCCAGACTCAAACACACCCAGCAATAAGTGCGATGGCTGGCCGTGTGTGTGTGTGTGAGAGAGAGAGAGAGACAGGCTTACCTTTCATGACCAGACTCTTCTCCCTGACGAGAGGCTCCCTCCCCTCCTTTCCTGACCGCCGAGGCCACAGACTGACCTTCCTGGACTTCAGCATGCTGCACACACTCTCCTGTAGGGCTGCTCTCACTCTCCTGTAGGGCTATCAGACTGCTCTCTCCACACACACTCCTCCACACACACTCCTGTAGGGCTATCAGGCTGCTCTCACACACTCCAGCACACACACTCCTGCACGGCCATCAGACTGCTCTCACACTCTCTTGCACTATCGGAGCTGAAGTAAACGCCTCAAGCTGTCACACAGGTCTGTGGTGAGATGTGTGTGTCTGGGAGGCATACCCACATGCACCACACCCACACACACACACGTTTAGAGTATTTCTGAGGTTCAAACTCTGAGTGGAGAATAAAGGAAGAACATGGTGTATTTTTGGGGGACTTCCCTGCACACACCCCACACACAGATACACACTCACACACACACACACACACACTCACACACACACATACACAGACACACACTCCCTCTCCTCCAGCCTCAGGTTCCTACACTGGCCCAGATGCAAATAAACACCTAATCAGCAGGAGAGAGATATATAGATATGCATGTTTCTGTGTTGTTATTGTTATACTGTAATATATTGTACACTTATGTCTATGTATATATATATTATACTGTGATATAGTGTACACCTACAGTATACACCTAGTCTACACATATAGACACTTAGTTTTTCTGTGTCTTATTCCATGTTCCCTCCATACTTTGTATGACTGCTTTGGCAACACAAATGTCTTATTTGTCATGCCAATGAAGCATTTTGAATTGAATTGAATTGAAGAGAGAGAGAGAGGGAGAGAGAGAGGGAGGGAGAGAGAGCAGGGAAAGTCCGGCAGGAGAGAGGGAGAGAGAGAGAGAAAAAGAGGGAGAGCAGAGAGAGGGAGAGAGGGAGGGAGAGCAGAGAGAGAGGGACAGAGAGAAAGAGAGGGAGGGAAAGAGAGAGCAGGGAAACTCCGGCAGGTGTAGGTGGCTGCTGTTATCCCTTTATGCCTGTTTCCTCTACATCACGTGATTTCCTCTCTGTCTCTTCCACAGAGCTCCGCCTGCAGGCTAAACGTGTGTGTGCACTACTACGGCCCTACATATCTGTGTAATGATATCATCAGCAGGGGAGCGTTTGAATGAGTGAATGAGTCAGCTGAAATCATTACTTCTGCACTACTCTCATACGAGCCCTTACTGAGTTAGGAGAGCAGACTGAGTGCCATAAGCAGAGGGAAGAAGTGCTTCAAATGATGTTTTCTCAATGTTTACCCCCATTATCCCCAAGACATACAGTAGGCCTATGTGCAGATGAAATATATTTGTTATTTACTATATGTGACATTAAAAAAAAAACAATCCTAAAATATTAAAGCAGCAAAGTTTGTGAAACACAGAATTCAATGTCACTGTTAAATCGTTTGGCCACTGTATGCATTATTGAAATCAGTTACATAAAAGTCGTTTTGTGTCGGAACATCAAAAGAATGAGATATGGAACAGGTCACTGTTTCACCCATGGTGAAAGTGTCATTTAGTAATTCTGCATCTCCCAGTCTTGGAAGAAGGGTTTATATTCACAAAGATACACAGTGTTCCCGCATTACGCAGTGTCACAATTGCGCATTTCCCATGGGCTTCTTTTCGAAGAGTGACCCAGCACCAAGTTCACTTATAGGCCTATTATATAATCTATAAATCTCTGTTGCGCAGTGTTGAATCAGGCCTCACACACAGTAGATCAATGAAAGTCTCACAATGACTAACATCCATATCAGCGAATGAACAGTGTCACTCACATTTGACAGGAGTAAACGCGTGTGACCAATTAGGCGCTGGAGGTGAAGGCTCAGCGAGTGAATCCACTGACTGGCGTTAGGTTCGCATTCGCAAGCATCGAACACGAAGGTTCTAGAGGTAAGAGTTGCACTTCCACACGCTCCGTGATACTAAACATAGCACACTGCGTTATGCTGTGAATGATTCCGGAGTGTCAACTGCCGCAACTGACATATGTAAAAGTCTGCTTGACGTTGAGTGGGCGACATCATTATCTAGGCTAACTAACGTCACCGTGCGTAATTTAGCTGCGCCAACATGTAACTGTCAGTGTTACCCGACAATTAATGACTGCATTCCCTCTCCTCAAGATATATGATACCCTGGTTGGAGGAGTTTCATCGCCTGGACGGCCTGACCTGACAGCTCTCGTCCTTACACCCTAGATCACGACTCCAACCTTCAGTACCGTCAGCTGCGTCGCAGGGCGA
>NC_063189.1:1264625-1282291 GCF_017589495.1 Alosa alosa
TGTGTGCATGTGTGTGTGTATGCGTGTGTGTGTGTATGCGTGTGTGTGTGTGTGTATGCGTGTGTGTGTGTGTGTGTATGCGTGTGTGTGTGCGTGTGTGTGTGTGCGCGGTGTGTGTGTGTGTGTGTGTGTACGTGCGTGTGCGTATGCGTATGCGTATGCGTGTGTGTGTGTGTGTGCGTGTGCGTATGCGTATGCGTATGCGTGTGTGTGTGTGTGTATGCGTGTGTGTGTGCATGTGCGCGGTGTGTATGTATGTGTGTGTGTGTGTGTTCAAAGCGTGTGCATGTGCGCGCATAAAAGCGCAGGTAAAAGCGGTGTGCGCGCTGCAGTGTGTGTGTGTGTGTGCCAGTGTGTGTGTGTGTGTGTGTGTGTAGGCTGGCGATGACGAGGATGACGACTGGGCGGAGGAGACGACGGAGGAAGCTCAGCGAGATCAGTGACCACGCCAAGAACCTCACGCTCTCCGACGACCTCCACATGACCCTGGAGGAGAGGGTCAACATCTTCTGCCAACCACGTCGTAGGGGACACATTAAATGCGAGATATCGACGTTGACATCGCGATATCATCATTGTCGATATCATCATCGAATATATCATCGAATATTTATCATCAATATCAACACCTCCAGGGATGATGAGACGGTGAGTCTAATCAGCAATCATACGAACCCAGTGTGTTTTAACCTGATATTTGATCCCGTCTTGATTGACCTTATTAATCAACCCGGACGATCAAGATAAAGAATGTGGTGTGTGTGCGTGCATAAGATAGAGGCAGGTAAGGCAGGGCGCTACAGCGGGCAGTGTTGCTGGGCTGCAGCGCGATAGAGCAGCGCAGGTAGCAGGTACGTGCAAAAGCGCAGCGCCAGCAGCAGACAAAAGGCAGGGAAGCAGGCAGGCAAGCAGCAAGCAGGCAGGGTGCGGTGTGTAATGCGGTGCGTGTGCGCAAGTGCACGTGCGTATCCAGTACGCTACGGCGGTACGTGGCGGTCCAGGTACGCCACCACAGGTAAGTACGCCAGACAGTGGTACGCAGGCATTTACCGCTGGTGATGCGGCAGTATTTGCAAGTGTTTTGCCGGCACACCGCTGCGTACGCCAGGCAATGCAAGTGTACTACAGGCAGGCGGTACGCAGGCATACGGCCTGATTGTGCGCGCAGCGCGGTGTGTGTGTGTGTGTGTGTGAGCAGCAGAAGAAGGAGAACGGTACGTTGGTGGTGGTGGATCTGGTGCTGGAGGCGGAGCGACTGGACGTACGTGCGATGGGGCCGCTCATCCTCACGGAGCTGCTGCTTGACCACAACATCCGCCAGCAGATCCCCACATACAAGAGACACTTCCTACGCGTGAGTACCCACACACACACACCCACTCTCACACACCCACTCTCACACACACACTCTCACACACACACACACACACACACTCTCACACACACACTTCTCTCACACACACACACACACACACACACACACCAAAGTGTTTCCTATATACATTGACTTATTTGTGGCGCCCACCACAATATCAACATTGACCACCACACAAATGATTTTTTCCAGGTTGTACTAAATTGTGCTTAAATCTGGTTAGCATCATAATCATGCTGCAGCGCTAATTTGTTAAAACCGCTGCATTTCCAAGCTAATTCTGCCCCCCCTACCAACCACAAATAAAAATGTTATTCTCTGTGGGAAACACTGCATGTTGACATTATTAGACACAATAATAATAATGAGATGATATATAGATTATTTATCACACACACATCATACTTGAATAACAATAATAATAATACCTCCTCTTACACAATAATAATATTACACACACAGTATACATTTCACACACAATAATAATGCTTCAATAGTCATTTTACACACGCATTAACACGTTATCAATCATTCACGTTTCACACAATATATTTCACACACATACATAATTTCCACACACACACACACACATTCTCACACATACATTTCTTTCTTTCATTGAATAATTTCAGACACTACACATAGTCAATATCATCACATATTGATCAATAATCTCTTCATACACACTTTCTTTCACACACACACACATTTCTTTCCTCCCCACACATTACACACTTCATTATCATCATTAATAGACATCATCACATTCCCCATTAATTCCTACACTCAATAATATCATCATTAACACGCGATTAATATCATCATTAATATCGCGACACATTTTCTCATTGACACACACACATTCACACATACAGTAAGAGGGCTCGAGGCTACTGCTGGAGGGCTTTTGTGTTTGTGGGTCTAATTTAGTGTGTGTGGTGTGTGTGTGTGGAGTGTGTGTGTGTGTGTGTGTGTGGAGAAGCTCCATCAGACGTGTGTGTGTGTGTGGTGTATGTGGTGTGTGTGTGTGTGTGTGTGTGGTGTGCGTGTGTGGTGTGTGTGTGTGGTGTGCGTGTGTGGTGTGTGTGTGTGTGTGTAGTTCTGCCATAATGATAAGAAGGCTCAGAGGTACCTGCTGGGGGGTGTGGAGTGTGTGGTGAAGCTCCATCAGACGCAGCTGTTGCCACGGGTACCGGTCATCCTCAAGGATCTCTATGACAACGACCTGCTGGACGAGGACGTCATTCTGGCCTGGGCTGAGAAGGTAAAGAACACACGCAAAGACTAACATAAACACACACACACACACACACACACACACACACACACACACAGTCTAATATGAACACACACACACACACACACACACACACAGTCTAATATGAATTAATAAAACACACACACACACATTATTAGTCACACACACACACACAGAGTCTAATATGAACACACAATAATAATAATACAATACAGAGTCTAATATGAACACACACACACACACACACACACACACACACACACACACACACACACTCACGGCTACACACACACACACTCAAGGCTATATTTTTAACGCCTGAAACGCAGGAAGTGTCTTTTAAAAAAACGCAAGTCACTTTGAGGGCGATCTTAGCCGATGATGCTATTTTATCACCGATATTCGACTGTTGCGCCAGGCTAAATCTAAAATGGGGTGGTCTGAAGTAGCTACATTAATCATGGGTGTGGTTTAGTTTAACGTGTAATAAACCAATCAGGCTGCCATCTCACATTCCTTTAACAACAGGCACGCTTTTTTCCATAGCTGATTGCTATTATGGTGGCTGGTTTGCCAGGGCGCAGCCAGGAGCCGTTCACAGCTTATAATTTTACTGTTCAGTTAGAAACTGTCAGCTATTGATTTTTTTCTTGACAAAATGTAATACAGAATTGTCACAAAGACATACTTTACGATGTTTTGGGATCACTTACTGAATCACGAGATTATGAATGCATGGTGATATTTTTGTTATGTACAATGTAATCTAACATTACCTCTATAGACAATGCAGCTCTTCTGTCCAGTTAATCTCTTTCTTCCGCGCTGCCGCTGGGGCATTTGGGTTAAATGGCATCGGGCATGCACCCAACATCACGCCTCCTTAAGTCATCATCTAATATTTCCTAATTTATGTCATCAACACACCTCCGATTGTGAAAATGTGTACGCCAGATTTCATCTAATGGACACCACACTGATTTCCTCGAAAGTGGTAATATTTTTCTTGAAATTATGTATGGTTTACCGAAATGGGAACTATGTTGTATAGATGAGTGAGCAAAGTGTGCGCTGGAAAGTACAGGCGGCCTGTGAGAAAACAGTTTCCAAGTTGACCTAACTTTCAACTCTGCACAGTATATCCCATTAACTGCATGACAGTAGGCTATTTACAATATTTTCTGTTAAGTAGAGTTTGTAAACACTTTATCATCAACTTAATGCACGACAACATTCGCTTGAGCAGGAGAGTGAATGAATGGGTGCAGCAACTACAGAAATGTAGCCATACTTGCTGCTTTCTTGTACTATTTGCTGGTTAATAGCTCATAAAAGCTGATTTAAGCTAATTCACTAACTCAAGACTTTCAAGGCCATCATGGATATAAAACTTTTGAAAATAAATAAAGGATGAAGGGAAATATGCTTGGAGTTATTTCAGATGGGCTACAACAAGGTAGTCAAAATTCTGGTGCTTAAAACCAGCTTAGCTGGAATAATGCTTAGGCTGATAAAGCGACGTACGAATGTTTAAAGCCATACATAAACGGTAAATTGGAACAAAACTAAAGGCAATCTTTGGCCTTTATAGTAGGCTGTATAAAGTTGTCCAAAATTAATAGGTCATAATAGGCGTTATTGTAAATATATTGCATGTAGATGTTGTAGGCTACTCATTTTTAGGTCACCAATGCACCTAACAAAACCGGAAATCACGGGGTGTCTGTAGATTGGTGTGCAAAATATATTCATTCCACGCAGGCCCTCAAAATAGCATTTGCATTTGCGCCATTAGACTGCTAGACCAGGGAGTTCCTGGTCTGTGGCGAATTGTTTTCGGAAACTGCAAAATATCAACAGTGAACGCTTTCGCCGAACACGCCTCGCGTTTTTTTTCATGAACCGCCCGGTGGGCTTAATCAATTCCCTAATTTACAGGCACGCACCTGTGGAGGAAAAAATTCCAATATGTGCTGACTGCAAAATAGGAAAGACAAAAGCCGAGTATACAAAGTCAATTATGCGCTAACGACGATAGAGCCCACACACAGTCTAATATGAACACACAAACACACACACACATACACACACAATACATAGTCTAACATGAACACACACACACACACACATGCAGAGTCTAACATGAACTCAACAGCTTTCTGTGTAGGGCTAGTTCCACGTGGCTGTTGCTGCAACCCTGTGGCTGCAACACCTAAAACTACATGGAACAAGAACACTGGGGATTTCTGCCAGAGTTAGCAAGCTAACTACCTAAGCTTTATGCCACAATGCTACATACCCAGTTGAAGCTTCTCTCTCATACAAATTAACATCCACCAGAATGTCTATACGAAAATGTTCATCATGTAATGTCAACTATTTAACTAGTTAGACTGATGATGCAAAGTTTGCTAGCAAGTAAGCTAATATGGAAAGTTCGCTAGCAAGTTAGCTATGGCTAAGATGGAGAGTCTGTTTTAGAATGTGTTGTGTTTGGGGATATCACCATCTAGCTTAGGTTGAGTAAAACATTAATAGTTTGGCCTTACAGTACAGTTTCTCAAACTTTTCAGTTTCAGGACCACTTAACTAACCCTAGCTAAAAAAAAAAAAAAAAAAAAAAAAGATTAGACCTACTTCAACAGTAGCCTATAATTAGTCTACACTATAGGGCCTACCACCTGAACCACCTTGCTTATTGTCTTTGCACTTGCTTATTGTGTGATTCAAACTGTATGATTTAAACTGGCATATCTTACATAGACAGTGCAGAACTGTTTTACATACAAGTTGGTTCAATATTGCAAACAACTCATCTATATTATATTTACCACGCCTGCTCAAGGACCACTTGGGATAGTATTGTGACCACCAGTGATTCCTGGACCACACTTTGAGAAACACTGATCTACGAATATGACCCCGGTCCAGTCAAATCTTTTTATATCTATGGTCAAACCCAGCCGAAATGGCATAACTGTAGCTCGACTTTACCTGTGCATGTAAAACATACTGACTGACAAAAAAATCAGAATGAGTAATTATAACAGACGAAAGTAGCCCTGTGGACACACACAATCTTGTTGGAAAATTGAGATGTGTGAAACACTATTTGACCTCAAAATGGTAATCAGAAATAATTTGTTATGAAAAAAAGACTAAAATGTGTTGACTAAAACTGACTAAGACTAAGATACCTTTAGTTTTCTTTTTTTTTTGACTAAAAAACTAGACTAAAATGACGACTTTAGCCCACTAAAAGACTAAAAAAGACATTTCGTCACAAGACTAAGACTAAGACTAAAATTAAAATAGGTGACAAAATTAACATTATTATTCTTCTGGGGCCAGGGTGGTTATCAGCCTTCTGGGGCCCCGGCTGCTGCCTTCGATCCCCTGAAGTCCAGTCCGCCCAGTTACCATGTATGGCCACGAGGGGGCACTGTAGGAGTCTAGGGCCCAGTTACCATGTATGGCCACGAGGGGGCACTGTAGGAGTCTAGGGCCCAGTTACCATGTATGGCCAATGAGGGGCAGGAGTCTTAAGGTGGAGAGGCTGTGTACCGACAGGAAGAGACTAGCCGGTGGCATCAGAATGTAGCAAGCAGAAGCAAAAGCAGCAATAACTACTGAGCTACTAACCCAGTACTACTGCACTGACGCATCACACACACACACACAATAACCTCAGAGGTAACATGCTGCGGTTGTGTCAGGTGTCTAAGAAGCACGCGGTCGGCGAGCCAACATGAGAGATCCACGCTTAGGGCGGCAGCCCTTCATCACCCGCAGCAGAGGAGGAAGAGGATGACCAGAGCCTGAGGTCAGCAGCACCACCTCACCGCGGGTGTGTGTGTGAATGTCTGTGTGTGTGTGTGTGGCTGAGAACCTAGAGGTCAGCAGCAACTACCCCACCGTGCAGTGTGTGTGTGTGTGTGTGTGTGGGCCAGAACCAGAGGTCCCAGCACCACCACCGCCAACCATGTGTGTGTGTGTGCGTGTGTGTGACGAGAACCCGAGGTCCATCACCACCCAGATAATCGCGTGTGTGTGTGTGTGTGTGTGTGTGTGTGACGAGAACCTAGAGGTCAGCATCACCACCGTACCGTGTGTGTGTGTGTGTGTGTGTGTGTGTGACGAGAACCCAGAGGTCAGCACCACCGCATCGCGTGCGTGTGTGCGTGTGTGTGTGTGCGTGCGTGCGTGCGTGACTAGAACACAGAGGTCAGCATCACCAATCGCACGCGGTGTGTGTGTGTGTGTGTGTGTGTGTGACGAGAACCCAGAGGTCAGCAGCACCAATCCGCACTGTGCAGTGTGTGTGTGTGTGTGTGTGTGTGTGTGTGTGATTCAGAACCCAGAGGTCAAAGGTTAACCACCTCACCGTGGTGTGTGTGTGTGTGTGTGTGTGTGTGATCTATGAACCCAGAGGTCAGCATCACCCACCTCACCGTGTGTGTGTGTGTGTGTGTGTGTGTGTGTGTGTGGCTGAACCCAGAGGGCACCAATCACCACCCACCGTGTGTGTGTGTGTGTGTGGCGAGAACCCAGAGGTCAGCAGTGTGTGTGTGTGTGTGTGTGTGTGTGTGTGTAACAGAACCCAGAGGTCAGCATCACCACCTGCCTGCGGTGTGTGTGTGTGTGTGTGGGGGAGAACCCAGAGGTCAGCAGCACCACCCCAATCGCAGGTGTGTGTGTGTGTGTGTGTGTGTGTGTGTGCAGAACCCAGAGGTCAGCAGCACCACCTCACCGCAGGTGTGTGTGTGTGTGTGTGTGTGGCTTAGAACCCAGAGGTCAGCATCACCACCTTAGTGTGTGTGTGTGTGTGGCAGAACCTAGATCGCCAGCATCACCACCTTACCGGTGTGTGTGTGTGTGTGTGTGTGTGGGGCGAGAACCTAGAGGTCAGCAGCACCACCTCACCGTGTGTGTGTGTGACGAGAACCTAGAGGTCAGCATCACCACCGTACCGTGTGTGTGTGTGTGTGTGTGTGTGTGTGTGTGTGTGCGAGAAACCCAGAGGTCAGCATCACCAATCGCACGCGGTGTGTGTGTGTGTGTGTGATGATGAGAACCATAGAGGTCAGCATCACCACCGCACTGCGGTGTGTGTGTGTGTGTGTGTGTGTGTGTGTGTGCGTATGAGAACCCAGAGGTAACAAGAATCACCACCCACCCGATGTGTGTGTGTATGAGAACCCAGAGGTCAGCAGCACCCCACCCTCAATCGTGTGTGTGTGTGTGTGTGTGTGTGTGTGTCCGTGTGGCAGAACCTAGAGGTCAAAGCAGCACCACCCTCACCGCAAGTGTGTGTGTGTGTATGAGAACCTAGAGGTCAGCATCACCACCTTACCGCGGTGTGTGTGTGTGGCAGAACCTAGACGCCAAAGCATCACCACCCTACCGCAGGTGTGTGTGTGTGTGTGTGTGTGTGTGTGTGTGAACCTAGATCGCCAGCATCACCCCACCCTACCATGTGTGTGTGTGTGTGTGTGTGTGTGTGTGATGAACCTAGAGGTCAGCAGCACCACCTCAATCGCGGTGTGTGTGTGTGTGTGTGTGTGTGTGTGTGTGATGACGAGAACCTAGAGGTCAGCATCACCAATCGCATCGGTGTGTGTGTGTGTGTGTGTACAGAACCTAGAGGTCAGACATCAACAACCCACCGCGGTGTGTGTGTATGAACCCAGAGGTCAGCATCACCACCCACCGCAGTGTGTGTGTGTGTGTGTGGCTTAGAACCCAGAGGTCAGCAGCAAATCACCCGCCACTGTGTGTGTGTGTGTGTGTGTGTGTATTTAAGAACCTAGAGGTCAGCATCACCACCCACCGCGGTGTGTGTGTGTGTGTTGGGAGAACCTAGAGGTCAGCAGCACCACCCCACCGTGTGTGTGTGTGTGTGTGTGTGGCGAACCCAGAGGTCAGCAGCACCACCCCACCGGTGTGTGTGTGTGTGTGTGTGTGTGGCGAAACCCAGAGGTCAGCAGCACCACCCACCGCAGTGTGTGTGTGTGTGTGTGTGTGTGTGTGTGTGTGATCTAGAAACCTAGAGGTCAGCATCACCACCGCATCGCGTGTGTGTGTGTGTGTGTGTGTGGTTTAGAACCCAGAGGGTCAAATCATCAACCCTTAATCGCGGTGTGTGTGTGTGGCACAGAACCCAGAGGTCAAAGATCACCACCTCACCGCGTGTGTGTGTGTGTGTGTGTGTGTGTGTGTGTGTGTGTTAGAACCTGGCAGAACCCAGAGGTCAAAGTGTGTGTGTGTGTGTGTGTGGCCATCCACCGCATGTGTGTGTGTGTGTGTGTGTGTGTGTGTGTAGAACCCGAGAGGTCAACATCACCAACCTTACCCACCGTGTGTGTGTGTGGGGAGAACCCAGAACCCAGATGCACCAACTCACCACCGCGTGTGTGTGTGTGTGTGTGTGTGTGTGTGTGTGCGTGCGGTGTGTATGAACCCAGAGGTCAGCAGCACCACCTCAATCGTGTGTGTGTGTGTGTGTGTGTGTGTGAACCCTGAGGTCAAAGCATCACCCACCGTACCGTGTGTGTGTGTGTGAACCTGACGTCAGCACCCAATCGCGGCATGTGTGTGCGTGTGTGTGTGTGTGTGTGTGTGAGAACCTGAGGTCAGCATCAACTAATCTGACGATGTGTGTGTGTGTGACGAGAACCCAGATAACAAAGACCGTCCACCAACCTCACCGTGCGTGCGTGTGTGTGTGTGTGTGACGAAACCCAGAGGTCAGCATCACCAATCGCACGCAGTGTGTGTGTGTGTGCGGTGATGAGAACCTAGAGGTCAGCATCACCACCGCATCGCGTGTGTGTGTGTGTGTGTGTGTGTGTGGACGAGAACCTGAGGTCAGCATCACCACCTTACCAGATGTGTGTGTGTGTGGCGAGAACCAGAGGTCAGCAGCACCACCTCACAGTGTGTGTGTGTGTGTGTGTGTGTGTGTGTGTGGCGAAACCTAGAGGTCAGCAGAACCACCTTACCCCAACGGTGTGTGTGTGTGTGTGTGTGTGTGTGGCTAACCTAGAGGTCAGCATCACCACCTTACCATGTGTGTGTGTGTGAATCTAGACGCCAGCATCACCACCCTACCGCGGTGTGTGTGTGTGTGTGGGCGGAGAACCTAGATCGCCAGCAGCACCACCTCACCACATGTGTGTGTGTGTGTGTGTGGCTTATGAACCCAGAGGTCAGCAGCACCACCACCGCGGTGTGTGTGTGTGTGTGTGTGTGTGAACCTAGAGGTCAGCATCACCAACCCGCATCAGTGTGTGTGTGTGTGGCGAGAACCTAGAGGTCAGCATCACCACCCACCGCGGTGTGTGTGTGTGTGTGGCGAGAACCTAGAGGTCAGCATCACCACCTTACCGTGTGTGTGTGTGTGGCGAGAACCTAGACGTCAGCATCACCACCTCACCGTGTGTGTGTGTGACGAGAACCTAGAGGTCAGCATCACCACCGTACCGAGTGTGTGTGTGTGTGGAGAACTTAGAGGTCAGCATCACCACCTTACCGTGTGTGTGTGTGTGTGTGTGTGTGTGTGTGTGTGTGTGCACGAGAACCTGGGAGGTCAGCATCACCACCTCACCGCGGTGCGTGGCTATGAACCCAGAGGTCAGCAGTCACCGTGTGTGTGTGTGTGTGTGTGTGTGTGTGTGTGTGTGGCGAGAACCTAGAGGTCAGCAGCACCACCTCACCGTGTGTGTGTGTGTGTGTGTGTGTGTGTGTGTGGCGAGAACCTAGAGGTCAGCATCACCACCTTACCGTGTGTGTGTGTGGCTATAACCCAGACGGCCAGCATCACCACCTTACCATGTGTGTGTGTGTGTGTGTGTGTGGCGAGAACCTAGAAGTCAGCAGCACCACCTCACCGTGTGTGTGTGTGTGTGTGTGTGTGTGTGTGTGTGTGTGTGTGTGTGTGTGTGGCTTATGAACCCAGATCGGCCAGCATCACCCACCTACCGCGGTGTGTGTGTGTGTGTGTGTGTGTGGGGCCAGAACTGAGGTCAGCAGCACCACCTCACCGCAGTGTGTGTGATGAGAACCTAGAGGTCAGCATCCCACTGCCACCGTGTGTGTGTGTGTGGCGAGAACCTAGAGGTCAGCAGCACCACCTCACCGTGTGTGTGTGTGTGGCGAGAACCTAGAGGTCAGCATCACCACCTTACCGTGTGTGTGTGTGTGTGGCGAACCCAGACGTCCAGCATCACCTCACCTCAATCGCAGTGTGTGTGTGACGAGAACCCATAGGAGGTCAGCATCACCAATCGCACCGAAAGTGTGTGTGGCTTAGAACTTGAGGTCAGCATCACCACCCACCGCGTGTGTGTGTGTGTGTGTGTGTGTGTGTGGCGAGAACCTAGAGGTCAGCATCACCACCTTACCGTGTGTGTGTGTGTGTGTGTGGCGAGAACCTAGAGGTCAGCAGCACCACCTCACCGTGTGTGTGTGTGTGTGTGTGTGTGTGTGGTGAACCCTAGAGGTCGCAGCACCACCACCCCGTCCGTGTGTGTGTGTGTGTGTGTGTGTGTGTGTGGCGAGAACCTAGAGGTCAGCATCACCACCTTACCGTGTGTGTGTGTGGCGAGAACCTAGACGTCAGCATCACCACCTTACCATGTGTGTGTGTGTGTGTGTGTGTGTGTGTGTGTGTGGCTGATGAACCCAGAAGTCCAGCAGCACCACCTCACCGCAAGTGTGTGTGTGTGTGTGTGTGTGTGTGTGTGTGTGTGATGAGAACCAGAGGTCAAAGATCACCACCCAAGACCGTGTGTGTGTGTGTGTGTGTGTGTGTATGTGTATGTGTTAGAACCTAGAGGTCAGCATCACAACCCCGTGGTGTGTGTGTGTGTGCGTGCGGCTTATGAACCCAGATGGTCTTAAGCAACCACCCACAATCGCGGTGTGTGTGTGTGTGTGTGTGTGTGTGTGTGTGTGGCGAGAACCTAGAGGTCAGCATCACCACCTTACCGTGTGTGTGTGTGTGGCGAGAACCTGGATCGCCCAGCATCACCACCTTACCATGTGTGTGTGTGTGTGACGAACCTAGAGGTCAGCATCACCAATGCACCGTGTGTGTGTGTGTGTGTGTGTGTGTGGCGAGAACCTAGAGGTCAGCATCACCACCTTACCGTGTGTGTGTGTGTGTGTGTGTGTGTGTGTGTGTGTGTGTGTGTGTGTGACGAGAACCTAGAGGTCAAAGATCACCACCCAATCGCGGTGTGTGTGTGTGTGTGTGTGCATGAACCTAGAGGTCAGCATCACCCCAATCTTTACCGTGTGTGTGTGTGTGTGTGTGTGGCGAGAACCTAGAGGTCAGCATCACCACCTTACCGTGTGTGTGTGTGTGTGTGTGTGTATGAGAACCTAGAGGTCAGCATCACCACCTTACCGTGTGGTGTGTGTGTGTGTGTGTGGCGAGAACCTAGAGGTCAGCATCACCACCTTACCGTGTGTGTGTGTGTGTGTGTGTGTGTGTGTGGCGAGAACCTAGAGGTCAGCATCACCACCTTACCGGTGTGTGTGTGTGTGACGAGAACCTAGAGGTCAGCATCACCACCGTACCGTGTGTGTGTGTGTGTGTGTGTGGCGAGAACCTAGAGGTCAGCATCACTACCTTACCGGTGTGTGTGTGTGTGTGTGTGTGTGTGTGTGGCGAGAACCTAGAGGTCAGCAGCACCACCTCACCCGTGTGTGTGTGTGTGTGTGTGTGTGTGCGTGGCGAGAACCCAGAGGTCAGCATCACCACCTTGCAATGTGTGTGTGTGAGTGTGTGTGTGTGTGAAAACCTAGAGGTCAAAGCATCACCACCTTTAACGTGTGTGTGTGTGTGTGTGTGTGTGTGTGTGTGCGGACGAGAACCCAGGGGAGGTCAGCATCACCACCTTTACCGTGGTGTGTGTGTGTGTGTGTGTGGCGAGAACCTAGAGGTCAGCATCACCACCTTACCGTGTGTGTGTGTGAGTGTGTGTGTGTGTGTGTGATGAGAACCTAGAGGTCAGCATCACCCCCTTACCGTGTGTGTGTGTGTGTGTGTGTGTGTGTGTGGTGTTACCTATGTATATGTAATGTATGTGCGTGTGTGTGTGTGTTAATGTGTGTGTGTGTGTGTGTGTGTGTGTGTGTGTGATCAGGTGGTGTACTCGTCCTCGGCGCGGGAGCTGAAGGTGGAGAAGGTGCAGCCAGTGGTGGAGAAGGACGATGATGACATCGACATCGACGCCATCTAGCTCCTCCCACCACCATGCCGTCTAGTTTTCCCTCTTAAGCCGTTAAATAAATGTTTTGGTATTCAGAGACGCCTGCCTTAAATAAATAAATAATAATAATACATGTTTTGGTATTCAGAGACGCCTGCCTTAAATAAATAAATAAATAAATAATAATAATACATGTTTTGGTATTCAGAGACGCCTGCCTTAAATAAATAAATAAATAATAATAATACATGTTTTGGTATTCAGAGATTCCTGCCTGTTAAATAAATAAATAAATAAATAAAATAATAATAATAATAATAAATGTTTTGGTATTCAGAGACACCTGCCTGTTTGGCTGCAGCTCCCAGGATCAGCCTCAAGTCTCAGGAGCGGTCAGTAAGGTCTCTCAGGAGCCATCAGTATGGTCTCAGGAGCAATCAGTAAGGTCTCAAGTCTCAGGAGTGATCAGTATGGTCTCAGGAGCAGTCAGTAAGGTCTCAAGTCTCAGGAGCGATCAGTAAGGTCTCTCAGGAGTGATCATTAAGGTACATTGAGGGACATTTCAACATTCGTCTTTCTGTTGCTGTGCTAACAGCAAGAATTACTACTACAAAACTGCTGCACTAACTAAACGAGGTGTGAAGCTAGGACTAACGGGTGGAGCTAGGACTAACGGGGGTGGGGTTAGGACTAACGGGGGTGGAGCTAGGACTAACGGGGTGGAGCTAGGACTAACGGGTGTGGAGCTAGGACTAACGTGACTTTGCTCATAGATTGGCGTCAAATTGTGCTCTCACCAACAACCATGTATCTTAATAGGCTAATATTCTAAGGTCGCCTTCAAGCAAACAAAACAACACTTTGAAAAACATCTGTTTCGCTGGAAAGGGCAAGGAAGTAGCAACAGGATCTCAGTACAGAGGCCGACAGGTCCAGCCGTAGGGCTAATGTTATGAGGGTATTGAAATATGGGATGTTTTACAGGAAAATATTGAAATGGGAGGGTTGACAGCTATGCTGTACTGGTAACTCTATGGAGTTAGAGCAATATACTGGTAACTCTATGGGGTTAGAGCCAGGGCTCCGAACCGGTTCAAGGAACGAAAACGAAAACCGAAAACGAACGGAATTTTACGAGGAGCGAAACGAAACGAAAAAAAAAATGGTCTTTAACTGTTCCGAACAGAAACGTTATTCTGAAATCCACAAAACCGCTAATAACGCTTTTTTTTTTTTCTCTATATATTTTATAAAATTTCGGCAAAAGCATATCCTATGTCAGGGAAACTATTTCCGGTTGTGCTAAAAACAAGCCCGCATCTACACTGTTAATGTGAGATAACAAGCCGCTATGTAGCCAACTACTGTAGGCTTAACAGCCTAATAATTTGATTTCTGCAGTTTGAAAAAAAAAAATCCATAAAATGGACCTTTGGTCCAAATGTGTATATTTTTGTCTTACTGTTGTAATGTAACCTATCCGGCCTGCCACTGGATCTTAGGCCAGCCTCAGAGCGTAGGCTACTGAAACTGATTTGGAAATTGTTTGTAGCCTATGCGTGCATAGCCTATTTTGCCTGTCCACGCTTTGTCGCTTTAAAGTCGGATTTGAAATGTTTATGCAATTATAGCCTATTCTATGTAGAAGAGCAAAACAGGAAATTTGAGATAGGCCTTGTCAGCAACAGACAGGTTCGCTTTATAAACAGGGTTGGAATTAGCCAAGCCTTTGAAGATCTCCATATGGATAAAACTTAGCTACAACCAGGTAAGAGTTTAGCACGATCCAGAAATATTTTTTGATAAGAAATTATTTATAGGCATAGGTTAGGCCTATAGTAAGTCTGTAGGCGATGGATATTCCATCTGAATGTTTTGGATGTCGCCTGTGATTTATTATTTTTGGGCATAGCTACGTATATAGGCTAAATCAAGAGGAAATAATGAGTATGTCTATTCTAAGGTAAAGTCCACAAAAAAATAGACTTGATAGGCCCGGCCAAACACTGCGGAACTTTAAGAACGAACGATATTTTATGTTCGAGGAACCGGTTCAGGACCGACATGTTGGTGGCGAACGCGATGCAAGAACAAAACGCGCAAACATAGGCCTACCTGAACCGCTCGAACGAACGCTTGAAAAACACTTTCGCTTTCAAGCCCTGTTAGATAATGTACTGGTATCTACATGTATATGGGCTTAGAGCAATGTACTGGTAACTCCTGAAAATGGTTTCAAGAGAAAGAGGGATTCTGAAATGAATCGTGTAATCCAGTCTTGGTTTTTAAAAAAGAATTGAGACACAAACACACTGGTACTCACTAGTAACTAGGAGCTGGTGACCTGGGTATCCTGGGTAAAAGTCTTGGGTATCTGGAAGTCCTGGGTAAAAGTCTTGGGTATCTGGACCACAGCGACCCAACCCAAGGGGAGCAAAGTCATATGGATGACCTCATGGATGACCTGGTCCTGGACAGCACAACATGGGGGTTCTGATCCAAAAACTAGTCCCCGATTTCTACCTTCCAGACGCGACAGATCAGATGTGTGTGTGTTATGTGTGTTTGTGTGTGTTGCTCATTCAGGTAAGGGCCATTTCTCACACAGGTACGGCTAGTTCCGCTGTAACTGCCATGTGTGTGTAAGAACACAGCCTTTACTAATGTGAGCTTTTACTAATCCAGGAGAGTAGGCTTCAACACACACACACACACTCTGTAAGCAGCAGGCTGGTGCTTTATAGATCACATGGTCAGCAGCCTGGTGTGGGATCACATGGGTTTGGTCTGGACATGAGGGACAGCTCAAGGTTAGGGGGATTTAAAGCTGCCATCGCCAGATTGGCCACAAGGTGGTGCTGCTGAGGCACAGCTTCATGAACCACTGCATAGGAAATGTGCTTCTGATCTCACACAGCACACACACACACACCAGCACAGTAACTCAAACACACACACCAGCAGACAGTAACTTGCACACACACACACACACACCAGCAGACAGTAACTCACACACACCAGCAGACAGTAACACACACACACCAGCAGACAGTAACTCACACACACACACATACACACACACACACCAGTAGACACTAACTCACACACACACACAGACACCAGCAGACAGTAACTCACACTAATAATATTGGCTACACAATACCAATAATAATATCAGCAGCAGTAACTCACACAAACACACAAACACACACCAAGACAGTAATTCACAGCAGAGCTAGTAATCCCCGTTACTACACACACACACACACACAGAAAATGCTCCAGTAGACACTTAACTCGCTTTTAATAATACACACACACACACCAGCAGACAGTAACTCTCACACACACACACACACACCAGCAGACAGTAACTCGCACACACACACCAGCAGACAGTAACTCACACACACATACACACACACACACACCAGTAGACACTAACTCACACACACACACCAGCAGCAGTAACTCACACAAACACACACACACACCAGCAGACAGTAACTCTCACACACACACACACACACCAGTAGACACTAACTCACACACACACACACACACACCAGAGACAGTAATCTCCCACACACACGCCATTACACAATACCAGTAGACAGTAATTCCACTACTAATACACCAGTAGATAAAAAATCTCACACACACAATAATACACCAGTAGACACTAACTCACACACACACACAAACACACACACACACCAGTAGACACTAACTCACACACACACACACACACCGCAGACAGTAACTCACACACACACACACACACACCAGCAGACAGTAACTCGCACACACGCACACACACACCAGCAGACAGTAACTCACACACACATACACACACACACACACCAGTAGACACTAACTCACACACACACACACCAGCAGACAGTAACTCACACACACACACACCAGCAGACAGTAACTCACACACACACACCAGCAGACAGTAACTCACACACACACCAGCAGACAGTAACACAATTAATACTAATAATAACACCAGCAGCAGACAGTAACTCCCCAAGGCCACACACCAGCAGACAGTAACTCACCACCACACACACACCAGTAGACACTAACTCACACACACACACACCAGCAGACAGTAACTCACACACACACACACACACACACACACACCAGTAGACACTAACTCACACACACATACACACACATACTCAGTAGATAGTAAATCTCACATGACACACACACCTTTCAGCACACAGTAACTCACTACCAAGTACTCAATATGTGTAGGGTCGTCACAATACACACACACACACACATACACACCTAGGGAGGAGTCAGCAGAGGTCCAACTCTGGAACGGAACCGGACAGAACCCTGAGCTGATCCTGATACTGTGGAAAACCGGACAGAACCTGAACTGACCCTGATACTGTGGAGGAACCAGACAGAACCTGAGCTGACCCCTGATACTGGTGGAGAACCCTGATACTGTGGGAGAACTGTGACAGAACCCTGATACTGTGGAGAACCGACAGAACCCTGAGCTGACCCTGATACTGTGGAGAATCCTGATACTGTGGAGAACCAGACAGAACCCTGAGCTGACCCTGATACTGTGGAGGACCCTGAGCTGACCCTGATATTGTGGAGAACCCTGATACTGTGAAGAACCCTGATACTGTGGAGAACCAGACAGAACCCTGAGCTGACCCTGATACTGTGGAGAACCGACCTCTGACCTCGGTACCTCAGAAAATCAGAGCGACGCGACGTTACATCATGTCCACTGAAGAGACGTTACATTCTGTCCACTGAAGAGACGTTACATTGT
>NC_063189.1:1282791-1295666 GCF_017589495.1 Alosa alosa
ATTTGTGCTTTTTTTCTCTTTGTTTCTTCCTTGTTTGAGATCCATAGTGCTTAAAACAGTGGCTGGGAGAAATGGACCACTGTTGTTGATGAATGAAGCAAATGGCAACCCTTGTGGGAAGGAGATACTAGTGCCAGGACAGATGTAAAGGAAATGGAAACATGACAGTGATGCCAATGATGCCAGAACTAATGCTCCTCATAGAGGATTGGAGAAAGGAGGAAAATTAGGATACAGTATGCTGGCTGGAAGCAAAACCAGCTCTTTCATTGGTGAAGTGGGATTGGTGTGGACTCCCTCCAGTCCAACAGCCAAGCCACCAATGTTCTCAGAGCATATGAGATGGAGTGCAGAACTAAGACAATGGCTTTTGTTTTGTGAATTGCAACATAAAGTAACATACTTCACACTTAGCGCAGCATCAACATTTGCTAATACATCTGCGTTTGCATTTACACTCTGCCATCTCGAGGAACAAGCAATGGACTAAAACTGTGTGTAATGAGAATGTATTATTAATAGTTTGGTGTTACTTTGTTTTCAGAGAAGAGGTAATTATAGCATGTAACCTATCTTCATGTAGAAGCTTAGAATATTATAGGACTAGCCCTATCTGAAAAACACCCATCAGGAATTCTGATGTGATCTGTTTGCTCATTTGATGAATGTTTGGGGATGGAAAAGCATATGTGTAGTTGAAGGAAAGTTTCTCCTCTCGCTTGTTGTAAACAAGTGTTGCTGTAATAACAGGACAGTAGAAGAGTTTCCCTTATGAAGGTTTTTTCCTCTAAAAACAACGAAAAAGAGGTTTTTCCCTTAAGGGTTTTCGCTTCCCACGAGAGGATTTGAAACACTACACTACACTTTGTGGCAGCCATTGGCCCACTGGTTAGCACTCTGGACTTGTAACTGAGTGGGTTGCCGTCTGAGCCCCGACCAGTGGGCCGTGGCTGAAGCGGCTCTTGAGCAAGGCACCTAACCCCTCACTGCTCCCCGGCTGCCCTCGTCGTAGCAGGCAGCTCACTGCTCCGGGATTAGTGTGTGCTTCACCTCACTGTGTGTACACTGTGCTGTTTGTGTTTCACTAATTCACCGATTGGGTTAAATGCAGAGACCAAATTTCCCTCACGGGATCAAAAAAGTATATATACTATACTATTGGATTTGATTTAAGTGAGGGTTGGTTCAAGGGTGCAATAACAGTACTAATATAAGTGTTTTATGTTTATCAGTGGTATTTGGGACAATTGCTTAAACTCATAGTTGCTGCTGTGTTGACTGGTTTGCTTAGTTGTTTGTAGTGTGACTCAGCTTAGCAGCAGTATTTTCTTGATAGTAGGGGAGGTGTTAAAATAGTGATAAATGTTTGATCTTGCTGCATAAGTGAGCACATGGGAAGCTCAGGGGGGGGGAATAATAGGTGGGCTTTATTGAAATATATCCTTTAGTTTATATATCTTTTATGTAGTATCTTTATTCTGTGTAATATCATTGTTTTGTGAAACTGAAGTCTGTAGTATGTTCAGTGTGGGAAAGGAAGACTGGTTTAAGTGAAAGAGCAGGCCTGGCAGAAAATGGCATAGATAAGGTTTGGTGCCAGGAAATGTAAGCAAAACCTAAAGAATGGCAAAACCTAAAGAATGTATGAACAGGATGAGACCTCATGTATGCAAACGTGAGGGATGCATACAGTGCAAACCCCCTCCCCACTGGCAAAGTCAGACCACAACCTCATTCATCTCCAGCCAATGTACAAGCCCAAAGTGCAGAGGCTACCAGTTCCACACGCACCTTCAGGGAGTGGACACCCAGAGAAGTGGATGAGGCTCTGAGAGACTGCTTCAAGTGTACTGACTGGGTGTGTTACAGAATGGAGAGGACTTGGAGGAGGTCACAGTGCACAACTGACTACCTGAACTTCTGCATGGACATTGTTGTTTCCCACCAGAACTATGCGCTGCTTTCCCAACAACAAGCCTTGGATAACCAGCAATGTCAAGACCCTTCTCAACAGGAAAAAAAGATGGCGTTCAGAGAGGGGACATGGCAGAGCTGAGGCGATGCAAGGGGAACTCAAATTCAAGCTGAAGGAAGCTAAGGAGGATTACAGAAAGAAGGTGGAACAGAAGCTGCAGGAAAACAACTTGAAGGGGAGACGTGGGACTGCATGAAGGTTATCACTGGCCTGAAGAAGAACAGCAGCTCTGTGGAGGGGACCTGCACAGGGCGAACCAGTTGAACCACTTCTACAACAGGTTTGACTCCCCTGCTCCAGCTCCAATGGCGGTGGTCTGTCCACCATCCCCAGCCCCCACCTCACACCCCCTCAATACCAGCGCAACACTCACCTCCATCATCACAGGCTATCATTGCCCCCCCACCATCACTGGATTTTGCACCCCCCCCACATGGTGATCACGAACAATGAGGTGACAACGACCTCAGTCAACAGCCATCAGACACACAGATCCCAGATGCACCCCTCCCCTCCCTTCCCCTTACACCCCTCACCATTACAAAGGATCAAGTGGCAGTCCAACTTAAGAAGTGCGCAGCAATAAAGCAGCTGGGCCTGACAGACTGTGTCCAAGGCTACTCAAGGCCTGTGCTGCTGAACTGGGGAACCACTGGAAGCACATCTTCAATTTGAACCACGCCTTGGACAAGTTCCAACACTGTGGAAGACATCATGTCTCACCCATGTCCCTAAGAAGCCACACCCTAGTGAGCTTAATGACTACAGACCTAAGCTCTTACATCACATGTGATGAAGACAATGGTCTTAGGCATGCTCAGACCCCAGATGCGCCATGCACTAGACCCGTTACAGTTTGCTTACCAGGGAGAAATTGGGCGTGGGCGATGCCATCACTTATCTTCTACACAGGACACATTCCCACCTGGACAGGGGAAAAGTGCTGTGAGAATCATGTTCATTGATTTCTCAAGTGCTTTTAACACCATCCAGCCCCTCAGATTGGGAGACAAGCTCTTGCAGATGGGTGTGGGCGCTCACCTGGTAACCTGGATTACCCAGATTACCTGACCCGGCGACCACAGTTCGTCGAGGACTGAAGAACTGTCTCTCTGACACGGTGATCTGCAGCACCCGGGCGCCACAGGGAACTGTGCTCTCTCAGTCCTGTTCACCCTGTACACATCTGACTTCTGCTACAACTTGCGAGTCATGCCACATGCAGAAGTTTTCTGATGACACTGCAATTGTGGGGTGTATCAGGAAACGGGCAGGAGGAGGAAGTACAGGAGCCTGGTGGAGGACTTTGTGCAATGGTGCAAACTCAATCATCTTCAACTTAACACTTCAAAGACCAAGGAGATGGTGGTGGATTTCCGCGGGTCTAAGCCCACTCTGCTACCAGTTCACATTGATGGGGTCAATGTGGAGGTGGTTAGCACCTACACAAGTATCTGGGTCTCCACCTGGACAATAAACTAGACTGGTCAGCCAACACTGATGCACTCTGCAAGAAAGGGCAGAGCAGGCTGTACTTCCTGAGGAGGCTGCGGTCCTTCAATGTGTGCAGTAAGCTCCTCAGGATGTTCTACCAGTCTGTTGTTGCCAGCGTCCTCTTCTATGCAGTAGTATGCTGGGGAGGAAGCACAAGGAAAGAAGGATGTGGGGGAATTGACAGGCTGGTAGGAAAGCTGGCTCTGTAGTGGGAGCTGAACTGGAGTGTATCACTTCACTATCTGACAAAGGACCTGAACAAACTGATCAACATCTTGGACAATGAGTGTCACCCACTCCACAGCACTATTGTTAAACAGAAGAGCCTGATCAGCTGGAACTTTCTTTGAGAGAAAGTCATTTGTCCCCAGGGCCATTGAACTGTTCAATGCCTCACTTAAGGGAAGAGGAGAGATAGACTTCTCTGCATAGTCTGTCTGCCTCTTCATCCCTCCATGTTTGGTACTGTCTGTCCACTAGCCACTTGTACCACTGTCTTTATGCCTCCTGTTTGCGTGCTATATTAGCACATTAGCACATATGCATAACCCCCCCTCCTCCACGCCACAGCCGAACTGTGGCCACACTTCTACATTTTCTTAAATAGTTAAATATATAGATATATAGACTTTCCTTTACTTTTATTTCTGCATTGTTGCACTGTTGACTTACTCATTGCACTATCACCATGACCACTATCACCATTTGCACTACCACCATGACACTCATTCACACAGAGCACCTTAGGAGCACCTTACCATACCTTACTATGCACAGAGAATCACAGGCTCAGTCCCTGCCTCAGTCATTGCAAGCCCTCTGATTTATTAATCACCACTATGTGGATACTGTTTTAGAATTGATTTAGATTAAGTGTTAGTATAATTTGTAATTTTGTTATTTGTATTTGAGTATATTTTTATATATTGTATTAAGTGTTAGTATAATTTGTATTTTAGTATATTTAGCATATTCTTTATCTTCTACTGTCCTTACTGCTTAGTTGTGTTTTTATATTATATACTTTAAGTACTCTTCTGCTGTTAAAGAATGTGTTTGTCTTGTATGTATGCTGCTGAGACCTTGAATGTCCCCTGGGGATCAATAAAGTATCTATCTATCTATCTATCTATGAGAGGGCAAAGGTGGAGTACAATATATTACTTGGTCAGTTATCTGTAAACATAGAGTGTCTTGTCTGGGATGACTTGAAGGGGTATAAAGGCTGGACAACAGCCAGAGGATGTTATCTTACTTTGCTTACTTTGCTTTCACTTACTTGCTTGCTTCACTAATGCTCTGGAGTGCATTAAAGCCATCATCTGCAGTATACATCTGCGGACTTCTTTTGAGTTTGTATTATTTAATGTGGATTTGACACCACATGATCAATGCCTCGCTTAAAAAAGCTTCTCTCAACCCTGCTCAAGTCGAGAACTACCGCCCTGTCTCACTCCTGCCTTTCCTATCCAAAGGCATTGAACGAAAGCAGTCTCCAAACAGGTCTCCGACTTCCTTTCACAGAACAACCTTCTGGATCCAAATCAGTCTGGGTTCTAAAGCGCCCACTCTGCAGCGGCTCTGCTGTCTGTAACAGAAGCCTTAAAGAAGCCAGGGTGACCGCTCGGTCATCAGTACTCATTCTGCTTGACTTATCGGCTGCCTTTGACACGGTTAATCACCGCATCCTTCTCTCTATACTCGCTAACATGGGAATCTCGGTTCTGCTCTCTCCTGGTTTGAATCCTACCTCACAGGGCTCATTTAGCATTATCATGGCTTGGTCAGCTATCTGCACCTCACCATCTCACCACAGGGGTCCCCAGGGCTCAGTGCTGGAGCCCCCTTCTCTTTGCTATCTACACCACCTCCTTGGACAGATTATCCGTTCGCATGGCTTCTCATACCACTGCTATGCAGCGACGACACAGCTCTATCTGTCCTTTCCACCTGATGACCCCTTGGTTTCAGCACGGATCTCGGATTGCCTCTCAGACGCCTTCCATGGATGAAGGCACACCACCTCCAGCTGAATCTCTCAAAGACTGAACTGCTGGTCCTCCCAGCTAAACCTACCATACACCCACGACATCAACATCAAATTTGACTCCCTGTCTGTTTCACCTACCAGGACTGCAAGAAATCTAGGAGTTGTTCTCGACAACCAACTAAACTTCTCAGATCATGTTGCCTCAGTAAGCCGGTCATGCCGTTTGCGCACTCTACAACATACGGAAAATCAGGACTTACTTGACTCAAGATGCTACTCAACTTCTGGTTCAGGCAATAGTCATCTCATGACTCGACTACTGCAATGCCCTCCCTGACAGGTCTCCCAGCCTGCGCAGTGAAACCACTTCAGATGATCCAGAACGCTATGGGCTGGCCTGGTCTACAACCAACCCAAAAGGGCACATGTTACCCGCTGCTCATCCAGCTACACTGGCTACCCTATGGCGGCCCGCATCAAATTCAAAGGCTCTAGCGGCTTGCCTACAAAGTAGTCTCGGTTCTGCTCCCACCTACTTGAATGCCCTCATACAGACATACGCTACCTCCAGACCCCTGCGCTCCTCAGACGAACGACGTCTAGCTCTACCACCGGTACCCTCAAGCCAATCCAAACTTTTCTCATCTGTTGTTCCTCGTTGGTGGAACACACTGCCAGTTCCTACAAGGGCAGGGACATCCTTCTCCATTTTCAAAAAACTCCTGAAGACCCAGCTCTTGAGAGAACATCTCCTTTCATAGCAACACTTACAACAAGTCTTACTGATCCTAGCACTCACCAGCCGTCTTAAACTGACAAGTAACTGTTAAAAACAGCACTCACTGATGCACTTATTCTTACTGTCCTCTAATGTTTTAAATTGTCCTAAAATTGTTGAGGATTGCTCTAAAACTTAAACTGTTTACCATGTTGTTAGTCGCTTTGGCTAAAATCGTCAGCCAAATGTAATGTAATGTAATGTAATGTAATATTATTCACTAGCCTAAAACCGTGAGACTGAAGGCTACAGTAATTACTCACGTATTTCTTAAAGTGACAAACACTCAATTACACCTAGGCCTACACACCACATTAAAATTTGCCTAGGTGTAATAGTTTAAAAATAAATATTAAGTATTCAAATGACTAAATATGTTTAGCAATTAAGCAGATTAATAGTAATTATGCAGATTAAAAATACTATACATTAACTGTACACTTTATATGAATTCGAAGGTATATGAAATAGAAACATATGAAATAAGCCATAATTTTCGTGTGTGTGGAAAGAGTCAAGCAGAATCTAGGATGCCCACTGGTGTGAATGATAACACTATATTCAATATTACTGATGATGTCAAGGTGGTCTGGGGCCCCAAATCAAATACATTTTTTAAGAATTATCGAAGAATATCGAAATCGCAATTCTTGATGTGGTATGGGGTATCGAAACAATAAATTTTGGTATCGGGCAACTACACTAGTCTAATTTCTTAGGATATCGCAAAACAATACTTGGGTTTTCGTGACGGGCAGCAATGAATCAACATAATCAGTCGAAAGGAGAGGACAGCACATCATGGGGAAGTGTTGTTTTAATTGTCATTATGGATTTGATCTGGTGTTTTACAACCGCATAATGGCTGTGATGTAGGTCTTTAATTTTCATGTAAGTGGTCTTAATAAGGTCTTATTTGGGGTGGTCAAACCTGGGGAAACCCTGTAATGGAAAGAAGATACGGGAAGGCTTTTTGCCATATTGAGTCAGCTTTACTTTCTTGTCCATAACTTGTCTAGGTTATGACACATTTTATTGTTCTTTGTCCTTTGGACAGTGCCTGGTGAGCACGAACAACAAGGCTTTTAATCAGTTTACACCAGATTTGCCCTTCAATGAGACTGTGTGAAATGTTCCAGCAATACTCATCACTTAAACCTCACTGATCACAGGAAAAATGTTCCTGTTGAAACCCACTATCAGAACTAAACAAGGCAACGCTGCATTTAGTTGTTATGCATTCTGACTATGGAGCCAGCTCCCAGATGACAAAAAAAATTGCCCAAATTACTTTTTTTGACATCAGGACTCTGAACTAAACTATTTTTCAGATGCCCTTTTTTTTTTTACACTGAATAGGCTTAGTCCAACCAAAACAAGGTTTTGCCTAGTGGTAAGCTGGATAGGGTTTATCCTAGCCTGACAATACAGTTTACTCACTAGATGAGGTGAGGGAATTCAACAAACTTGTTTAAGCTTGACAAATATATCAATACAATCTGTTTTTCAATTGGGCAACATATAGCAAATGTGAGTGGTAGCCATCACATCCCCCATTCTGTGTTTTAAGTGATTAATAAGGTGTGTCTGATCTTTGTGCTGTATCAAAA
The DNA here is from genome assembly GCF_017589495.1 of Alosa alosa. NCBI lineage: Eukaryota > Metazoa > Chordata > Actinopteri > Clupeiformes > Clupeidae > Alosa > Alosa alosa. Next base: position 1,290,639 of record NC_063189.1, read on the forward strand.
AAATTCCCACAGTTATGAAAGCAGACGGTCAAACAAATGTCTTACTTTGTATTTTTGAGTGGCTCACAAACTAACAATGTTCTATTTTTCTGCTCTTCTCTCCCTCCTCCCTTTGGTTGGTTCCACCACCAGGATAAAAAGACAGATTGACCAGCCCACGCTTTCATCCACCATTGTACACAGTATGGCACGCTTTGGCACAAGTTCAGTTTGTTTATGTTATTATTTATTAGTTCATTTCTCCATGTTGTATGATTTATATAGACTTAAATTGTCATTGTGCAGTTGGTCCATTACAATGCAATTTGCTTCAATGCAGCTTTAAAAATAATACACATACACACTCACACACAAAAAAAAAAAAATAAGAATACACATTATAAAAGACATATCAAGGCATTAACATGCTTCCATTTGAAGTCCATTTTTAAAGTGCAACTGTGCAAGCTCCCATTGCTTAAAGTCCATTTTAAAGTACAACTGTTTTGCATTGTTTTATAAAATAAAAGTTTGAAATGCTATGGGTGCCCTATTTTTTTGACCCTCAAACTGATATCTCAATTGTAACTCCTACTTCTCAACAGTTTCTCATTGCAATGTCTCCTCATTTGTTTCTATTATTTCTCCTAAGGAGAAACAAGTTGTAAATGAGACTACACTCAAAACATATAAGAGATCTCCTGTATTTCTCCTGCTTCTCAAACTAATATCTCTTATGTGACTCCATCTGTCTCATTATTTCTCCTAAGGAGAGAAACAAGTTGTAAGTGAGACTACACTCAAACATAAGAGATCTCCTGTATTTCTCCTGCTATCAAACTAATATCTCTTATGTGACTCCTACTTGTCTTTATTGTTATGTGTCTCATCTTTTGTTTGTTTTATTTCTCCTAAGGCAAATTAGGAGAAATAATTGTGACAAAAGTAATACTTAAATGATCCTTAAAGAGAATCACCATTTTGCCTCCTTAGCAACAGAGGGGATACAAAATGGCAAGCAAAGTTTCCTCTGGGTAGGCTAAATGTTCTTGTATGTTAATGCTGAAAGTGTTCAGTATCGGAACTCCCCCTATTACCGGCGGTCCCGTATTTCCACCGTCTTGCGTGTATGTGTCACTTAATATCCATTTCTATACAAACCAAGACAGCGGACTAAAGAAACGCGAACCACCCACACCATAGGTGTATCTAAATTAGCTATGTACCAAAAATGACATTTTACCGCGACCGAAGAGCTGTAAACAGTGTTGTAAGGCTGCTGTATACACAACCGCTTTGAGCTCCAGTGGAATTTTAATTTCATGACGAGAATTCTCGGTCTAACTGCTCATGTGCCGTTGAAACGGTGTAAATAGGCTTACCCATCAGACCAGCATTATAACTCCGAAGCGGGTAAACAAAATCGGATATTTCAGGCAGTAAATGCAGGGGCTCTACAGTGTGCTGCCCATTTCACTCGCACATCGCGAGTAAAAATGATGGCGTCGAAAGTGCAAAAAATATTTAGGCGCACTGGTGCGAATTACTTCTAACCATGTCAATGTTTGTCTACAAAATACACCGCAACATCGGTGAAACATCTGCAAACCATAGAATCCGTCCGCGAATGCAGCATAAAACTACACCCATCAACGTTAGCAGTTTCGTTAGACTAAAGCTAGTTGTTGCTTCTATCAAATCCAAGAGTGCAGAAAAAGCGGAAAGTTAGACTAGCCAGCCAAGATGCAAAGATTGAAGAAATTAGTTCTTCTATCCAACGAATTCATCGGATATAGGAGGAACAGGAGGAGATTCTGAGAATGCAGTGAGAGAAGAAAGGTAACCTAACATGCCTTTTAGCCCAGTTCGACGTATTGGCTGCAATATGCAAAATATAGCTGTAGTTTAACAGGCACAAAAGTAGCCTCCGTAATACTCCCATTTTATTCAAAGGTAGAACGCTACTGACAACTCCTGGCTTTCCACGCATGCTTGTTTGTTTACACCGAATACAAGCTGAAGTGCAAAACGAAAGTAGGCCTTAACGTTTGCCTACTGCCCCCCATCAATGCAGATATTAAAAAAATAGGATAACAAATATATATATATATATATATATATATATATATATATATATCCTTGATGGCCTATGTTGGGTTTTGTGGAAAATGGACTGTTTTAGTAGTAGTATTAGGCAGTATGCAGTTAGATAGGACACCATGGGCATATTTGGATTAGCTACAGATGGATTCACAAATAAATAAATTAGCCTACATGACAGGATACTTGATATACAGGCTAAATGCAAATATGGCAATGTATTATATTATTTTACATTAACAAAATGTAGGAAAATAGAACAGACTGAAAATAAAGTAGACACTGATCTTTAAAATCCTGTTTCCTGTAGCCTAAATGTTGTCAGTCATTCTTAATATTCGCAATTGGTGCACTGGCATGTTTAACTGTTAGCTGCAGTGTAATGTTAGATTATGTGTAAGTTAAGTACAGAAGTGATCAGCGCCCAAATTTTGTCTGTGCTCCTAAATTTTAACTTTGGCACAAGTGCTCCTGGAAAAAAAAATGTTAGTGTAAGAGCCCCTGAAATGCCAAAAAAAAAAAAAAACTGATTTTGTTCAAATCTACAAACCTATGGCTACTGAAAATGTAAGGTTCATTTAGCAAATGTTATTTTGAAGTGTTAAAAAACATTGTTGTTTTAGAATTTCCTAACAAAAGTGGTTGATAATTGGGGGTGTTACGATACCTGGGTTAAAAAGCCTACGTTGCTACCACGCATCATGTTAGCCGAAAAAGTTATAAACACACAAGGCAATCGCATTATATAGGCTACTGTAATCGCATAGGTAGGAATACAACCAAATATAAAATAAGAAACCATAGCCTAACCGTGTCACGGCGGGCTAACAGATTTGAAACAGCATGGCCTACCTTGACGGTTATTGACAAGGTTGAATGTTCATATCATAATCCATAGTGTCTGTTAGTCTTCTCTGTAGTTCCCCAGGTGTGTTTTGAAATAAACAATAGGTCTTTAGCCATAGTTTAACTTCACAATGCCACAGAGAGGTTAGCAAAACAGATGTTAGGTATTTTCCTTGCTTGGACTATCTTCACGAAGACGCAGGGAATTTTTTCTCACAATGTGGTCTTTCAATGTGTGACGTAGTTTGTCATCACATGTCATCAAAACCAATGAATTAGTCTTTGCAATATTTCAAAATAAAAGTGTTTTGTGTAGCGCTTTCAATGAACCCTATTCACTAAGGTCCTGATGCATTGATAACATATGCCTACTCGATGTATGTGGAGTCAAAGTAAAGGCCACATGTGGTCACTCTTAAAATACAGTATTTGGAGAATATCTCCCAAAGAGGTGAAGGACGTCCCACCTTCCTCCATACCACACACAATATAATAATAAAAAAAATTACTTTACAGAGTAGAGATTGTGAAGGCCGTATGCACTACACTGGTGAGGCCCACCCTTGAGGATGGGAAAGTTTTGGATGGCCAGATGGTATGCTTCCTATTTAACCCTTAAAGGTGTAGGTTTTTGAACATTCTAAGTTCCGCAACAATTGAAGGTTCTAAAATTCTATGTTGAATTCAATGAACCCAGATATTCTTTAGAATGTTAATTTCCCAACATTCCTGTCACACCGGTGTGACGGTACTCCTTTAAGGGTTAAGAACAGGACCATCTATGTTTGTCCAACCACATCCATCCAGTCCGTCCAACCGGTATGACAACATAAATGCATCTGCATAATCCCAATCATCTTAACATTTATGTAATTTGAAATAATAACTAGTAACAACAATAACCACAACTGTATTGCTAGAAGATTATTGTATTTTATTGTATTGCATTTATAATCTGTATTATCCTCCTGAGACCCTGCGTGACTATCCAGACAAATAGAATATATTTAAATTTTTACTCTACCTTGTTCTTCTTTTAAGGAGGAAAGTAATGACTCAGGAGACAGCTGCTCTGCTGTCTTTGAAGAAGACAGCATTGAGCCTGTAGAGCCTATAGAGTCAGTAGTAAGTGGTCCTTTGAGGAAGACAGCATTGAGCCTGTAGAGCCTATAGAGTCAGTAGTAAGTGGTCCTTTGAGGAAGACAGCATTGAGCCTGTAGAGCCTATAGAGTCAGTAGTAAGTGAGGAAGACAGCATTGAGCCTGTAGAGCCTATAGAGTCAGTAGTAAGTGGTCCTTTGAGGAAGACAGCATTGAGCCTGTAGAGCCTATAGAGTCAGTAGTAAGTGGTCCTTCCCACAATACGGATGCAACTACCACCCATTCTTTGATGGATATTGCCCAGCCATCAACAAGCATGCATCATGACACCGATTACACCTCATACATACGCCATTTTGTCAAGTGGGACAGAAAGTGAGGATGAGGATCTTGCTGCTGCAATCCTCGACAGCATAGAGGACCAAGTGTGGGTGCCTATAAAAACTTGATAATGATAATATTTTGTAATAGGGATGGTATAGTTGGGTCATAATACAATATTACTGCTCTTTGCACTACTTTTTTCTTTTCAAAAAAGGCAATTATTTAAAAAAAAATATATATATATTTATAAAAAGACCTTAAGGCGAGACATGGCAGGTGAAAACATCGATTTTTCATGACCTGGTCAAATTTGAGTTTTTGGGCTACATGTAATCTTTCACACTGCCATAAAGAAAACATCCAAATTACACATTTAGGCATTTATTTTATTACACTTTGTCGACTTGCGCCTGTGAATTTTACCGAAGATTCACTAAAAGTTAGCATTCTTACGCACCGTTTCGTTCCGTGACTGATCTCTCTCATTATGCCATGTTTGGTACCACTGATCTTATCCAAACATAGATAGTTCCGCTGTATCATTCACCAATCCTGAAAGCTTACAAGGGGCTTTAAACTTTTTAATGAACTCTCATTGGCTGCACGCGATTTCCGACAAAACAATTTGTTCAAACGTGTCACGTGGTATACTGCCACGCTTTCTTGTTAGCTTTCCGTG
>NC_063189.1:1296166-1298666 GCF_017589495.1 Alosa alosa
GGTCACTTGCGCTTCAGCCTGGTTGGTGCTCACAGAACAGGACGCAGAAGTCAAAAGAGGAGATCCAAGGTCTAACAGGAGCCAAGGAGCAGGACCGAGCACTCAATGCTTTAAGTGATTTTATTAGCCTAGTGCAAACCGACTAACGTTTTGATGCCCATGCGTCTTCTTCAGAGTCAAATACACACAAACACACATGTTTTCAGGTCTTTTTAAAAGGTATTTACTGCACTTTTATGTACAGAGGCAGGGAGTTCCTGATGCATGATGGAGAAAAGCAGCTTCTCCACTTTGCTCGCGGAGCACTTTAGGCACAATTTAAAGATTAGCATTGTGTGTAAAGTTGTCACAGAGAGATTTAAAAGATTATGTATGGGGCAGACTATATGCAAGTTAGTATAAGTATACTCTTTTGATCCCGTGAGGTCTGTAAAGTAGATATACTCTTTTGATCCCGTGAGGTCTGTACATATAAGTATTTATTCTTTTGATCCCGTGAGGGAAATTTGGTCTCTGCATTTATCACAATCCGTGAATTAGTGAAACACACTCAGCACACAGTGAACACACAGTGAGGTGAAGCACACACTAATCCCGGTGCAGTGAGCTGCCTGCAACAACAGCGGTGCTCAGGGAGCAGTGAGGGGTTAGGTGCCTTGCTCAAGGGCACTTCAGCCGTGCCTATGGTCAGGGTTTGAACCGGCATCCCTCCGGTTACAAGTCCGAGGCGCTAACCAGTTGGCCACGGCTGCCCCTTCAATTCAGCTTCCTCACTTCACAGGCTACTGCATTTTCTACCTGTCCAGATTTAGTAAGATTGTCCAGCCCTCCCCCTACCGTCACACCTGTGCTTCATGGGCAACAACTATGAGGACACCGCAGTGCACCCTCACACGTCTCGGCATGGGCTGGACCGACACGGACAGACCCGCAGGCTGCACGAGCCCCCTCCTATTCTCCTGAAGAGGGCGCAGTGGAGCAGCAGACTGCCTGCAGCAGCAGCGTGTCATGTGGTCACAAGTGTTTGTTGGTGAACTGATCTGTGAGGAAGTTGTGTGCAACTGCCTCGGCGACACGGGCTACACCCCAGCGATTTAGAAACATCGCACGACTAGGAGCAAGTTTCATCTCCAATCATGTTAGTAAACAAACAGTGAAGAACAGTGACACTTGGCTGTTGTCCATAGTTAAACGTAGGCCAACAACAAAAACAATTAAATCCTATCTGTAGACTTTTCCAAATTAATCTGCAGTAAACCCTAGACCTATTGGCTAAGTAAGATCGGATGATTGAAACATAATTTGTTTACCTACATTTAGCGTAGACCTAGACCCATATAAGAATCTTGGCATTTCTTATATTAAAATGGTTCATGTTGTTGACAGTCCTGCCATTCACAAGGGCCCATTTGTTAAATACAAGATGCACTGTGAGACAAGGTTAAAGAACCTCCTTTAGGGAAGTGCTGTGACGATAGTCGACGCAAGCAAGTTTTTTTTTTTTTTTTTTTCTAAACTGACGAAAACCGACTGAAAGTTTGAAACGAAAAGCCGTGTGCTGGCTGCGCCGGTCGCCAATGAGCTCCAGGACTCGACTGTTTCCTCACTTCCTCTCGCACTCCAGGGCTTGGCTCGGAACTCCGCCGCTATTGGGTGGCCATCTTGGATCTGGCTGTAACGCAAAGCGACAGACAGTTATGGGTGGAATGGGAGCGACCGTAAGCTCCATTTCTCGGGGGCATTACCGCATCTGACCTTTCTGGCTCGATCGCCCAGAGACTAAGATTAAGCGGAATAATGAAAATCAACCATTGGGGTTAAACTCCGATGTCATCTGGCTCGATTCGGGATTTCTCTCCGCTTCGTCCTCCACTGACTGCGGCGGAGTTCTCGAGGCCCTGTTGGGCAGAACAGGCGTCACGGTATTTTTCCTTCTCAGCACCGGACATCCGATACTCATAGTAAACGGAAACAACAGGCCAAAGCGGCCCTTTTCTTATCCATGTTTTAGTTTTCAGTATTAGTTATCGGAATGTATTTGTTTTTTTAGTCGCAGATGACCAGTTTGGGATGACATTCTGTTAAAATCGTCGTGACCGTGGCTAGATCAGTGTCGGTGTCTGAAATCCAAGTTAAAAGTTTTCAGCAAGTCTGATTCAGTTGTCTGATTATATTTGACGAGAATCCATGATATTAGGACGGAGCTATCTGCCAGCTCGCATTTCAGCATCATATTCACGAGATTGGTGCAGTCCAAATACGGTAGCCTAGTCTGAGCGGACCGAATCTAACAAAATGTCAACAAGAACACCACTACCCACCGTCAACGAACGGAAGACGGAGAACGTAAGTACACCCTATCTTGCTCTTCTCATTTCTCCTTCGTGTTGTTACATTGTCAGTTTATAATTTTTTATTAAAGTGAGTTATGATTGATTTGTTTGTCGGGGTAGCTGTCCGGCATCAGACCGTGGGTTCGTTGCCTGGTTGTTCTGGCCCG
>NC_063189.1:1303666-1306166 GCF_017589495.1 Alosa alosa
GCTGCTCATAGCTGCTCATAGCTGCTCACTGCTGCTCACTGCATGTGTCTCATAGCTGCTCACTGCATGTGTCTCATAGCTCATGTGGCTTACACACTGTTGCTAGCAGTGGTGTGTGGCTAATAGCTACCAATAGCCATTAATAGCTAGCTGTAGCCAATAATAGTTACTCTCTCCCTCCCTCTCTCTCTCCCTCTCTCTCCCTCCCTCTCCCTCTCTCTCTCTCTCCCTCCCTCTCTCTCCTCTCTCTCCTTCTCCCCTCCTTTTCCCTCTCTCTCTCTCTCTCTCTCTCTCTCTCTCTCTCTCTCTCTCTCTCTCCTCTCTCCCTCTCCCTCTCCCTCTCTCTCTCTCTCTCTCTCTCCCTCTCTCTCTCTCTCCCCCAGTGGTATTTGGGGCGGAGTAGCCCTAGAGCACTAGAGTTAAGTCTGTAAGCCGTGAGATTACACACACACACGCACACACACACCCCACACCTAACACCTCACCCTCAGCTTAGCTCTCCTTGCTTCATACAACTCCACCGCTATCTCCCTGTGTGTGTGTGTGTGTGTGTGTGTGTCAGAGAGAGGAAGTTGTGCTGGTATTGCTGCCAAAGGTGTATATCAGAGTTCTGCACGGGTCCATTTTTGGGGACCCGCACCCGCAAGTTCAGCACCAGATCCGACCCGTCACCGTGATACCACACACGCACACCCCCCACACCCCACACACACACACACACACACACACACACACACACACACACACACCCCACACACACACACACACACACACACACAACCAGTCACCGTGATAATATTAAAATGAAATCTGCACCCGCCCAGACCCGTTAATATTTGGCCCGTTACCCGATCCGTGCCCGCGATAAATCACACACAAGCTGAAATCATTCCAATTACAGTGCTTTGTTTTTGTCTTGCACCTCTCAACTTCACAATAAGTGTAAGTATAAATACACTTTTGATCCCGTGAGGGAAATTTGGTCATTTGCATTTGGTCATTTGCATTTATCCCAATCCGTGAATTAGTGAAACACACTCAGCACACAGTGAACACACAGTGAGGTGAAGCACACACGAATCCCGGTGCAGTGAGCTGCCTGCATCAACAGCGGCGCTTGGGGAGCAGTGAGGGGTTAGGTGCCTTGCTCAAGGGCACTTCAGCCGTGCCTACTGGTCGGGGTTCGAACCGACAACCCTCCGGTTACAAGTCCGAAGTGCTAACCAGTAGGCCACGGCTGCCCCAATAGGCTCTCTACGGGCTAATGAAATAGCCTAACGGACTCTATGGGCTAATGAAATAGCCTAGCGGGCTCTATGGGCTAATGAAATAGCCTAGTGGGCTCTCTATCTATGGGCTAATGAAATAGCCTAACGGACTCTATGGGCTAATGAAACAGCCTAGCGGGCTCTCTATGGGCTAATGAAATAGCCTAGCGGGCTCTCTATGGGCTAATGAAATAGCCTAACGGACTCTGTGGGCTAATGAAACAGCCTAGCGGGCTCTCTATGGGCTAATGAAAAAGCCTAGCGGGCTCTCTATGGGCTAATGAAATAGCCTAGCGGGCTCTCTATGGGCTAATGAAATAGCCTAGCGGACTCTCTATGGGCTAATGAAATAGCCTAGCGGGCTCTCTATGGGCTAATGAAAAAGCCTAATGGGTATTTTCTTTCGCACTGTTGCAGCACGTAGGGCTACAAAAATAGCCTAATGCAAACATTTAACTGGCCCCTGTCAACTTTCACATTTCAGTGTGACGCCGAAGCCGAAAAAAAAGGTTAGTATGAAAAAACTGGTCGGGTGTCACTCCCGGGATGTTTTTTTAATTCTAGTTGCTAATCACACCATTTAGCCTAATGTGACTTGAGAGGGACAGGATTCAGGAACTAAAGACAGGCCCATCTTCTGTCTGACTCACGTCACGTTAACCCATGCATTAAACCACATGTCACTTGAACGCTTGAACATACCGGTAGTTGACAATGGAGAAACGCTTAGCTTACTTCGTTTATGACAGAAATGAACTGTGCCAACATGTAGAAACACAACCCACAACAAATGGTGCAAATCTCCTTTACTTTATAGTACGCGATTCACATTAGGCTAACTAGGCCATCACCGTGAGTGCATACAAAAAGTTTTGCTTTAATCTAATTTACCTTCGTTACTACCAGCAGTCGTTACTTTTTACCAAGGCCGATTCATGATTGAGTGTGCATCTAATGTAACAGCGTGTCTTCGGAGACATCCTCTCAGTTTCATTTTGCTGTTGTTGTGAAGCGAGCTTTAGGCCTATAGACTACGATATGGGAAATACTTTATACGATCAGCTTCAGAAATGAATGGGTTTTTCTTGGCCTGTGCTACACCTTTCCACGCTATCTATCTCCATCGTTCCAAGTTGTGCAAAAATTGTAGTTTTGCAATGTTGACAAACATCGTAGCACATAGAAGCTCTTGATAGCGCATGCCACTAACGTCTATAAAAACAATATATTTA
>NC_063189.1:1311166-1313666 GCF_017589495.1 Alosa alosa
TGAGTAATAGGTATAATATTGTAATTTTCACATTTTGTAGTGTATACCTGTATTAAACTATCTACAAAAAAAATTAACTCAAAATTTGACCTTTGACCCTTTTTTGTAAGTTACTGTATTCTGCCTTAGTATTGCCCACAAAATGACAATCGGTCATACTAAGGCAAAATACCTTAACTTCTATTTTATAGCACAATGTTATGATAACAATGATACTTTCACTTAAAATGTAAGCAATATTAACCCTATTGGACTCACTATGATGATATTAACCCTATTGGACTCGCTATGATAAAATGGCTTCACATTTATCTACATCATATGAAAATTATAATTATTTTTTTTTTTTTCTGTATTTCATACTCGTACCACACAGACAGTCACTTCTGGCAGATGTCAGATTAAGAATGAGAGTGTTTTAATGTTTTAATATATATAAAGCATATTTCTCTGTTTGGATATGAGGCACTAATTTAGACTCATTGGCTTGTTTATTTCGATAACCAGCCTAGAACAGCAAAAATATTTCAGAATCATCCCATTGTATCATCTTCATGTCTGCTGAAAAGTTTCAGTGAAAACATGAATTAATATTTCTTGGGATTTTACTTGCAGTATTTGCATTATTATCATTAAAACAGGAATACATTTTGATGATATGTGTAGGTCTTTTCAAAAATTATGATTAAACACTGTAGGCCTATACATTTTCCTGGATAGAATGGAAACTTCCAAATGCAGATGATAAAACAAAGTTCTCCCACATAAATTAGGTAGATTAAGATGTGATTGGTTGCCTTTATTTGGTAATTTTATATTACTGCAATTTAAAGCTGCCTGCTTTGCGACTAGCTTTAATTTCCCCACTAACCATAGCTACACTAAACTTTAGGATTGCATTGATAAATTGACAGCCTGTAACAACTTGGGAGTTTTGACTAGCCCGGCAGCAAGTTTTAAAAACTTGTGGCAGATTTAATGGATTTGCTTTCTCGTCGGTTGTTTGGTATCGATTTTAACCAGGGTTCAACAAAAGGTAGGCTCTACATTACGACATTCCTGCTGCTGGTGTGTGTGTGGAAGGTGTGTCGTGCGGCTCCAACAAACTCGCGTAGTTTTCAGTCAATGACTATCATTTGCAAGTGAGAGCTAGCATAAACATTTTTTTTCCAGTTGACATGTAGCCTTGTATTACGGGCTGTGATGTGAATTAAGATATCCTAGGCTAAGCCATGCTCTAATGCACCGCTTGTTACTGAATATGTTGTTGAGTTTAGGCTTTTAAGTTAGGCTAATCTTGATAGCCTAACCTATCTTTAATTCACCAGCATACGGTATGTCATTCACTGATCTTGGCATTTAGGCTAGGCTACGGTTCAAAGCCATCAATCTAACAAAAAGCAAGCACTGCAAAACATGTAGGCTACTGTATACACTTTATTGAAGTGTGTCTGAGGTGATTTAATTGAATAATGCATAGCCTAGACATAACTCCAGCCGGCAATTCAACTTCACGTTGATGGTCGGTCAGAAGGCAGCTTGCCGTAACTTCGCACCGTAACTTCAATCGAGTGTTCAGTAGCAGCGTGAAAGGAAGGCATAAAGCCGTATCTGATGTTATGGGCTTCTGCCACAGTTTCCCCTCGGCTTTTTGAAGTTACGGCAAAAACATAATCTTATTTTTCCCAAAAAACAATCGAATTGAAACTTGATGTTTGTCTACATGATAAAACGTATGTTTATTGTCCTAATAATGACAAAAACTCATTTTCGCCAAAATCGAAGTTACGACCTTTTGCCTTAGTGCGGCAAAACAGCAGTCTACCTTAGTTGAATATTCCATTACATTTAATCATAGGCTACTGCAATTGAATGCCATTGTTAGCTGTGTTTATGTTGCCATCATGCCATATCAGTGTAAAATACTATTAAAAAAACTTTAGCTTTCCCAAAAGTATTAGCAGGGAGTCCCAAAAGTATTTTATTCAAAATGTGTGAACTCTGAACTCTGTGTCTTTGCCTACACAGCTCAAGTTGTTAACAAGCAATATCCTACAAATAATTTAAAGTTCTCAAACTATGACAGTTTTATGAAGTGCTGGCAAAAACATCTGAAATCACCTGATGAGAACTTTCTGAAGTCTATGAACATTTAAACGAGTGAATAAAAAATAGAAATAATTATCCCAGAAAGTGCCAGAAATATGACTTGAATAGAAGTTAGTTATTAACAATTAATTGATAAACTTTTAGAATACGTTGAGCACTGATGCAGTCAGCATAGGCCTCTTACATTGTTTGCAGGTAGGCACCATTTCATTCCGTTTTCAATGGCAAACGCGAAACAGCGCCAAAACAACCACCAGTGGACAAAAATAGTATTACATGTGTACTGTTAGGACTCGGGGAAGGGGGGGAACTGCGGAGGTTATAGTTTGACGATGTCGTGTGTGCGGGCCAGATGCTATATACCACAGACATGTTTTGGGGGGCCACCCAA
>NC_063189.1:1318666-1363666 GCF_017589495.1 Alosa alosa
GATGTTCTTAATTAGTGTTCTTTTCCTAGTGAGTTTGGTTCTTGATAAGTGTTCTTTTCCTACTGAGTTTGGTTCTTGATGTTCTTCTTCCCTCAGGCAGAGAACCTGCTCCTGGATGCCGACATGAACATCAAGATCGCCGACTTCGGCTTCCACAACGAGTTCCGCGATGGGCAGCAAGCTGGACCCGTTCTCGCGGCTCCCGCCCTCGCCCAGCGCCCGAGCTCTTCCAGGGCAAAATTACAGCCGGGCCCAGGTGGGCGTCTGGAGCCTGGGGGTCATCCTCTACACACTCGTCAGCGGGTCACTGCCCTTCGACGGACAGAACCTGAAGGTTAGGACTGTGTGTGTGTGTGTGTGTGTGTGTGTGTGTGTGTGACTGACTGCCCCCGAGATGGACTTTTGAAGCCTGAGGGTCATCGTCAATTCTTAGCGAGTCCTGCCCTTTGCCGGCCAGAAGCTAAATGGTCAGAGAGATGTGTGTGCACGTGTGTGTGTGTGCGGGAGAGTGTGTGTGTGTGTATGTGTGTGGGTGTCTGTGTGTGCGTGTGTGCGTGCGTGCGTGCGCGCATCAGTCAGTGCTGACCAAAGTGTGTGTGTGTGTGTGTGTGTGTACCTTTGTATAATCAGCTGTCATCATCAATTTTTGTTTGTGCGCGTTTGTCTGTGTGCGTGTGGCGTGTGTGTGTCTGTGCACGTTTGTGTGTGTGCGCGTTTGGCGTGTCTCTGTGTGTGTGTGTGTGTGTGTGTGTGTTGTGTGTGTGTGTGTGTGTGTGTGTGTGTGTGTGTGTGTGTGTGTGTGTGTAGGAGCTGCGTGAGAGAGTGTTGAGAGGCAAATACAGGATCCCATTCTACATGTCCACTGACTGTGAGAACCTCCTCAAGAGATTCCTGGTCCTCAACCCTGTTAAACGAGGAACACTCGAGGTTTGGACACACACACACACACACACACACACACCACACAGAGTACACACACACACACACACACACACACACACACACACACACACACACACACACACACACACACAGGAGTACACACACACACACACACACACACACACACACACACACACACACACACTCACTCACACACTACACACAGAGTACACACACACTACACACTACTCACAGAGTACACACACACACACACTACACACAGAGTACACACACACACACACACACACACACACACACACACACACACTACACACAGACAAACACACACACACACACTACACACACACTGCACACTACTCTGGAGGTACACACACACACACACTACACAGGTACACACACACACACACACACACACACACACACACACACACACACACACACTACACACAGAGTACACACACACACAGACAAACACACACACACACACTACACACAGAGTACACACACACACTACACAAACACACACTCACTCACACAAACACACACTCACTCACTCACTCATACACACACACAGACACACACACACACACACTCACTCACTCACACACACACAGACACATTCCCACACACACTCCTGACCTCAGCTTGTTATCCATCTGCAGTGCTGATCAATATGTCCCTTATTGATGCTGATACTGAAGGACACAAAGCACACACACACAGAGAGTACACACACACACACACACACACACACACACACACATACACTGATGCAAACACACACACACACATACACGGACACGCACATGCACACGGACATCATATGCACACACAAACACACAGGTGTGGTGTGTGTGTGTGTGGTTGTCATGGTGATCTCCTGTGTTGTCAGCAAATCATGAAGGACAGATGGATCAACGCAGGAGCAGACGAGGACCAGCTCAAGCCCTTCATCGAACCGGAGACCGACATCTCTGACCAGAAGAGAATAGGTGTGTGTGTGTGTGTCACAGTGTGTTTCTATGTGTGTGGGTGTGTTTGTGTCACAGTGTGTTTCTGTGTGTGTGTGTGTGTGTGTGTGTGTGTGTGTGTGTGTGTGTGTGTGTGTCTGGTGTTTCTCTGTGTGTGTGTGTGTGTGTGTGTGTGTGTGTGTACTCTTTGTGTGTGTGTGTGTCAGTGTGTGTGTGGTGGAGGGTCATCTCCCAAGATGAAAGACAGAGAGAGAGATGAAAGATGGGGGAGCTATGACTCAGTGAGCGGCAAGAGGGTTTGTGTTTGTGTGTGTGTGTGTGTGTGTGTGTGTGTGTGTGTGTGTGTGTGTGTGTGTGTGTGTGAGAGAGAGACTGCATAAGGTGGCATTACATAAGACCAGAACACAGCTTTAATCCCACACATACACACTCTCCTGAGCTTCACCTGCAGTCTGTTATCTCTAGGGATAGATGAGCTGTGTGTGTGCGTGTGTGCGTGTGTCGTCAAAGTAAAACCGTCGTCTTGTCTTGATGCATCGTCTTATCGCGTGTGTGTGTGTGTGTGTGTGTGCATGTGTGTGGTAAGATCTCCCTATTCACATGCAGGGCAGCATGACCGTAAGAGACAGGGGATGAAGATTAATCAGTAAATGCTCTCTCTCTCTCTCACTCACACACACACACATGCACGCACGCACACATGCAGAGGGGGTAGATAAGGCAGGTAATGGTATGTGTGGCTGTGTGAGAAATGTTTGTGTGAACATTGTGTGTGTGTGTGTGTGTGAGAGTTGTGCAGATGTGTGTGTGTGTGTGTGTGTGTGTGTGTGTGTGTGTGTGAGTGTGTGAGAGTCGTGTGCAGGGACTGAAAACAGCATGATTCTCATCTCAGTTCGTTCTGCAAAAATTATTTTGGCTCCTGTTCCAGAGTTGCAAGGCCTCTCCTCTAAATCCCAGTGTGTGTGTGTCTTGGCGTTTGAGTGTCTCTGTGTGTGTGTGTGTGTGTGTGTGTGTGTGTGTGTGTGTGTGTGTGTGTGTGTGTGTGTGTGTGTGTGTGTGTGTAGGAGCTGCGTGAGAGAGTGTTGAGAGGCAAATACAGGATCCCATTCTACATGTCCACTGACTGTGAGAACCTCCTCAAGAGATTCCTGGTCCTCAACCCTGTTAAACGAGGAACACTCGAGGTTTGGACACACACACACACACACACACACTACACACAGAGTACACACACACACACACACACACACACTCACACACACTCACTCACACTACACACAGAGTACACACACACACTACACACAGAGTACACACACACACACACACTACACACAGAGTACACACACACACACACACACACACACTCACTCACACTCACACACACACTACACACAGAGTACACACACACACACACTACACACGGTACACACACACACACACACACACTCCTACTCACACACCTCACACACAGGTACACACACACACACACTACTCACAGGTACACACACACACACTACACACAGTGCACACACACACACACACACACACACACACACACACACACACACACACAGAGTACACACACACACAGACAAACACACACACACACACTACACACAGAGTACACACACACTACTCACACACTCACTGAAACACACGCTCACTCTCACTCCTCCCTTTGCACACAGACACACACACACACACACACTCACTCCTCACACACACAGACACATTTCCCACACACACTCCTGACCTCAGCTTGTTATCCATCTGCAGTGCTGATCAATATGTCCCTTATTGATGCTGATACTGAAGGACACAAAGCACACACACACAGAGAGTACACACACACACACACACACACACACACACATACACTGATGCAAACCCACATGCACACATGCACATGCACATGCAGGACATCATGTGCACACACAAACACACACAGGTGTGGTGTGTGTGTGTGATAATGTGTGTGGTGGTTGTAATTGATCTCCTGTGTTGTCAGCCGATCATGGGACAGATGGATCCAGCAGGGGAACAGGCGGGGGACCAACTCAAGCCAGCTTCATCGAACCAGGAGACCGACATCTCTGACCAGAAGAGAATAGGTGTGTGTGTGTGTGTCACAGTGTGTTTCTGTGTGTGTGGGTGTGTTAATGTCACAGTGTCATTTCTGTGTGTGTGTGTGTGTGTTGACTGTGTGTGTGTGTGATGATAATGATAATCCTGAGTGTTCTCTGTGTGTGTCTGTGTGTGTGTGTGTGTGTGTGTGTCTCTTTGTGTGATGATGATGACTCAATCAGTGTGTGTGTGGTGGAGGGTCATCTCCCAAGATGAAAGACAGAGAGAGAGATGAAAGATGGGGGAGCTAGAGAGCTCAGTGAAGTGACAAGAGGGACTGTGTGTGTGTGTGTGTGTGTGTGTGTGTGTGTGTGTGTGGCATGTGTGTGAGAGAGAGAGACTGCATGAGTGGCATTACACTTGGGAACAGCTTTAATCCCTGCCATACACACTCCCTGAGCTTCACCTGCAGTCTGTTATCTCTGGGGATAAGATGAGCTGTGTGTGGAGTGTGGAGTGTGTGTGTGTGTGTGCGTGCGTCGTCGTGCTGTAGCGTCCGCGTCTTGCATCGCGTCTTGTCGTCGCGTGTGTGTGTGTGTGTGTGTGTGTGCATGTGTGTGGTAAGATCTCCCTATTCACATGCAGGGCAGCATGACCGTAAGAGACAGGGGATGAAGATTAATCAGTAAATGCTCTCTCTCTCTCACTCACACACACACACATGCACTTACTTGCACACATGCAGGGGGGTAGATAAGGCAGGTAATGGTATGTGTGGCTGTGTGAAAATGTTTGTGTGAACATTGTGTGTGTGTGTGTGTGTGTGAGTTATTGCAGATGTGTGTGTGTGTGTGTGTGTGTGTGTGTGTGTGTGTGTGTGTGAGTGTGTGAGAGTGGTGTGCAGGGACTGAAAACAGCATGATTCTCATCTCAGTTAATTCTGCAAAAATTATTTTGGCTCCTGTTCAGGTTGCAAGGCCTCTCCTCTAAATCCCAGTGTGTTATTATTGTGTAGCGTGTGTGTGTCTGCTTAGCCTGGCGAGCCAGACCCACATTAAAATGTAGAGGTCTGGGCACTCACCGTTAGCAGTGCTTAGTCAGTAGGGATAATCAGTTGTCTTTAAAATTCCCTCTGCCTTAATGGGACAGGGCAGCTATAGGTTCCATCGTTTCCCACCAGCAGAGCTAGTTGGCTGGATTCAAAGGTTTGCCAACTTAATAAAAAAGCTTAACTTCGTGTCACACTGTTAGCCAGCAGCAACATCCATCTGATTTGTTTTTCAAGTAGCAGGGTTATTCAAGCCAAACCGTTGCAACTCTGCCATCAATCATTATGTTAAGCCCACCAAACGACTCTATAGACGATTTCAATGTCCTGATTGAGTTTCGATTTCTGGAGCTCACAAGCCAACGGAGAGTTGCTAGACTAGCCCTGGCAGCAAGGGGCGCGTCTAGATTTCTAGGCTAGTCTTTGCTATGTTTACCTATGGTTTTTATGGTTTATGATGTGTGTATGTGTGTTTGCTATGTTTACCTATGGTTTCTATGGTGTGTGTGTGTGTGTGTTTGCTTGCTATGTTTACCTATGGTTTCTATGGTGTGTGTGTGTGTGTGTGTGTGTTTTCTGGTGTGTGCCAGACGTGATGGTCAGCATGGGCTACTCTTGTGAGAAGATTCAGGAGTCACTGTCCAAGATGAAGTACGATGAGATCACCGCCACCTACCTGCTGCTCGCCCGCAAGGCCAATGAGGTGAGAGCCCCGCCCCGCCCGGCTCTCCACCAATCACAGAGCCCCACTGCACTGGGCTCCTCTATCATTGGTGGAGTTTGGGCTTCATCACATCTATTTGGAGAGAAATGCCAACTTTTCAAGTGTGTGTGTGTGTGTGTGTGTGTGTGTGTTCTAGCAGGAGATCAGTGATTCCAGCTCCAGCAGTAATCCCTCATTGTCTAAGACGAGACCCTCCAGCGAGCTCAACGGCCAGTCGCCTTCTCACCTCAAAGTGCAGAGGAGTGTCTCCACCAATCAGAAGTCTCGGCGCTACAGCGACCAAGGTGAGCCAGCCAATCAGGTGTCGTTCCACTCACTTATCACACCACATCACACATCATATCACACGTGTGTCTTGCATGGCGGGTGTGAATTTAGCGTGTGTGTGTGTGTGTAACATGGCGGGTGTGAATTTAGCGTGTGTGTGTGTAACATGGCGGGTGTGATTTCACTATGAACTAATCATTTACTGCAGCAAGACATTCAGCCTCGTTCACTTCCTGCTTCTCTGCGTTCACTTCCTGCTTCTCTGCGTTCACTTCCTGCTTCTCTCCCCAGTGAGTCCGGTGTCGGCCGGCTCCAGCTCGTCCAAACGGGCCGTCGCGGGTTCCGGAGAGGGTGACCAGCGGCTGGAGGGGGCGCGTAAGCCGCCCTCACACACACACACACACACACCGCCCTCACGCACACACACACCCCCCTCACGCACACACACACCCCCCAGCCCCATGCTGGGCAACGCCAGCAACCCCAACAAGGCAGACATCCCCAAGAGGGGCAGCATCAGTACGCCCGAGTGTGTGTGTGTGTGTGTGTGTGTGTGTAAACTAGCCGTGTGTGTGTGTGTGTGTGTGTAAACTAGCCGTTTGTGTGTACTGTTGCTTGTCTTTACTGTTAAACAAACAAACTGTGTGTGTGTGTGTGTGTGTGTGTGTGTGTGTGTAAACTAGCCGTGTGTGTGTGTGTGTGTGTACTGTTGCTTGTCTTTACTGTTAAACAAACAAACTGTGTGTGTGTGTGTGTGTATGGCCCATCTCTACATGATGTTGGCAGTCTTGTTCTATGCCACCAGCTTGTGCCACTTTTTGACTTTGTTGCTATGTACATCTGGTGTGTGTGTGTGTGTGTGTGTGTGTTTAGAATTCTGGAGGCATGTCGCGCAGGAATACATATGTTTGCACTGAGAGAAACAACGCTGAACGTCTGTCTGTGATTCCCAATGGGAAAGAAAACAGGTATCACATACACACACACACACACACACACACACACTCACACACTCACACACTTACACACTCACACACACTAAGGACTCCAACAATAGGGACCAAGCACTCGGTAGAACTGGAACCTAGAACTGCTCTGTGTGAAAATGCCTAATGTTCTCTCTCTCTCTCTCTCTCTCTCTCTCTCTTTTTACTCTCTCTCTCTCTCTCTCTCTCTCCCTCTCTCTCCCTCTCTCTCTCTCCCTCTCACTCCCTCTCTCTCTCCCCCTCTCTCTGTCTCTCTCTCTTTCCCCCTCTCTCTCTTTCTCTCGCCCTCCCTCTCTCTCTCTCTGTCTCTCTCTCTTTCCCTCCCTCCCTCTCTCTTTCTCTCTCTCTTTCTCTCCCTCTCTCTTTCTCCCTCTCTCTCTCTCTCCCTCCCTCTTTCTCTCCCTCTCTCTCTCTTTCTCCCTCTCTCTCTCTCTCTCTCCCTCCCTCTCTCTCTCTCTCCCTCTTTCTCTCAGTGCGTCCCTGTCCCCCGGTCAGAAGAACCCAGGTGCGTCCACTCACAGCATCAGCAGTGCTGCGGCGCCTGAGAAACTCCGTTTCCCACGAGGCAGTGCGAGCCGCAGTACCTTCCACGGGGGTCAGTTGAGAGAGCGGCGCACGGCCACCTACAACGCCCCGGTCCCCGGCACGCCAACAACCTGCTCAGAGCTCACCCCAACACCAACAACCTGCTAACACACACACTCACCTCACAAACTCACACACACACACACACAGGTAACACACACACACACACACACACACACACACACACACACACACACACACACACACACACACATGTTCTGATCCTTCTCTGAAGTCTTTTCTGAATTGTCTGACCCTTCTAGTGATGTATGTGGTGCTCATTCATCTTCATTGGTCCTCATGGGGTGTGTGTGTGTGTGTGTTTCTAATGTCCTGTGTTTCCTCATCTTGTGTTTTGTTGTAGAAACATGTCATTCAGGTTTAACAAAAGGTAGGCCCCGCCCCTCCCTCGCTCAGCCTGTCGTCTCGCTGCGTGATGACCTTTGACCTAACTCTAATTAACTCCACTTAACGGACTCGTTAACACACCTGTGGACTGCATCAGCCTCACACACACAGGGCTGATTAACCCCCACACTGGGCACGCACGGACCACACCACACACACACACACACACACACACACACACACACACACACACACAGACAGACACACACACACACACACACACACACACACACACACACACTCGGCTGATTAACACCCACAGTGGGCACGCAAGGACCCCAGCAGACTGCGTCTTAGGGCTAGCTTATACACACACACACACTCTCACACTCACACACAAAAGGCTAGCTTAAACACACACACTCTCACACTCACACACAAAAGGCTAGCTTACACACACACACACTCTCACACTCACACACAAAACGCTAGCTTACTCTCACACACAAAAGGCTAGCTTATACACACACACACACTCTCATACTCACACAATCAAAAGGCTATCTTATACACACACACTCACACACAAAAGGGAAGCTCACACACACACACACTCACACTCACACACCAAAGGGAAGCTTATACACACACACACACACAAAAGGGAAGCTTAGGGCCTGTCCACACAGAGACGCTTTTTAGGTTAAACGCAGAGGTTTTGCTTCGTCTTGGCCGATCGTCCAAACGAATCCTGTAAACGCACTGCCTGAAACCGCACTTTTTTGAAACCTGGTCCCAGAGTAGAAAAATCTGAAACCGCACATCCTGCTTGCGTATCGATGATGTCATCGCCACACCTCAGCTGCCCTGGACTTGCACTTATAGTATTGCCTAACAATACTTGTTTTCATACATGACATTACCTACGATTACACTCCGTTAAGATAAATATCACAACTGATGCTGCGCAGCGGCGTATAGCTTATGACTTGGTGGACTGAACACTGTTTTTCCCGGTGTTTTTTATGCATTCTAGCAGTGGCGTCGTTAGACCTGGGCATTCGGGGCTATAGCCCCGGATCCTCTGGGGATAGCCCCGGATCTATGGGCCGTCAACAACAACAAAAACTCTAATCGTGAATGAAATAAATAGCCCTGTAGAAGAGACTTTTGTGTTTTGTGTCCATTGTGTTGCATTAACAGCAGCAGCAAGACAATCTGGCGTGATCTGGGAAGGTTTAGAATCATTTGTTGCAAAATGTTGCAATTTCAATTCTCCTCTGGCTATTACGCATTGCTGTTTTAGATGCTTCTACTAACTAGCCTTAGCGAAATAAGTGTATAAGGACAAATGGATATTAGAAGTTTATTTAGAGAAAAAAGGGCAGAGCAGGGACAAGAAGTGGAAACTCTTCAGTGTGTCATCATCTCCCGCAACCCAGGAGGACATTTCGATCAGCTCAGTTTCAATATATAAGTGATTTACTATTGAATCACATGCGCCCATAAATAAACCTGACCTCGTTTGAGGGGGCTTCCAAGCAATGCATGTTGGGCTTGATTTTGACAGAATGGAACTTTTTTCTTTGGGCAAAAGTTTGTGATATACAACCCAAATGCATTGCTTTCAAGGCACCCATAGCCCATTAATTGAAGGGGATGGCGTCCGAAATGTTTATCCCGAGATCGACGCTCACACCTGTCAAGTGCACGACAGAGGTGCATGGCGATGTTTATTCTACAGGCTATTTTAATGTGATATTTGGGGTGTTGTATGTGGTGCACTTTGGCAGAAGAGACGTTCTCCTCAGGGCTTGCAGGAATTAATGCTATGGTGCACCCGCCCCCCCCCAAGAAAAAGAAATAATTCACTTTCGTGAACAATATTTGTCCGTTTTAGGTCCGTGCATTGGTCAGTCAGCAAAAAAGTAGCCTACATAGCATAACAACATCCACATGCAATAATACAACGACAAACGCCTCTACAATGACCTATTCATTTGGACAACTTGATACAGCCCTATACAGGCTAAAGTTACCTTTAGTTTTGTTCTAGCGTAACGTGGCGCCTGGCTTTAGTGCAGTCTAACGTTCTGACAAGCACACCAATTGCCTACCTTGTTCTTGTATAACTCCTAAGCGTTGCTGCCTCCATCCTTTCTGTTTTCGTTGTTTAAAACTTGTGATATCCATGATGAGTATTGAATGAAATTAGCTCAACATTGTGTGCTGATAACCATATAGATAGCCGAAAGTAAAAGAAAACAACAAGTAGCCTATTGGCGTGGCTGCATGCGTATTCTCTCCTGCTCAAAAAACATAATGTGTTCACTAACTTTTACGTAATAGAAAATGGTAAATAGCCTGATGGCATGCAGATAATGGGATACTGTACATAGTTGGGAAGGTATGGCAGGCCGATTTGGTGTGAATACACACACACACAAGGGAAATTTTCTCTCGCTGTTGAGTAGCCTGATGGTACGCACAGTGTGTACGGACGTACACCTGCAGGCGCGCCTGGTTCTCCTTACACGGTCTTTAAACATCAAAATATTCAGAATGCCGTGACGTGAGTCATTACGATTGGCCTTCCTTTTCATTCTCAAAGTAGGTTAAAATTGCATGTTCATCAGCACGATTTTCAAAATCTCTCGGGGGAGAAACCCCCGAACCCCCGGACAAAAAAGAACTCTAACTTCTGGGCTCTAGCCCCGAATGTTTTAAATAGCTAGCGACGCCCCTGCATTCTAGCTACTGTCAATGACGCGAGAGAACTTAAGTTATTAGGAAAGTGCGGTGTAAGTTTAGGCTACATTAATTTGTGCATAGTGCCAGTGTCATTCATTTATTTTACATGTCTTACAACATATATACATGCATTCACAGTCGAGTGAAATCAGATATAAGCATACAAAAACGCTTAGAACTCACGTTAAACCGATGGTAGCACACTGAATGTGAATGTGCGATTTGATGTAGGCAAAAGTATTGACTGTTACTAACGAAGGTTTTATAGCAATATTATAAATTTGGCGACAGAATAGCCTAGAACTTGTAGCCTAATTAGCGGTGATAGCCAAACTAATGTGAATCCGCGACTATCCTACAAACCAAAGAAAGTAAAGGTGATTAGTAGGCCTACCTGCGTTAGCCAAATAAGGACGGAACTGCACCCTTCACAAACCGTAAAAATAAAGTTTATTAGTTTTACAGTTGACTACAGTTGACAGTTCACCATCAGTCCACACAAACAATTCTGGTTTCCTTGCACTAGCCATTTTGTCATAGCCTATTCTGTCTGTTTGTAAAGCACAAACTTTGGTCAATTTCTGTAAAGAAACAGTGCCACCTATAGGCCTGGGGTATGAAGTAACGTTTGAGTCGTGTTGAGATGGATCCGCTTTGGACGCTAAATATTCTTGATAATGGTTCAGGGAAGACGGAGGAAAAAAAGATCGGTTTGGTAATGCGGTGGACTAGGCCTTATACACACACACACTCACACACAAAAGGGAAGCTTATACACACACACACTCACACACAAAAGGGAAGCTCACACACACACTCACACACGAAAGGGAAGCTCACACAGAGAGACGCAGACGGTCACTCATCTGACATCATTTCCTCCCCGTCCAGCCGATGAGTGTTGAGTGGACTCCCACTGAAGTAAAGGGGGCACGTGCCCCGTCGGATTTTCCTTCCTGATATTTTTTTTTGATCACAACTTTGTTCCTATAATGCTCCATAATAATCCAGAGCCTGTAACGACTCAAAGCGCGAGTCCAACACGTCACATCTAGCTTTGTATGGCAGTAAAGTTATAGCCAAATATTTGTTTATGGTTAGACTAGGCTAGCTAACGTTACACTGACATAACGTAACTTAAATAATTTCCGCTACTTTCCAAACACGAGGTGTTGGACTCACGCTCGGTAACCAAACACGAGGTGTTGGACTCACGCTCGGTAACCAAACACGACGTGTTGGACTTGACGCTCGGTAACCAAACACGAGGTGTTGGACTCACGCTCGGTAATCAAACACGACGTGTTGGACTCGCTCGGTAACCAAACACGATGTGTTGATCTCGTGCTCAGTAACCAAACGCGGCGTGTTGGACTCGCTCGGTAACCAAACACGATGTGTTGATCTCGTGCTCAGTAACCAAACGCGGCGTGTTGATCTCGTGCTCAGTAACCAAACGCGGCGTGTTGATCTCGTGCTCAGTAACCAAACGCGGCGTGTTGGACTCTGTGGAATCCGGGGGGTCTGTGGCACACCTGAGAGGGGAGGAGTCAGGGCATTCTACCGGCTGGACTGGGAAAATGATGATGTTAAACAGGGCTGAGTCATGCTGTGACTCCTGTTACACAGTGCTGAGTCATGCTGTGACTCCTGTTAAACATGCTGAGTCATGCTGTGACTCCTGTTAAATATGCTGAGTCATGCTGTGACTCATGGAGTTGAGGGTGCAGGGACAAACTGAGCATGCCTGAGTACTGCTGGTCTCCATGATGATCAGACCAGAACAGTCAAGCGCTGACCAACTCACCACTAATCTCACCACAATGCATGTGTGTGTGTGTGTGTTTGTGTGTGTGGCACTCTTCAGCTACAGATGAGGGCATCTCTGAAGTATAGTTCTGTGTGGAATTGCAGTGTGTGTGGTGCATAACCCAAAAATGTGTACAGCGTGCGTGCATGCTTGCTTGTGTTGTGTGTGTGTGTGTGTGTGTGTGTGTGTGTATATATGTTGGTATGTTGGTGCATAGGGAGTGTGTGTGTGTGTGTATGTTGGTATGTTGGTGCATAGGGAGTGTGTGTGTGTGTGTGTGTGTGTGTGTGTGTGTGTGTGTGTGTGTGTGTGTGTGTGCGGTGCGCGTAGTCCTCAGCCACAGGGGAGGGGCTCAACCATACATCTCCACTAGAGATGTGTGTGTGTGTGTATTAGGGGTGTACAGTTTGGTGTGTACCTCAGTGTTTAAGTCACTGTTTGGATCATTGTTGGTGCAGTAAGCCTGTAGGTGTTTGTTAGCCTGTAGCCTTTAGGTGTTTGTTAGCCTGTAGCCTGTAGCCTGTAGGTGTTTGTTAGCCTGTAGCCTGTAGGTGTTTGTTAGCCTGTAGCCTGTGGGTGTTTGTAAGCCTGTAGCCTGTAGCCTGTAGGTGTTTGTTAGCCTGTAGCCTGTAGCCTGTAGGTGTTTGTTAGCCTGTAGCCTGTAGCCTGTAGGTGTTTGTTAGCCTGTAGCCTGTAGGTGTTTGTTAGCCTGTAGCCTGTAGGTGTTTGTAAGCCTGTAGCCTGTAGGTGTTTGTTAGCCTGTAGCCTGTAGCCTGTAGGTGTTTGTTAGCCTGTAGCCTGTAGGTGTTTGTTAGCCTGTAGCCTGTAGCCTGTAGGTGTTTGTTAGCCTGTAGCCTGTAGCCTGTAGGTGTTTGTTAGCCTGTAGCCTGTAGGTGTTTGTAAGCCTGTAGCCTGTAGCCTGTAGCCTGTAGGTGTTTGTTAGCCTGTAGCCTGTAGCCTGTAGGTGTTTGTTAGCCTGTAGCCTGTAGGTGTTTGTAAGCCTGTAGCCTGTAGGTGGGTGTTTCTGCAACTACGGGCACTTTTATGTCCCTGTACTGAAATTTTGGATTTCTTACAAATGTGTCATATGATGCTTGATATATATATATATATATATATATGATGTAAGTATATATATATATCTTAAAATATTATGAAGATATAAATATTATAAGAAAATGTCCTTTAGTAAGATTTTTAAAGCATTTTAGGGCTCCACATGCACCTCACCTGAGGTCTCAGTGTTGAAAGACCTAAAACAAGCAAAAGGACATTATTTCAAATGAAAGTGTTTCATAAACATATTACATAAACCATATTCAAATATTGTTTTCATTAATATGATTTCTGTGTACATGTGACCATGCTTTACAGATTGTGATGGTTAGGATGGATTTTTTATAGCGGTTGATTTTTTTTGTCATATTCAAAAGTGACTCTAGCTGCAGAACGCCAGGTACTGCTTACCTACAGTTCACTGGCCATCTTGTGATACACAACGGGAACAGCATTTTGAAAGGCTGTCACATGTTCGTTGGCGTTAACTGGCTAAACTGACGTATGGTCCCCCACTTTATATATCAGTGTGAAAACATGGAACATGGTCCGCATGCGAAAACAACGTGCTGTTGACTACTATTAAATCCTGTATTTGGTGCATTCCCTACACATCTGTATTGAACGTCCTGGACCTAAACGCGTCGGTACAAATATGTGTGCCTTTACACTAGGGCTTTGACTCCGAACTTCGTTATTCAAATATAATTCGATTATTTAAAAATTAAATAATCTTAAACTAAAAAAACGAATTTTAGGGATCTCTTAATATTCGAACCTGTAGCCTATGGAAATGTTTTCCATTCAGATTCTGAGGTTTTTTTCACGCCTTCTGAAGTGAAATGGCGAGCTCATTAGCAAGGCTATTATTGGCCATCTGGGCTCCTGTAGGTTAGCATCCTGGCTGGTTCGCGCTTAGTGAGCTCAGCTCCCACATAGACATTTTTATTTTAAACTTACTGTAACCTTCCTCTGATTTTATTCACCTCAGTTATCAATCAAAGCAAACAGGGAAAAGAAATGGCAACACAATCATTAAAAACACCCAAATAAATAAATGTGCAGATAAGTCTGAATGAAAAGCAGCACTGGTTGAAGCCTGGAAATATTGTAAACAAAGTAACGTTAGCTTAATTTGCTAGTTTAGTCTACTGGTTAGACTGTTCAGTTTCCCCACGTGTGTTTAAGTTTCAATTGAATACTTTTTCTCCTTGGGACAGGCCGTTTGAGTCTTGGAAAATACTTTTCCATTTGCATTGGGATTAAGATGATTAGAATTTAGCAGTCAATTTGAATGCAGTAGTTTTGAACAAAGTCATGCAGCGTGCTAATGATGCTAACCGGATTTAATAGCAATTTAGCCAGTCGTCTTGCACGATTAATTATATGTGCATGCTGAGGAGGAGGGATGCACATGTAATCCAAACATTAATCGAGCACGGGGCAAGGAGAGTCTGTGTTGAGGTAGGCCTACTTCTACCGCCTACTCTGGTAGAGTTTGACATACTACAATGCAAGATATATTTAGCCTATTTTATTTATGGACAACATAAGGCAGGAGGTGTGTGTTGCTTTTAATTATGAATGTTCTATCGAACATATTTTTATTGATATCGATTACATGCGTCACATATAAGCTATCGTTTTATCGCCCAGCTCTATGCTCAATAATAAAAAATTTTGACACACGATAAATACTAAGCCTTTAAAATGCCGTAGTCTATTGACATTGACTGATACACTGCTCTCTGGTGGACAGAACAAATAGAACTTAAGTTTGATACCAATATCGGTCTTACTGAAGACATTTAATGGTTAAAATATTATTAATACATATTCGAATATATTCGAATTTTAATATTAATAAACAAACGAACTTCGAATATGATTTTTGGGCAAAAGTCAAAGCCCTACTTTACACCCCTGTTGTGTGTGCGTGCGTGAGAGCACATAAAATGGCTGTGGCATACTCTGTTTTTTCTGTATTGGTACGCTGCCCCCTAGAGGTCATGGAGAGAAATTCACACAGCACGCACTCTACTGTATGGAGATCACTGCATTCCACCTGCCTCTCTCTCTCTCTTCCTCTCCTTTTCTCTCTTTCTCTCCTTCCCTCTCTCTCCTTTCTTCCTTCTCTCTCTCTTTCCTTCTCTTCCTCTCTGGCTTTCCTTCCCCCTCTCTCTTTCCCCCCACTCTCTCTTTCTCTCTCTCTCTCTCCCTCCCTCTCTCTCTCTCTTCCTCCTCATCTGTATGTACATCATAACCCCATCTCCCATGAGAGACTGAATGCTGTGCAGGAAGGGTTACTTCATTTGATATGAGCATGCACACACACACACACACACACACACACACACACACAGGAGCCGTTTTTGTGTATTACTGTCACTTCACTTCTGTCTGATTCTTCCTCTCTATGTTCTTTCTTTTCTTTTTGTCTACCTACCTCTTTTTCTCTCTCCCTCTCTCTCTGTCCTCTTTCTACTTCTCTCTCTCCCTCCCTCTCTCCCTCTTTCTCCATCCTTTTCTCTCTCCCTCTCCCTCCCTCTCTTCCCTCTCCTCTCTCTCTCTCTCTCTCTCTCTCTCTCTCTCTCTCTCTCTCTCTCTCTCTCTCTCTCTCACTCAGGGTCACTCTTGACCCCAGCAAGCAGCAGTCAGCGCTCAAACCCAGAGAGCCCGCTGTCCCTTCTCCTTCCTCCACTCTCTCTACCCCCTCCAACCCTGCAGCCAAGGCTCTTAGTAAGTCTCTCCTCTCCTCTCCTCCTCTCCTCTCTTCTCCTCTCCTCCTCTCCTCTTTCCTTCTCTCCTCTTCTCTCCTCCTCTCCTCTCCTCTTCTCTCCTCTCCTCCTCTCCTCCCCCTCTCCTCTCCTCCTCCTCTTCTCTCCCCCTCTCCTCTCCTCCTCTTCTCTCCTCCTCTCCTCCTCTCCTCTCCTTCTCTCTTCTCTCCTCTCTTCTCTCCTCTTTCCTTCTCTCCTCTTTCCTTCTCTCCTCTCCTCTCCTCTCCTCTTTCCTTCTCTCCTCTTCTCTCCTCTTCTCTCCTCTCCTCCTCTTTTCTTCTCTCCTCTTCTCTCCTCTTTTCTCCTCTTCTCTCCTCTTCTCTCCTCCTCCTCCTCTTCTCTCTCCTCTCCTCTCCTCTTCTCCTCTTCTCTCCTCCTCTCCTCTCCTCTCCTCCTCTTTTCTTCTCTCCTCTCTCCTCCTCCTCTTCTCTTCTCTCCTCTCCTCCTCTTCTCTCCTCTTCTCTCCTCTCCTCCTCTCTCCTCCTCCTCTCCTCTTCTCTTCTCTTCTCCTCTCCTCCTCTTCTCTCCTCTTCCTCCTCTCTCCTCTTCTCTTCCTCTCCTCCTCTTCCTCACTCTTCTCTTCTCTCCTCCTCTCTCCTCTCTCCTCCTCTCTCCTCTCCTCTCCTCTCTCCTCTTCTCTCCTCTTCTCTCTCCTCTTCTCTCTCTCCTCCTTCTCTTCTCTCCTCTTCTCCTCCTCTCCTCACTCTTCTCTCCTCCTCTTTTCTTCTCCTCCTCTCCTCTCCTCTCCTCTCCTCTTCCTCTCCTCCTCTTTTCTTCTCCTCTCTCCTCTCCTCCTCTCCTCTTCTCTCCTCCTCTTTTCTTCTCCTCTCTCTCTCCTCTCCTCCTCTTCTCTTCTCTCCTCCTCTTCCTCTCCTCTCCTCTTCTCTTCTCCTCTCCTCCTCTTCTCTCCTCTCCTCCTCTTTTCTTCTCCTCTTCTCTTCTCTCCTCCTCCTCTTCTCTCCTCTTCTCTCCTCTCTCTCCTCTTCTCTCCTCTCCTCCTCTTCTCTCTCTCCTCCTCCTCTTCTCTCCTCTTCTCTCCTCTCCTCTCCTCCTCTCCTCCTCCTCTCCTCCTCTTTTCTTCTCCTCTCCTCTCCTCCTCTCTCTCCTCTCCTCTCCTCCTCTTCTCTCCTCTCCTCTCCTCCTCTCTCCTCCTCTCCTCCTCCTCCTCCTCCTCCTCTCCTCCTCTTTCCTTCTCTCCTCTCCTCCTCTTTTCTTCTCCTCTTCTCTTCTCTCCTCTTCTCTCTCTCCTCTCCTCCTCCTCTCTTCTCTCCTCTCCTCCTCTTTTCTCCTCTCCTCTTCTCTCCTCTCCTCCTCCTCTCTTCTCTCCTCTCCTCCTCTTCTCTCCTCTTCTCTCCTCTCCTCCTCTCTCTTCTCCTCTCCTCTCCTCCTCTCCTCTATCTCCTCTCTCCTCTTCTCTCCTCTTCTCCTCTCTCCTCTCCTCTCCTCTCCTCTTCTCTCCTCTCCTCCTCTTCTCCTCTCCTCCTCTTTTCTTCTCCTCTGTGGTTCTTCTCTGTGCTGTTCTTTCTTTCTCATCTGTCATCCTTCTTTCCCTCGGCCCCTCTGGGTGATTGACAGGTCTTCTCCCGGCCCCTCTGGGAGATTGACAGGTCTTCTCCCGGCCCCTCTGGGAGATTGACAGGTCTTCTCCCGGCCCCTCTGAGTGACTGATTGACAGGTTCTCTCCCCGCCCCTCTGGGAGATTGATGGACTGGGCCCCTTCCCAACCACCCCCTCCCACCCCCGCCCCCCTGGGTGATTGACAGATCATTCCCCGCCCCCCTGAGTGACTGATTGGTCTTCTCTTGCAGAGACAGGAGCAGTGGCTATAGGGAGTTGTAGGAACACGCAGTCGGACAGTGCTGAGAGTAAGGGCACATTCAAACACACACACACACACACTTCATGCAGCCTCATTGAGACCTGTGTGTATATATCTCAGCATACGTGTGTGTATGTGTTCATTCACACTCACACACGTACATATTTACGTACGTGTCTGATTGTGTTTTTGTGTGTGTATATACGCATACGTGTGTGTGTGTGTGTGTGTGTATACACACTCCGGTCCACCCACAAAAATCAGCATGTATGACACACACTTTGAATGTGTAGGAAGATGGGTTAGTCGTATATGGCGTGTGTGTGTGTGTGGATATTTCAGCTTTTATAGCCTGTAGTGTTAGTGGACAGCTTTCCCCACAATTTTATTGTTAAACATTGAACTACATCATTACAACAGATTAACACACACACACACACACACAGACGCATGTAGGTAGAATGAGCCCTGTTGCTAACGTGTGTGTTGTGTGTCGTGTGGATATTTCAGCTTTTATAGCCTGTAGTGTTAGTGGACAGCTTTCCCCATCTGCTGCTCACCTGGACCAAAGATATCGCTCTCTTACACACACACACACACACACACACACTTTCTTCTTACACACACACACCCTTTTCTCTCTCTCACACACACACTCACACACACACACACACGTTCCTCTTACACACACACACACACACACACTTTCCTCTTACACACACACACACACACACACTTTCCTCTTACACACACACACACACACACTCTCTTACACACACACACACACACACACTTTTCTCTCTTTCTCTTACACACACACACACTTTTCTCTCTTACACACACACACACACACACACACACAGATTTTCTCAAGTCCTCACCCTCCGTGTTCCCTCTTGCATCCTCTCTCTCTCTTTCTCTCTCTCTCTCTCTTTATTCTCTTTTTCTGGTTGTTGAGATATATGTGTAAAACTGTTTTATCTTCCCTCCCCCCTTCTCTCTCTCTCTCTCTCACTCTCTCTCTCTTTGTCTGTGTGGTGTAAAGAGTCTCAACCGAGCTTGAGAGAAGCGGGAGATTTGAGGGCTCAAGGTGAGACGTCTTATTTCAGTCCTTCTGCTGATGCTGGTCTGATGCTGGTGTTAGACTGGTCTGATGCTGGTATTAGTATTAGACTGGTCTGATGCTGGTATTATGCTGGTCTGATGCTGGTGTTAGTATTAAACTGGTCTGATGCTGGTGTTAATCTGGTCTGATGCTGGTGTTAGTGTTAGACTGGTCTGATGCTGGTGTTAGACTGGTCTGATGCTGGTGTTAGTATTAAACTGGTCTGATGCTGGTGTTAGTGTTAGACTGGTCTGATGCTGGTGTTAGACTGGTCTGATGCTGGTGTTAGTATTAGACTGGTCTAATGCTGGTATTAGTATTATACTGGTCTGATGCTGGTGTTAGTGTTAGACTGGTCTGATGCTGGTGTTAGTATTAAACTGGTCTGGTGCTGGTGTTAGACTGGTCTGATGCTGGTTTCTCTTGTCGCTTGTATCTGTCGTCTATTTAGTCTCATTCGTGGCCCTCTGTGACAGCCACATCATCTTTCCTGTCATTTAATCACCCCTCATCTATCCCATCATTCTCCATCAGCCCTGATTTGCCCTATCTGCCCTGATTTGCCCCAATCAGCCCTCATCTATCCCATCATCCTCCATCAGCCCTGATTTGCCCCAATCAGCCCCAGTCACCCTTTATCTGCCCCTGATCCCTGCCTGTAGTGAGGTGTGTGTGAAGGTTGATTGTGTTGATGCTGTGTGCGTGTGTGTGTCTTTCATGGTGTTGGTGATTGATTGTGCTTGATGTTGTGAGTGTCTGTGGCTGTGCATGCCTCTCCCCTTGATGCATGTGCACTGAAGCCGACTAGCGTGTGTGTGTGTGTGTGTCTGTGTGTGTGTCTGTGTGTGTGTGTGTGTGTGTGTGGCGCATGATGCACTCCCTGCCTTGTGCGTGTGTGTGTGTGGCTTGCTGCTTGATCATTTGAGTCTTTTATCTGAAGAAGATAATTATGTTCTACATATGTGCATTAAAGGAAAATTCCGGTATTTAGCACTTAGAGTCCCTTTTCTGGTTTGTTTTGGATGAACTAGAGTGGTGGACACCCGAGAATTTTGTGATTGGTCCCTGTCGACTTTATTTCCGTTTTGAATCGCCTTTGACTACTCAGAGTGGCTGCCAACAGGCATATTCAAACATGTCTAAACAACCCATAACGTTAAGTTTTCAAAACTGTGCAACTCAACGAATTAGTGGTGTTAAGTTGATTATTATTAAAAGATAGTGTGATTAAAACTAGTCAAGAAAAGTGGAGACAGGATTAATGCGTCAAAATTTGGTGTCCACCACTCTAGTTCATCAAACTAAAAACTCAGAAAAGGGCTTATAAAATGCAAATACCAAATTTTCCTTTAATAAAACCCTGTTCTTGAGAGAGATTGTATCTGTACGTATATGTATCTGTGAGTGTGTACAAGTTAATGAAGCCTTCTTCCGCTCTCTCTCCCTCCCTCCCTCTCTCCCTCCCTCCCTCTCTCTCCCTCCCTCTCAATTAGCCCACTGTATCTACAGGGGATCAGCCCGGAGGATGAAGGGAAAGGCGGTGGGGGAGTGTGAAGTCGGGGTGTCGAGGCGGGGGAAGAGAACCTGCGCTCTCTGCGCTTCACCTGGAGTATGAGCACCACCAGCAGCCTGGAGCAGTGACCATCTTGGGCCGAGATCCATGGCGTGCTGGGCGTAACCCGCTACCCGTTACGAGCAGCGCGACAGCTTCCTGCTGCTCTGTGACCATGGCGACGCCCACGCCGACACCTTCGTCCAATGGGAGATGGAGGTGTGCAAGCTGCCCCGCCTCTCGCTTAACGGCGTGCGATTCAAGCGGATATCGGGCACCTCCATCGCCTTTAAGAACATCGCCTCCAAGGTGTCCAGGGAGCTGAAACTCTGAGACACACACACACACACACACACACAGAAACAACACTTCCACTTAAACACACACACACACAAATATTTTTCACACATGAACACAAAGATCTACCACTTACTTTCTTACACACACACACCTCCCACTCAGACCAATACACACCACCCAACTCCCAACATGCACACCCATGACACACCAACCACAACCTGCACCTGACACACACACACACACACACACACACACACACACATTACATATTTGCATTACATCTACAAAACTACGTTCACACATACATCTTCATCCATGCTGTACCCACCTGCTACACAATCAAGAGACGTGACACACACACACACACACACACGCACCATATGTTAGAATGTAATATATAGATGAGCTTCAAGCAATAATTTCTTAAAAGTGTTGCCTATTGTGATGTCACTATGATGAGCGTTGTGATGTGCTGCCGGGGGACGTGGACACCAGGTGCCAAGAACTACGCTACCCAGCATCCCTCAGGACCGGCTTAGCAGACATGGTCCTATGAACTACGCTACCCAGCATCCCTCAGGACCGGCTTAGCAGACATGGTCCCATGAACTACGCTACCCAGCATCCCTCAGGACTGGCTTAGCAGACATGGTCCCATGAACTACGCTACCCAGCATCCCTCAGGACTGGCTTAGCAGACATGGTCCCATGAACTACGCTACCCAGCAGACATGTGCATCTGACCCCACCCTGGAAGCACCTGGAGCTTCACCTGCCCACAGCAGAACTGTCTGTCAGTGTGTGTGTGTGTGTGTGTGTGTGTGTGTGTGCGCGTGGTGCGTGCGTGGGCTGTAGTCTGTGGGGGGCTGGGCTATGTGACGGACTCGTTGCTCTTTCTGCTCTTGGTGTTCTGTTCCACTGGTCATCACCAAATCTATATCCACAGTGTCTTCTCTTCCTGGCCCTGGCCAGCTTGGGTCTGCAGTTACACCCTGGCTCCTGTAGGGGTCAGTGTCATGTTGAATGTTACTGATTAAGAGAATCTAAAGGTTTTATTATTTATTTCATTGTCCTTGTTTGTTTCTCTCTTATCCCAATGTTGAAGTTGGCCTTTCAGTGCAAATCATGTCTTAGCTCTGCAGAGGGGCGTGGCCTCAGGTCAGAGGGGCGTGGCCTCAGGCCCGGCTCTCCTACAGGCTGCCTCTCATATAAAGGAAAGGCTACACACAGCATAACAGTCACCGTGGATACAATACAATTAAAAACCTCTATTAACCAGATCTGACCTGCTGTAATACATACGCACACGCACACACACACAGTACAAGTCACCATAGATACAGTACAATTAAAACCACTATTAACGAGATCCAACCTTCTGAAATGTACACACACACCCACACCCCACTATTAACGAGATCCATCCTTCTGAAATATGTAAGCGCACACACACACACACACACACAGTTGCACACATATGCACTACATCAGTCAGATTCCACCTGCATGCACACATGCTGAGGTGAGCAGGGGCACAGGTGAGAGAGGGCACAGGTGAGGGCGTTGCCTGGAAAGGATGCTGGCTCTGCTCATGTGCCAGCTCTACTCAGGGATCTGTGCTCGGCTGCAGAAAACCCCTGAAGTGAAATTCCCCTAATTGTCCCTTAAACTTCAGTAAGTCCTCTCGAAGGTCCTCTCTAAAGTCCTCTCAGAGTGAAATGATGAAAAGTCTTCAGGTTTCTGTGTTGCTTCTTCCTCGCATGAGCTCCTGAACTGCAACCTCGAGGTAAATATAGCTTTAAGTTTAAGTTTAAGTTCTTACATTTTGAGTAAATATGGCTGAGTTTAAGTTCTTAAAGTTGAGGAAGTGACTAGAGGAGTGTCGCGATGGAGAAAACCCTCTGGGTCATTTTACGGATGACAGATTCATTTGTGAATATAGATTTGACCGACAATCCATATATGAACTGAAACCCACCTGGCCACTGCTCTTCGGGGAGAAACTGTTCTGATCTTGGCCAAAGACCCTTGATCACTAGCTCCGCTTTAACCCTCTCTGTCTTGGCCAGGTGAGGGGGGCACAGGTGAGCAGTGGCACAGGTTAACCCTCTCTGTCTTGGCCCGTCCAGCTCATGTCCAGTTCGCACATGTACATGTGACGCCTCCTTTTGCTCTCCAACACAAAGCCGACGACGTCAGAGCCGCCACCTCACAACCAGCACCGGCTTTTCCTGCTGCTGCTGCTCTGTCCCTATAAGTAGAAGTAGAAATACTCTTTTGATCCCTAGAAGTAGGAGTAGATTTACTCTTTTGATCCCATGAGGGAAATTTGGTCTCTGCATTTATCCCAATCCGTGAATTAGTGAAACACACTCAGCACACAGTGAACACACAGTGAGGTGAAGCACACACTAATCCCGGCATGATGAGCTGCCACTTAACAACAGTGATGGCTTTCGGGGGAGCGAGGGGTTAGGTGTCTTGCTCAAGGGCACTTCAGCCGTGCCTACTGGTCGGGTTCGAACTGCAACCCTCCGTTACAATTCCAAAGCGCTAACCAGTAGGCCACGGCTGCACAGGTTCAGGTTCAGTGACTGATGGGTGACCTGCTGCTGATAGGTGACCTGCTGGGAGTTTGCCCCCTCGAACACCTGCACCAGGCTACAATCCAACCTGCTGGCCTTTTCAGCAACACCATGGACACCTGATATCTAAGCCCCTGGTGTAATCTGCAGTGCACCAAGCTACAATGCAAGCTGTTGAAATGGACACACACACACACACACACACACACACACACACACTGTGCGGGCGGTCAGACTTTCTGAGCGTCTGATATGAAACTACTGGACATGCGGTCTTGTTACGTTACCAGTCTGGATGACCTCACAGCTGTGAAGCCAAAGTGATACACAAACCCACATGCCAGCTCCACACAGACACATACACGCTCTCTGCGACACACTCTCACACACAGACACAGAACTTGCAGAGATGGGTGGGCCAATACTTTATTCTCCATGTTCAAATCCAGCTGTTCAGCCCAGAAACTACAGTACCAGCAATGAGCCTTGTGTATATGTGGATGGAGAAAACCCTCTGGGTCATTTCCACGGATGACAGATTCATTTGTGAATATAGATTTGACCGACAATCCATATATGAACTGAAACCCACCTGGCCACTGCTCTTCGGGGAGAAACTGTTCTGATCTTGGCCAAAGACCCTTGATCACTAGCTCCGCTTTAACCCTCTCTGTCTTGGCCAGGTGAGGGGGGGACAGGTGAGCAGTGGCACAGGTTAACCCTCTCTGTCTTGGCGTCCAGCTCATGTCCAGTTCATGACATGTACATGTGGCCCTCCTTTTGCTCTCCAACACAAAGCCGACGACGTCAGAGCCGCCACCTCACAACCAGCACCGGCTTTTCCTGCTGCTGCTGCTCTGTCCCTATAAGTAGAAGTAGAAATACTCTTTTGATCCCTAGAAGTAGGAGTAGATTTACTCTTTTGATCCCATGAGGGAAATTTGGTCTCTGCATTTATCCCAATCCATTGAATTAGTGAAACACACTCAGCACACAGTGAACACACAGTGAGGTGAAGCACACACTAATCCCGGGCAAGAGTGAGCTGCCCGCAACAACAGTGGGCCGGGGGCAGCGAGGGGTTAGGTGTCTTGCTCAAGGGCACTTCAGCCGTGCCTACTGGTCGGGGTTCGAACCGGTAACCCTCCGGTTACAATTCCAAAGCGCTAACCAGTAGGCCACGGCTGCACAGGTTCAGGTTCAGTGACTGATGGGTGACCTGCTGCTGATAGGTGACCTGCTGCGAGGAGTTTGCCCCCCCTCGAACACCTGCACCAGGCTACAATCCAACCTGCTGACGCACCAGCAACACCATGGACACCTGATATCTAAGCCCCTGGTGTAATCTGCAGTGCACCAAGCTACAATGCAAGCTGTTGAAATGGACACACACACACACACACACACACACACACACACTGTGCCGGAGCCGGTCAGACTTTCTGAACGTCTGATATGAAACTACTGGACATGCGGTCTTGTTACCGTTACCAGTCTGGATGACCTCACAGCTGTGAAGCCAAAGTGATACACAAACCCACATGCACGCTCACACAGACACATACACACTCTCACAAACACACTCTCACACACAGACACAGAACACATTTACAGAGATAGGTGGGCCAATACTTTATTCTCACATGTTCAAATCCAACTTCATTCCTTCAGAAACTACAGTACCAACAGCTTAATGAGCCTTGTGTATATGTGTGTGTGTGTGTGTGTGTGTGTGTGTGTGTGTGTTCACTTCTGCGCGGGCATGAGGTCGTCGATGGAGCCTCCCTTCTCCAGCCTCTTCTCCATGTCCACCAGCAGCTTGACCCCATCCACCACCATCTGCACCAGCTCCACCTCAGAGAAGCCCAGCCGGTCCGCGTTGGAGATGTCAAAAGTGCCGCCCACTGCCGCCGTGTCCACGCCACCTGACACACACACACACACACACACACACACACACGGAAAGTGAGAGTGATCAAATCATTAGAATGTAAACACACACACGTCTGGGTCTGCTGCCCCCTCTGGAGCATGGATACAATGTGTGTGAGTGTGTGCGTGCGTGTGAGTGAGTGGGTGTGTAGGAGTGTGTGTGTGTGAGCGTGCGCATGTGTGTGTGTGTGTGTGTGTGTGTGAGCGCGTGTGTGTGAGCGAGCGTGTGTGTGTGAGCGAGCGAGCGTGTGAGCGAGCGTGTGTGTGTGCGAGCATGTGTGTGTGTGTGTACCTGTTCCGCGCTTCTGCAGCCGCAGCTTCTTGAGGATGTCCTCAAATTTGGCGTTCTTGCTGAGGTGTGGCAGCTTGACGTGGACACCGGCGCGCAAGCCAGTGCCCAGGTTGGACGGGCAGGTCAGCACGTAGCCCAGGTGCTCGTTCCACATGAACGGGTGGTTCTTGTTCTTGAACAGAGACTCGATCTGCACACAGGACACACACTCACTTCTGTCAGGGTCATTTACATTGTGTGTGTGTGTGTGTGTGTGTGTGTGTGTGTGTACACCTTGGTGAGGCCTGTGCAGAAGCCCGGGACTGTAAGCATGCGTGTGATGGATAGATAGATAGATAGATAAGAGACAGACAGACATGTGTGTGTGTGTGTGAGCATTTGTGTGTGAGCATGTGTAATAGATAGTAGATACTTTATTGATCCCCATGGGGAAATTCAAGTGTGTGTGTGAGCATGGGTGTGTGCGTGTGTGTGTGTACCTTGGTGAGGCCGGTGCAGAAGCGGTTGAATACTTCCTTCATGTTTCCTCCCTTCTGCATGGAGATGACGCGCAGGTGGTCCTCCTCATTCACCCACACCAGGAAGGTCTTGTTGTCATTGTGCCTACGCACACACACACACACACGCAGATTAGCCTCCTGCTGCACACATCAAGATCCTGCTCCCCTGGCTCCACTTCTAGTGAGTACGTGTGTGTGTGTGTGCACGTGAGTGTGTGTGTGTGTGTGTGTATGTGTGTACGTGTGTGTGCCTGCGTCCATATGTGAGTGTGTGTATGTGTGTGTATGCGCACGTGAGTGTGTGTGTGTGTGTGTGTGTGTGTGTGTGGCGCTTACCAGATGCCCCTGCCGTCGGGCCAGTCGCGGGCCATTCCTGCGGCCAGGAGCAGTGGGGACACGGGCTTGTCAAACAGGAAGTGGTCATCGATGAGCTGCTGCTGCTCTGCGTCAGTCATGTTCTTCAGAGCGTAGTACTTGCCCTTCAGATCGCCCTCAAGGGCAGCCAGAGCTGTGGGTCATCATCACCACAATAGCCAACACCATCGTCATTATAATCATCATCACAATAGCCATCACCATCATCATCATCACAATCATCATTAACATCAACATCTTCAGATCGCCCTCAAGGGCAGTCAGAGCTGTGGGTCATCATCATCATCACAATAGCCATCACCATCATCACAATAGCCATCACCATCATCATCATCACAATCATCATTAACATCAACATCTTCAGATCGCCCTCAAGGGCAGTCAGAGCTGTGGGTCATCATCATCATCATCACAATAGCCATCACCATCATCATCATCATCAGCGTCATCGTCGTACACAGCAGGGGTGTGCTGGTACAGGGCTCACGCATGGCATGTGTCCCATCTGCACCACAGCACTGGAGTTTAATGAAGACGCTAATCGGTCACTGCACTAAAACACGTCCATGGTGTTCATCATTCTTATACTTGTCAAGCTCTGCAATCCAATTTCAACACCGCCGTTTGTGATACATGTATGTCTGTTTGAGGGAGGTCATCAATTTAGAGAGGCAGATTGAATTCACCAGCATACCCAAAGTGTGTCAGTCTACCACGCAGTAACACAGCTTCACCACCAGAGGGTGCTGTCACCACAGGGATTAAGAAGAGAACATCACGTCCTCCACACACACACACACCCACCCACCCTCGACAGAGAGCGTCTCGACGGCCCTGCGTTCCCCGCGGCTGCAGTGAGGAGGGAGGCAGAATCCTCGGATGCTGCGGCCAGTCCTGACGCGAGAGCTCAGCACGTAGTTTGGGTCCAAATCATCCCCTCCCTGACCACAGAGATGGAGAGAGGAGAGGTGGAGGGAGAGAGGAGAGATGGAGGGAGAGAGGAGAGAGATGTTTTAAGATCATTCAGAGAGATGTTTTTTAAGATCATTCACAGTAGACCTTCCAGCATCACAAATGCTGCACACACATGCTGTGCATGCCTGTGTGTGTGTGTGTGCACCCAGATTATGTGGCTGGGTGAAGCCCCAATCCCATCCCAGGGTACAGCGGCTCTGTGCATGCCTGTGTGTGTGTGTGCACTAACTTGAGGTTGGCTGGGTTGAGGTCGGTCTTGTGTGTGTGATCGTGTGTGCGTATGCGTGTGCATGTGTGTGCGCGTGCGCTACCTTGAGGTTAGCTGGGTTGAGGTCGGTCTTGTGTCTGTGTGTGCGCGTGTGCGTGTGCGCTACCTTGAGGTTGGCTGGGTTGAGGTCGGTCTTGTGTTTGTCGGTGGGCTTGTAGCCGCCGTGGCGGTCCTCGATGACCGGATCCAGCAGCTCCTTGAACACCTCGTAGGTCTCCTCGTCTCCCGCCACACAGCCCACCGTCATGATGAACGGGTGACCTGCGGTCAGGGGGACAGGTCAACGGGCAGCCTCGTGCATCACACACACACACACACACTCTCTCTCTCTCTCTCTGCAGCTGCCTAAGCTGTGCTGTACTATGGGTTACCAGGGTTGTCCACGCCAGTCTGGATGACCTGATCTATGGTGACGCCGTTGGGCGTGGAGCGCTCGCGTAGAGCTTTGTACATCTCCGGCGTCAGCACCTTCGCCATGTGGTTGTGGTGCTGGCTGAGGTCGGGATACTCATCCTTAGCCGGAAGCTGCTTCACTGTCAGGGTGGCCATTTTCACACTGCTACTCCACACACACACACACACACACACACACACACTGACAGGGTGAGGAGGCCATCTGCGCGCTTCAGGCTGCTAAGTAGCGGGTTTGCCGCGGGGCTGCTAAGTAGCGGGTTTGCCACGGGGCTGACAGGACAACTGGCAAACTGCCATAATAGTCCACGTGCGGGGTAATAACCTCTTCTATCCGAAAGCCCACTAGGGGCAGCCTTGGCCTACTGGTTAGCACTTCGGACTTGTAACCGGAGGGTTGCCGGTTCGAACCCTGACCAGTAGGCATGGCTGAAGTGGCCTTGAGCAAGGCACCTAACCCCTCACTGCTCCCCGAGCGCCGCTGTTGTAGCAGGCAGCTCACTGCGCCGGGATTAGTGTGTACTTCACCTCACTGTGTGTTCACTGTGTGCTGAATGTGTTTCACTAATTCACGGATTGTGATAAATGCAGAGACCAAATTTCCCTCACGGGATCAAGAGTGTGTGTGGATAGATAGATAGATAGATCAAGATAGATCAAGCAAGGTTAACTACGAGCGGGTTTTGGAAAAACACTGCGCGCTCCCCTGAGATATCCTTGGCAAGGTCACTGCTCGGGAACGAGAGTGAAGGTTAAATGCCGCAGATAAGAGCGCGTGACCCTCCGTCGGAACGTGCGCCCGGGATGCTCTCTAGTCATAGGTTAAGATAAGCGCGCAGATGGTCGCGAGCTCCTGGCAGACGCATTACCTGGGTTATCCACCCCGGTCTGGATGACGTCGTCCAATGTGAAGCCGCTCGGGGTCTGCTTGCCGCGCAGGCGCTCATATATGGCAGGCGTGAGTATTTTGGCCATATGATTGTTGTGCTTGCTGAGGTCTGGGAACTCGGCGGCCGACGGGTATTTCATCTTCATGGCGTTGTGGGTGCTGGAGAAAGGCATGGCTGCGGCGGTCCCCTGAGGTGGGGTGGGGGGCAGAGCAGGTGTGTTTAGCGGGTTTAGCGCAGACTTGATGCGGTCAAAGGCTTGGGTTTGAAACGGGCGGCCTAAATGAAGAAACACGTCCAGCGCAGATTACAGGAGAGGACTGACAGACCGGCCGCTATGGCAACTCCACAGAGCCCTCTAGAAGGCGGAGACAGAGCGCTGGAATGCGCTCTCGCGCCAGGGATCGCAATTATTTACAAACTCTGATCCAATGCAGGCTCCAGTGCAGTACCACTAACAGACAACAACGGAAAATCCAGATACCTGCCATTCCAAGGTCTAGAAACATGTTGGCCAATTTAGTGCCGAGCGTCCAGTCTGTTTAGTCTAAGACAACAGAGGCCAAGGCAATCCAATGCATTTTCCTCCCTACATGAAATACACGTTTTTGGCCAAGGAGAGGAGGAAGCCAGTCTATCAGGAGTCTGTATGGAATTACACAGATGAGTGTCGTAACTCGACATGGTGTAAAAGAGACTTCACCATTAACGGACGGCTGTAACGCAATTAAAATACCACATCCTCACAATGTTTCCTCTTTAACAAAATATTACGAGATAAAATAAAACGAATACTTGGGTACAGCCCATGGAACCCGAAACCCAAGTCTTTGATCGCGTCTTGGACAAATTGAAATGATGTCCAAATCTAAAACACAAAGCAAGCACGAGGGATGAGTAGACGGGTTTAAGGTGCGGAGAGAGGCCATCCTACCTGCGGGTTGCTACTACTACTAGACGATGGAGCAGAGACGAAGATCCCTATGGTTCCGGCTGGGGAGTGCTCTTCCAACGCTACTCGGCTCTCCGGTAGGATTCTACGCGGGGTCTGGCTTTTTATACACTTTCAACAGCGACGCCTATTGGCTACTATTCGCGTCCCATTCATTCTATTGGAAGTCATGGAGCGCTGGACGAGCTGTGCGGTTTCATTTAGCTTACATTTAGCAATACTCGGATTACTTTCTGTTATAATGGGAAAAAACTGTTAACAGCCACCTGCATTGTCCGGATTTGCTTAAGTAAAGTAAACGTGGTGTCAAAGGTGTAAACAATAGATCATGTTTTATTTGAGATGTACGCGTTTTAGAATCACCCGTTTTCATGGGTCAGAGGAAACCTTTGACAAGTTAAAATTACGCAGTAAACACTCGGTAGTTTTCTTTGACAGCTTTGCATCGCTCTGTGCCTTTAAACTTTCAGTTGACGTCATCACACTGCGTCCACCATGCAAGACAGGCTACACACGTTTCTTCCTAGATAGTGCAGTGTTTTCTTTACATTGACCCTGCATTATCTAATCAAACAAATCTTACAATTATT
This sequence comes from Alosa alosa, assembly GCF_017589495.1. Lineage (NCBI taxonomy): Eukaryota > Metazoa > Chordata > Actinopteri > Clupeiformes > Clupeidae > Alosa > Alosa alosa. Next base: position 1,349,500 of record NC_063189.1, read on the forward strand.
TACCTATTTCTATTGTGTTTTGCTGTATGACTCGTTAGTTTGTAGATATCCGTTTAAGTTTATTGGCATTTTACTCTCAAAAACTCAACAAGCCACCTGGACTGGTGGCCATCATTCTGGCTGGTAGCAAACATCAAACTTAAAGGTGTGTAAAGTCAAATTACTATAAATTAATAAATAATAATAGAAGGGGGGGAAAACACAATTTGGACATGGGTTTCGTTCATGTAACAGTTTGTCTGATTTTTCAACTCAGCGGGGAAACTGTTAAAAGTTCGCTATGTAAAGTTCGCTTGTTCACATATTGTGCCCACTGGCTAACGTTAGAGTGATAACTTCTTTGGCATTATATTAACGTTAACATAATGGTCGTGATTTCAAGTTGCCATTAACGTTCACGTTCCTGATAGCCATAAGTCATAAATTACCGCTATAATAGATTTTCTAACGTTAACGTTTGGTGCCGTATAACCACGTTACAGCAACATTAACGTTACTCCCAACCTTGTCACCTGCAGATAATAAAGCTGAATTTAAATCTACATGAACTTAAATAGTTAGCACGATAACGTCGGCAGGTGTAACGTTAACATTCCATGCTAACGTTATGGTTCATAACGTTAACATGTATTGAACGTTAACCCTAGGTTAAATCAAATTAAAGTTATTCGTTTTTGGTTGAATTAACTTAGCGTTAGGTACCTTATTGTTGGTCTACGAATAACGAGTAACATTAGGTTAAAGTTTAACGTTACGTTAACTTAATGTAAGTTTACATTGACCTGTCAGCCTTCGAGGTAACGTTACCGTTGGTATAAATTCAGACAAAGTTGGACTTGGTAACATCAGTGATAGATGTCATAGATAACAGTGGAAATCTCATAATCTTTAGTCACAATTATCCTATTTAACTTACAGGTTATCCATTTTGCTGAGGATAGAAGCTGCTCACAGTCAACTGGGCTCCTAGCTCAAGTGATTCCAATGTAATGTAACTGCGACTTAGATCGCCTATTTGAATGTAAGCAGGCGCATTAGAATGGAACTTTATCTTCAAATCAAAATAAACAACAACAGATTGCAGCCTGGTGCATCTTTTGAAACCACATCACACGTGACACCCGGGGATTTTGTGCGATCCAAAATAATAGCCTACTACACAAGCCCCAAAATATCAAATATGCTTTGAAGTCTTTTGAGTGGAGTCGCAAGTCAAGTCTAAAGTCACTGTTTTTGCGACCTAAGTCCAAGTCCCCATCTTTTTTTACATTTCTATCGCTTCATTCTCTTTAATTGAAGTTCACAGCACGAAGCTGACATGAAGAGAATCAAGAATCAAAAAGATTAGCGTGGCACCGCTCTAGATGTGTCATTACATTAATTGTGCTATTTCGCGAGGTATAGAGATCTTTCGGTTTCACACACAAAGTGCACTTAACTGTTCCTCATATCCTAGTTGTCTCTGATAAATTGAAAATAATGGCGTGAGGCTTATGTCCATCAAGTCAGTTGCAGCCAGCCACAGTCATCTTCAACCAGTAACCATCGTGGTGTGTGTGTGTGTGTCGGGTAAGAGCAGCCCATCGTGGTGTGTGTGTGTGTGTCGGGTAAGAGCAGCCCATCGTGGTGTGTGTGTGTGTGTCGGGTAAGAGCAGCCCATCGTGGTGTGTGTGTGTGTGTCGGGTAAGAGCAGCCCATCGTGGTGTGTGTGTGTGTGTCGGGTAAGAGCAGCCCATCGTGGTGTGTGTGTGTGTGTCGGGTAAGAGCAGCCCATCGTGGTGTGTGTGTGTGTGTCGGGTAAGAGCAGCCCATCGTGGTGTGTGTGTGTGTGTCGGGTAAGAGCAGCCCATCGTGGTGTGTGTGTGTGTGTCGGGTAAGAGCAGCCCATCGTGGTGTGTGTGTGTGTGTCGGGTAAGAGCAGCCCATCGTGGTGTGTGTGTGTGTGTCGGGTAAGAGCAGCCCATCGTGGTGTGTGTGTGTGTGTGTGTGTGTGTGTGTCGGGTAAGAGCAGCCCATCGTGGTGTGTGTGTGTGTGTCGGGTAAGAGCAGCCCATCGTGGTGTGTGTGTGTGTGTCGGGTAAGAGCAGCCCATCGTGGTGTGTGTGTGTGTGTGTCGGGTAAGAGCAGCCCATCGTGGTGTGTGTGTGTGTGTCGGGTAAGAGCAGCCCATCGTGGTGTGTGTGTGTGTGTCGGGTAAGAGCAGCCCATCGTGGTGTGTGTGTGTGTGTCGGGTAAGAGCAGCCCATCGTGGTGTGTGTGTGTGTGTCGGGTAAGAGCAGCCCATCGTGGTGTGTGTGTGTGTGTCGGGTAAGAGCAGCCCATCGTGGTGTGTGTGTGTGTGTCGGGTAAGAGCAGCCCATCGTGGTGTGTGTGTGTGTGTGTCGGGTAAGAGCAGCCCATCGTGGTGTGTGTGTGTGTGTCGGGTAAGAGCAGCCCATCGTGGTGTGTGTGTGTGTGTGTGTGTGTGTGTGTGTCGGGTAAGAGCAGCCCATCGTGGTGTGTGTGTGTGTGTCGGGTAAGAGCAGCCCATCGTGGTGTGTGTGTGTGTGTGTGTGTCGGGTAAGAGCAGCCCATCGTGGTGTGTGTGTGTGTGTGTGTCGGGTAAGAGCAGCCCATCGTGGTGTGTGTGTGTGTGTCGGGTAAGAGCAGCCCATCGTGGTGTGTGTGTGTGTGTCGGGTAAGAGCAGCCCATCGTGGTGTGTGTGTGTGTGTCGGGTAAGAGCAGCCCATCGTGGTGTGTGTGTGTGTGTCGGGTAAGAGCAGCCCATCGTGGTGTGTGTGTGTGTGTCGGGTAAGAGCAGCCCATCGTGGTGTGTGTGTGTGTGTCGGGTAAGAGCAGCCCATCGTGGTGTGTGTGTGTGTGTCGGGTAAGAGCAGCCCATCGTGGTGTGTGTGTGTGTGTCGGGTAAGAGCAGCCCATCGTGGTGTGTGTGTGTGTGTGTGTCGGGTAAGAGCAGCCCATCGTGGTGTGTGTGTGTGTGTCGGGTAAGAGCAGCCCATCGTGGTGTGTGTGTGTGTGTGTCGGGTAAGAGCAGCCCATCGTGGTGTGTGTGTGTGTGTCGGGTAAGAGCAGCCCATCGTGGTGTGTGTGTGTGTGTCGGGTAAGAGCAGCCCATCGTGGTGTGTGTGTGTGTGTCGGGTAAGAGCAGCCCATCGTGGTGTGTGTGTGTGTGTCGGGTAAGAGCAGCCCATCGTGGTGTGTGTGTGTGTGTCGGGTAAGAGCAGCCCATCGTGGTGTGTGTGTGTGTGTCGGGTAAGAGCAGCCCATCGTGGTGTGTGTGTGTGTGTGTGTCGGGTAAGAGCAGCCCATCGTGGTGTGTGTGTGTGTGTCGGGTAAGAGCAGCCCATCGTGGTGTGTGTGTGTGTCGGGTAAGAGCAGCCCATCGTGGTGTGTGTGTGTGTGTGTGTGTGTGTGTCGGGTAAGAGCAGCCCATCGTGGTGTGTGTGTGTGTGTGTGTGTGTGTGTGTCGGGTAAGAGCAGCCCATCGTGGTGTGTGTGTGTGTCGGGTAAGAGCAGCCCATCGTGGTGTGTGTGTGTGTCGGGTAAGAGCAGCCCATCGTGGTGTGTGTGTGTGTCGGGTAAGAGCAGCCCATCGTGGTGTGTGTGTGTGTGTCGGGTAAGAGCAGCCCATCGTGGTGTGTGTGTGTGTGTCGGGTAAGAGCAGCCCATCGTGGTGTGTGTGTGTGTGTGTGTGTGTCGGGTAAGAGCAGCCCATCGTGGTGTGTGTGTGTGTGTCGGGTAAGAGCAGCCCATCGTGGTGTGTGTGTGTGTGTCGGGTAAGAGCAGCCCATCGTGGTGTGTGTGTGTGTGTGTGTGTCGGGTAAGAGCAGCCCATCGTGGTGTGTGTGTGTGTGTCGGGTAAGAGCAGCCCATCGTGGTGTGTGTGTGTGTCGGGTAAGAGCAGCCCATCGTGGTGTGTGTGTGTGTGTCGGGTAAGAGCAGCCCATCGTGGTGTGTGTGTGTGTCGGGTAAGAGCAGCCCATCGTGGTGTGTGTGTGTGAGTCGGGTAAGAGCAGCCCATCGTGGTGTGTGTGTGTGTGTCGGGTAAGAGCAGCCCATCGTGGTGTGTGTGCGTGTGTGACTCAGGTAGGGCCGACAGCCTCAGAGACAGAACTTACTGCACTACGCACACACACGCCAGGCACCGGCTAGAACAAGGCAGGTGTGGAGTTTCTCAGACATTCGTCATGGCAGCGAAAAGAAGCAGAATGCGAGTAAATCATTATTGGAGGAGCAGGGAAACAGGAAACGGCAGACTGACCGCTTGAGGAGTGTCGTAAAATATACTCCGAAGCTGTAGGGGGAGCTCTGCAGAGAAACCTGCGAGCAAAAAGCGAGAAAACCACGAAGAAATTGCCAAAACTGCATAGTTTCTCTTTTATGTCCTGAGCTAACTTTGAAGAGTATGTGGATGATCAAGATGAGGAGGAGGATGAGGAAGAGGAGGATGTGGGTGAGGAATAGGGATCGACCGATATGTTTTTTTCAGGGCCGATACCGATATCAATTATTACCAAAACAGGAGGCCGATAACCAATATGTAAAACCGATATGTCAGTTGTCAAAAAGGGGGGTAGGTAGTAAAGGCGATATGCTGCAAAAAAATAATTCAAAAGCATTTAATTATGCAAACTTTTCTTTCTTCTTTTGATACACAATTGTCTATCAACTTGCATCACTTGCAAGTGTAAATCCTGTGTATCATGTTAATCCAAGAGCTAAGTGATAGCAATTATTTTCATAGACTAGGCCTACACAATGGGCTATGTGCTTGTTAAGGGACCTGTCACAAAGAGGATGCTTTGCCATCGTGGTGTGTGAGTGCAACGAGAGAGGGAGAGGAAGAGGTGCATCGTGATGGCAAAGTGTTACGGTTGAATAGTTTAACAAAACAGTTTTAAAATAGTTCTTAGGCTATTTAAGTATGCAATTTGTGTCCATGTGTAGGCTACAAGCTACACTTTTGAGAGCCTAAAGCTCAGGACGTGATTCAGGTCTGATTAAATTAGGCCTACGGCTGGCCCTGGTTGCATGTTGTCTTTTCTGACAGTCTGTTTCAAAAAGGAGCAATTAGACTTTTTGACGTTCGCTATCACATAATTTATGACTTGTCTGTACTATGTCCGCCGTGGTGTCCCGTTATTCACAATTAACGAACGAGGCGGAGGCAGAGAACTCCCGACACGCAGCATCCGAGTTTGTAGGCTAACTAGTAAACAACATCAGTAACGTGCATCAATCGGGAATTCGGGAATTTTGTAACTTCAGTGTAGATGATTGTGATTCATTGCAACTTCAGCAATGTAAGGTACCTTCCTTACCTTCGAAAAATAGCTCCATACAGCTGAAGCCCAGTCTACAGTCTGCCTCAGTGAGAATCCTAAACTTTGTCTGTGTTCAGTCTTCGATCCTGATTGGCTGCATTCGTGCTAACTAACAAATCAGACGGTGTAGTGGGCAGGACAATGCTCTTGACCACAGAGAGTAAAATGCAGGGAGTGAGAGACGCTTTACAGACAAAGTAGCTGATTCATTCTTTATCCATTTTCAATATCGGGTTATCGGGTGGAAAAATGACCGATACCAATTATTATAAAAATGCTAAATATCGGCCCTAATAATCGGCCCGGCCGATAATTGGTCGATCCCTAGTGAGGAAGAGGATGGTGAGGAGGATGTGAGTGATGAAGAGGAGGGTGTGAAGAGGAGGAGGATGATGAAGAAGAGGATGTGAGTGATGAGGAGGATGTGTATGAGGAAGAGGAGGATGTGGGTGATGAAGAGGTGGATGTAGGTGATGAAGAAGTTGCGGTTGCGCTAGTGGTCAAGAGGCTGAGAGGCCTGAGCTGAGACAAAGAAGAGGATGCCAAAGAAACATACACTCAGTCACGAGACATTTCAGGGCTGTGCGTGCGTGCGTGCGTGCGTGCGTGTGTGTGTGTGTGTGTGTGTGTGTGTGTGTGTGTGTGTGTGTGTGTGGGAGCATGCGCAGCCCTGTGGGGTGGGGCAGGCTGTTGCTGCAGTTCTTCATCATGTAGTTAAGCTGTGCTGAACAAATAGAGATGCTGTGTGTGTGTGTGTGTGTGAGTGAGTGCATGTGTGTGTGTGAGATTTACTGATCGAAGACCAGAAGTGCTGTGTCAGCTGCGCTACTTGGATAATGCAGAGCATGAGATGGCTGTCTGCAGTCTCTTACACATACATACATACATACATACATACATACACACACACACACACACACACATACATACACACGCACGCACTAGTGCAGCTACTTGTACCCTATAGAGAACACACACTGCAGATGGAAAGAGCCTAAAACATGACGGCACACTTTTACATCTGTGTGTGCGCGTGTGTGTCTGTGTGTGTTTAAGGATTTTTGATATGTGGGTGTGTTTAAGGATTTTTGATATGTGTGTGTGTTTAAGGATTTTTGATGTGCGTGCGTGCGTGTGTGTGTATCTGAACTCACAAGTGTAACTGCACTGTGTGTAGTTTGTTTGTATCAGCAGAAGTGTGTGTGAAGTGATGTTTCATGTGTGTGTTTGTCAGTCTGTTTGTCAATTGTAACTGCAGTGTGTTAGCAGAAGTGTGTGTGTGTGTGTGTCTGTCTCCTCTCTCTCTCTGTCTGTACAATGTAATCTGTTGACCGGCTCCAAAGTGACTTTGTGTATGAGCTGTGCAAACATCTGTTCACTATCAGACATATCAACTGTGTGTGTGTGTGTGTGTGTGACCGACCTTGAAAACATCTGAACAGGCGTTACCCTGAGCTTCTCCTGTTTTTTCTCTCCTTTGCATCCCTACACACACACACACTCTCTAGGGCTGTGCCATTAATCTAATTAATCATCAATTATGATCAGCGATTATAAAATGAACATAATCAGAATATAACGATGATTTTGCTACATTCTGAGTTCTAGATCCCTTTGATGTACGCTGTTGTAGCCTTGTGCCTTCTGCATGGATTTTTCAGCTGAAGTATATTTAGAATTCAATAGAATGAAAAAAAAAAAAAATAAATAAAAATATATATATATATATATATATATATATATAAAAAAATAAAAAAAAAAAAATATACATATATATATATACACATATATACACATCGTTCCCCAAAACGTTTAAATTTACATCGTTCACGTAAAACTAGTGTAACACAGGTCATCTCTCCCCTGATCACTCTGCCTTGTGTATTGTGGAAATGATGGACGCCACAACCAATCTTTAATTTGGTGATGAAAAGCAAGAAAAAGAAACAAAGTTCAGGCATGGAGCGAGCCAGACGCATCACAGCTCCTCCCAAAGAAAAGAATCCCCAGCAAAACATTTCAGAAGCCGGCCCGGCTAGCAACCAGCAAAGGTCACCAGGATGCTTTGAGTTAGTTAGCTAGCAACCAGCAAATGTCACTAGGATGCTATGAGTTAGTTAGCTAGCAACCAGCAAAGGTCACTAGGATGCTATGAGTTAGTTAGCTTACTCCACTCAACCTGCAGCCATGCTAACTGGACAGTATGCACCAGCAAAGGTCACTAGGATGCTATGAGTTAGTTAGCTTACTCCACTCAATTATGCAAATTATTATTATCCACTCAATTATGCAAATACTCATTAAAATGCCTGACACAGAATTGGCAGAAATGAAAACACAAAATAAGACTTCACATATTCTAATTTTGCACCACATAGGCAGCAACATTAAATGCGAGAATGATGTAATTTAAACATGGGAACGACGTAATTTAAACGCACAAATGTTTTATTAAATGTGGGAATGTTTTATTAAAACGTGTGAACAATGTAACTAAAACGCACAATAACACAAACGCAATAACGTTTATTAATCGTGTGCTTGTTTTATTATCTACGTATTATCCACAGCACCGTGTGAATTCATTGAGTAATCATGTGAATATTGTGATCTCAATGTTGAACAAAAGAATCATGATTATGATTTGTGCCATAATCAAGCTGCCCTAACACACACACACACACACACACACACACACACACACACTTTTAATGAGCCCACAATTTTGCCCACTGAGGTTCCAGTCAGGGACTCCGAAATGTGCGCCCTCAACTGTGGTGTGTGTGTCCATTTAGGCATATTAGAACACACATACACACGCGAACATACTCACGCGCACACACACACACACACAAACATACACACATACAAACACACACCTTGTGCCCCTTGGCTACCAAAGTCCTCTACATGTCCGCTGTCACGTAAGTGCTTGAAACTCGTTAGCAAATACACACACATACACAGCTTCTTTTCTCTTGCTCTTTATGGGCCCTGTCAGAGGAGCAGTCCTCAGCTCTGCTGAATGAGCCCCTCCCCCCCCGTGTCCTCAGTGACTTCTATGCTGTGATGCTCTGGGAAAAACATGTGCACATATCGTGTGTGTGTGTTTGTGTGTTTGTGTGTGTGTGGTGTGTGTGTGGGATATAATGTTATGTTCAGCTTCCAGTGCTGAGTCTGGCAATTCCACAGGAAATCTCCCATGTACTGCTTGCTACTCCTCATTCTCATTCTCTCTCACTCTTTCCTTCTCTCCCTCTCCCTCCTCCCTCTTCTCCCTCACTCTCACTCTCATTCTTATTCTCTTCCCTCTCCTCTCTCTCTCCCTCCCTCCCTCCCTCTCTCTCTCTCTCTCTCTCATCCTGTGTATCTAACATTGACCCCATTGTTACCATGGGGACATGTGAAGGTGAAGTACAAAGAAGTTTGGAAGCCCCATGATCACACACACACTCACATTCACACACACTCACACACAATCACTCACACATACACACATACACATACACACACACACACATGCAGTTTCATGGGTTGTATGGATTTGTAAGAAGAATTTCTCCCTGTACCTGTTGTTGCCTACAGGGCACTACTCTTTGTTAATGCATATAACATGAGGTGTGTGTGTGTGTGAGAGAGAGAGTGTGTGTGTGTGTGTATGTGTGTGTTTCCTATATGTGAAATGGGTGTGTGGGGGGATGTGGGGAAGAGTGTGTTTGTGTGTTGGCTAGGCTCCCTGTCTCTTCCTTAATCTATATATAATGTGCGTGCGTGCGTGTGTGGACAGGTACGGGCAGTGGGTCGCTCTCTCATGCCATCCTGCGGACCATCGCACCGACTGGTCACCTGCACACGGTGGAGTTCCACACTGAGCGCGCTCAGAAGGCGCGGGAGGAGTTCAGCCGCCACCGCGTGGGTCACCTGGTAACCGTGCGCAACCAGGACGTCTGTCGCCAGGGCTTCGGAGTGGAGGGCGTGGCCGACGCAGTCTTCCTGGACATACCCTCGCCCTGGGAGGCCATCCAGCACGCCAAGGCCGCCATCAAGAGACAAGGTGTGTGTGTGAGCAAAATTAAGTAAACTCCATTGAGGGATGTTTGTAGATACGTCTGAAAGTGTATGAGAAATAGACACCATGGGGCCTAATATACATGCTGGTGGGGAGTGTGTGGTGTGTGTGCTGGAGTGTGTGTGGTAATGTGTGGTGGAGTGTGTGGTGGTATGTGGCGTGTGTGTATGTGTGGTGGAGTGTGTGTGGCGGAGTGTGTGTGTATGTGTGGTGGAGTGTGTGTGTGTGTGGTGGAGTGTGTGTGGCGGAGTGTGTGGTGTGTGTGTGTGTGTGGTAGTGTGTGTGTGGCGGAGTGTGTGGTGTGTGTGTATGTGTGGTGGAGTGTGAGTGGTAGTGTGTGTGTGTGTTTGTGCTGGAGTGTGTGGTAGTGTGTATGTCTGGTGGAGTGTGTGGTGGAAAGTGCAAAGTCTAAAGTCTAACTAAATCTTAATAACTATGTAAAATGTACTTGCAAATTGAATACCATGAGAAAGGTACTAAGCACAAACATCCGTGGGTCAGCTAAAAGCATATTAGCCTCAGGATGGCATATTAGCCTCAAGATGGCGTATTAGCCTCAGGATAGCATATTAGCCTCAAGATGGCGTATTAGCCTTTAGGATGGCGTATTAGCCTTTAGGATAGCATATTAGCCTCAAGATAGCGTGTTAGCCTCAAGGTGGCATATTAGCCTCAAGATGGCGTATTAGCCTTTAGGATAGCATATTAGCCTCAAGATAGCGTATTAGCCTCAGGATAGCGTATTAGCCTCAGGATAGAGTATTAGCCTCAGGATACCGTGTTAGCCTCAAGATAGCGTATTAGCCTCAGGATGGTGTATTGGCAAGTGAATCACCAGAACTGGAGTTCAGCAGTGATCATCACGCTGGGAAAGCATAAACCTGCATAAACACGCTGCTAGTCACGCAAGTGAGAACATGCGCCAGTCTCCGCTTACTGTAGTCACAAAGAACTTAATTTATCAGCAGCTAAATTAGCACCAACTTACTGTAGTCACAAAGAACTTAAAGGTGTGGTTTCCAAGTTAGCAAGTGTGATATTTATCAGTGGAGACCGTTTGCAACACATTTCCTCCAGTCCTTTTGGTTGCAGAGTTTGTGGGTGCTAGGCTAGCGCAAGTCATCAGTATGTGTTAGCCTGCCACTAAAAACAGTCTTACCCACTCCACAGTAATTTACTAGCAGCTAAATTAGCACGTAAAAGCATCCCCATCGTAGATTTCAAATTCAAATGAGAGTTTCGGCTGAGATTAACTAAACTAAAAGATCAACCATTATAGGATACCAGCCCCTCACACACACACACACACACATGAAGATTGTAAAGGTTGTATTGAAAGTATGTTGAGCTTGGAGTGTGCGCGCGACAAGATACTTGCTTTACTGCGCACACACACACACACACACCCTTTTCCCTCCCCCCGGCCTGCAGTGTGCTCTGAGTGAATTGCTACACAGTAACCTACAAGTCAGTGGTTTGGAACTAGTGTGTGTGTGTGTGTGTGTGTGATTGGGTGGATGGGTATACAGCATGGTTAAGTGTTCTAGCTACCAAACCATGTGGCATGATGTTGCCACGGAGATCTCTACCCATCATGCCATGCTTTGCAAGCAGACGGCGGATCACAAACACTGCAGGGGAGCTGTGTGTGTGTCAACTCACGAGTGAAACTGCAGTGTGTGTGTGTTGTGTACGTGTGTGTGTGTGTCAACTCATGAGTGTAACTGAAGTGTGTGTGTGTGTGTGTGTGTGTGTGTGTCAACTCACGAGTGTAACTGCAGTGTGTGTGTATGCGTGTGACCAGATAATCAAGACTTTTCTGTAGAGGAACAAGGCAGAAAACATGTGTCACACACACACATACAGACGCCCTTTGACTAAACGTCACACAATTAAGGGAATCATTTTCCTGCCTGTGCTAAACATCCTTCTTTTCCTGCCTGTGCTAAACATCCTTCTTTTCCTGCCTGTGCTAAACATCCTTCTTTTCCTGCCTGTGCTAAACATCCTTCTTTTCCTGCCTGTGCTAAACATCCTTCTTTTCCTGCCTGTGCTAAACATCCTTCTTTTCCTGCCTGTGCTAACATCCTTCTTTTCCTGCCTCCATCCTTCTTTTCCTGCCTGTGCTAAACATCCTTCTTTTTCCTGCCTGTGCTAAAACATCCTTTCTTTTCCTGCCTGTGCTAAACATCCTTCTTTTTCTGCCTGTGCTAAACATCCTTCTTTTCCTGCCTGTGCTAAACATCCTTCTTTTCCTGCCTGTGCTAAACATCCTTCTTTTCCTGCCTGTGCTAAACATCCTTCTTTTCCTGCCTGTGCTAAACATCCTTCTTTTCCTGCCTGTGCTAAACATCCTTCTTTTCCTGCCTCTATTTGCCTCTTTCTTTCTGTCCTTCACCCTCTCCCTCTCTCCCTCTCCCTCTCTCCCTCTCTCTCTCCTCCCTCCCTCTCTCCCTCTCTCCCTCCTCTCTCCCTCTCCCCTCCTCTCCCTCTCTCTCTCTCTCCCCCTCCCCTCTCCCCCTCTCCCTCTCTCCCTCTCTCCCTCTCTCCCTCTCTCCCTCTCTTTTTCTGTTACTCTTCTCTGTTTCCCTGGTCTTCTCCTCATGTAATTGTCTGGCTGTGTGTGTGTGTATGTGTGTGTCTGGCTGTGTGGAAAGTTTTGCTGCGATCCCTTGTATGGTTTCCACACACACACACACACACACTCTCTCGTATACACACTCTGTTGGCAGGCCTTTGACCATAAAGGGAGCGATGTCTCAGCTGTGGTGAGGCAGGATGGCGTGAGTGTGTGTGTGTGAGAGAGAGAGACTTCAAGAGAACATCAAGATTTATTCGTCCTACAAACAACCAAGTGCTGCTGGGAAACACCACTCTTTCTTTCTCCCTCCCTCTCTCCATCCAAATCCCTCCATCTCTCCCTCCATCCATATCCCTCCCTCCATCTCTCTCTCTCTCTCTCTCCCCCTCCCCTCTCTCTCTGCCATCCTGGTTAATGAAGCCCCTGAGTGACTGGTGATGGAATTCGTCTCAGACATGCACATTCCTCAGACCTCAGCTGTGTGTGTATGTGTGTGTGTGAGAGAAAGAGAGTGTGTGTGTGTGTGAGTATGTGAGGAGAGAGAGAGAGATAGTGTGTGTGTGTGTGTGTGTGTGTGTGTGTGTGTGAGAGAGAGAATGTGTGTGTGAGAGAGAGAGAGAGAGAAGAAGAGAAGAGAGAGAGAGAAGTGTGTGTGTGTGTGAGAGAGAAAGAAGAGGGTGTATTGTGTGAGGAGAGAGAGAGAGAGAAAGAGAGTGTGTGTGTGTGTGAGAGAGAGAGAGTGTGTGTGTGTGTGGGGTGTGTATGTAAACTCTACTAGCAGCAGTGTTAATCTGCTCCAGCTGTTATTTGGACGATGTGTTCATTCTTCAGTCTTCTTCATCCCACTATCCTTCTCTCTCCCTCCCTCTGTCTCTCTCTCTCCATCCCTCTATCCTTCTCTCTCCCTCCCTCTCTCTCTCTCCCTCTATTCTCTCTCTCTCCCTCTCTCCCTCTCTCTCTCTCTGGTCATGGTCGTCCACAGGCACAGCTGCCCTCTCAGAGGCCTCGGTTGCTGGGAGACCCATTGAGTGTGGTTGCCAGGCAACGCGCTGTGCGTGTTTTTATTGAGGCGTTTTCAGGGAAAGCCCTTATTTGTCAATGGAATGTCTGTCATGAAGCACCACAACACAACACGCTCACACACACAGAAACATGACTGTTCTCTCTATACCCAAACAGGACCGTGTGTGTATCTCAGGGTGAGAGAGTTGAGCTGTTGGTTTTTCACTGTTCTTTGACTCCTAGTTCTCTACCTGTGGACCTCTCCCTCCCACACACACACACACACTTAGCGGAGGTGAGCAGGTCATTTCAGGGTAAGTGGATCAGATGGGATTCAGAACAGTCAGAGCTTCAGAGTAAACCACACTGATTAAACTCAAGCACACACACACACGGAGACATACACACAGACACACACACGGAGAACGGAGGCCTCACTTCAACCTACTGTGTATACTTCATTAGTAGGACAAACTGCTAACTTTTATTTCTTTGCTTCAGTGTGTCTGATTTGTGTGACCGTGTGTGTGCGTGTGTGTTTAGTGTGTGTGTGTCTGTGTGTGTGCGTGTGTGGTGAGTGTGTTTTCCCTCTTAATTCTTAAGTTTTAATCTAAACCAACTTCTGAATTTAAGTGAAGTCTAACCCCATTTATCCAACCCTTTTAGGATCCACACACACACACACACACACACACACACTGCCATGGTCACAGCGATGTTTGTTTACAGCAGAGTTGGAACACTGATTCTGGCCTCTGTTTAATTTGTCTGTCATGTGACCTCGCACTGACATCACACAGCCTCCTGTTTCTGTGTGTGTGTGCATGCGCATGTGTGTGTGTGCATGCGCATGTGTGTGTGTTTGAGTGCGTGTGTGTGTGCAATGTGCATGCGTATGTGTGTGTGTGCTTGAGTGTGTGTGTGTGTGCGTGCGTACAGTATATGTGTGTGTGTGTGTGCAGTATATGTGTGTGTGTGTGTGTGTGTGTGTACAGTATATGTGTGTGTGTGTGTGTGTGTGTGTGTGTTTGAATGCTTGTGTGTGTGTGTGCGTATGTGTGTGTGTTTGAATGCTTGTGTGTGTGTGTGTGTGTGTGTGTTTGAATGCTTGTGTGTGTGTGCGTGTGTGTGTGTGTGTTTGAATGCTTGTGTGTGTGTGTGTGTGTGTGTGTTTGAATGCTTGTGTGTGT
>NC_063189.1:1371166-1373666 GCF_017589495.1 Alosa alosa
TCCCATATAGTAATATTGGCTTTACTAAGGAATCAAAGATTGATGGAAGGATTATATTGAAATAGAGATTTTCTTAACATGTAGTATGTTTTATGTGCTTTTTAGGATAGGTCTTTGATTATGCGTTATCAAATTGCCCTGATGAAGAAATGGTCAGTCCTAAGTAGTTGTATTTTCTTACTTGTTCTAGTTGTTTTTCCAAATGGTAAAATTATATTTTATTTATGTTCGAATGTTTTCTCTGGAAAGTCATTATTTTTGTTTTTTCCATATTGATTGGAAGGGCCCAAGTTATGCTATATTCGTTCAAAAAAGAAAGGCTCTCTTTGTAGTCCCTGTGCCGCTGATCTATAGCAGGAGAAGATCATTCATGAAAGCAGGCATTTGATTTCCTTTCCCAAAAGATTGAGACCAGGCGAGGATGAATTTTGAATTTTATTAGCTAATTCATTGATATAAATGCTAAATAATCTTTCTTTTTTTCTTTCTTTCTTTCTCTCTCCCTCTCTCTCTCTCTTTCTTTCTCCCTCTCTTTTTCTCTCTCTCTCTCTCTTTCTCTCTCCCTCTCTCTCTTTTCTATCTCCCTCTCTCTCTCCCTCTCTGTCTTTCTCTCTCTTTCTCACTCAATTCAAATTCAAATGGTGCTTTATTGGCATGACTTGTATTGCCAAAGCAAATGCTACTATTCTTATCTGCTGAAACTTATTCTCCTGTTTTTCCCCTCTCTCTCTCCCTCTCTCAATTCAATTCAATTCAAATTCAAATGGTGCTTTATTGGCATGACAAATATGACAGTTGTATTGGCAAAGCAATTGTTACATAAAAGTACAGTATCAGGATCTAAGCAATTATACAGGTACAAGAGATAGGGGTACATGGACAAAGTGTAAAGAACATTTTTTTTTTTTTGTCTGAGTACAACATATTGAGTTCAAGTTCAAGTTCTGAGTGACTCAACATAGGCAACAAACTTACAGACATACAATACATCAGGGCACAAATCTAAAGTGGACTGAGTAGAAACTTCAAGTATGGTACAGTATATACAACATGAGGGGACTGTGTTGAGTTAGTGTATGTGGCTGTGGCTGTGAGAGAGGGGTGCGTGTGTGTGTGTGTGTGTGTCACATGTACATGCATACAAAAATAACTCAGTGTCTCTCAGCTGGTGACAGGCAAGGACATATTGGGCAGCAGTAATACAGCTGTCTGTGTCTTCTCCCAACAGGTATAGTATTTTATCTCGGGTTTTGGTAGATCATAGAAATTAGGGATTTTTTTCTTTCATTTTTTGGGAAGTATTTATTCTTAATTGATTCAAATTTTGGGCATTCAGTTAAAAAAAAAAGTGTAATTCAGTTTCAACAACATCATCTCTGCACTACTGGCATAGACATGCCTTTTTTGAAGCCATGTCTTTTTGTGTCTTCCTGTTTCTATGGCTAAACGGTGTTCACGGAGTCTGTATTTCGTTAGTGTGCATCTCAAATTTGTCTCTTTTATTTTTGTTAGGTAATGTGCAAGTGTATATTTCCTGTTTAGGGTCAGATAGCATTGCATTTTGCTTTGGGATTGTGTTTTAGATTGCCAATATTCGTCATAAGTGTCTTTTAGGTTTTGGGGGGTTTGGTTAATCCAAACATTTTGTGTGGATGTGGCCTGGTATTTGGCCTTTAAAGTGTCTCTCTCTCTCCCTCTCTCTCCCTCTCTCTCTTTGTATCTGGGTAAGCTCATGTTAATCCTGAAATGACTAAAACCATCTTGATGCGCTTACTTGTCATATGTACTGTAGGCTTCTGACTCCTAAACCTCTTACACACACACACACACACACACACACACACACACACACACACACTCAAACACACACACACACACACATACACACAATAACACACACACACACACAACAAACACACACACACACACACACACAGATCTAAACCCTGACTGGGCTGAATGCCCTTTGACACCAAGCACACCTGCTCTCAGTCTCTCTCTCTCTCACTCTCTCCCACTCTCTCCCTCTCTTTCTTTCCCTCCCTCTCTAGGAGAAGGAAGAGGCTGAGAAACACAGACCCTAGCCATGTTATCAGCTAGAGGTTTTCACCACAGACACACACACACACACATTAGTTATTAGCGGGCTAGCAGGTTATTAGCAGGCTGGCGGGTTATTAGCAGGCTAGCAGGTTATTAGCGGGCTGGCGGGTTATTAGCAGGCTAGCGGGTTATTAGCGTGCTAGCAGGTTATTAGCGGGCTATAACACCTTCATCCGCAGCCTCATCAGCTCCCTGTTGGATAGACCCAATGCTGAGAAAGTGTGTGTGTATTTCTAAGCCTTAGAGCAGGAAAAGCCTCTGTGTGTGTGTGTGTGTGCGTGCGTGATGTGCGCATTTTGTGTGTATCTGCATTGCCTTTAAACAGGAAGATCTCTACATAAGTACAGCAGGTAAAACTCATTTAGAGGACAAAGTCCCAGAGTCTATATGAGTCAAT
>NC_063189.1:1378666-1438666 GCF_017589495.1 Alosa alosa
AAAGTCAAAGTCAGCTTTATTGTCAATTTCTTCACATGTTCCAGACATACAAAGAGATCGAAATTACGCTTTCACTATCCCACGGTGAAGACAAGACATATTTTACCAATTTAGGGTCCACAGACAAACATAACATTCAAGTAAACAAAAAGTAAGTAAATAAGTAAATAAGAGGGCACATATAATAATGAAAAAATAAGAGCAGCAAAATGTGGTTGAAATTGTGCATAGACAGTCAATAAAAATACTAGTGCAAATTCAGGCCAATAAAAGGTTTGGGTAGTTCTGTTTGACCTAAGTAAGAAGAAAGTGGCATAGTGGTGCAAGTTATGTAAGAGCAGCAGAAGTGTTGTGTTTCAGGACAACAACACCAGTTGTAAAGTGTACAAGTGTGCAAGTGTGCAAGTGGAGTAGTGCAGGCGCCATTTTTGGGTCCAATGTCCAGGATGTTATGTAGCTGAGGGTGGAGGGGGAGGAGGGAGAGAGTTCAGCATCCCTACGGCTTGGTGTATGAAGCTGTTGGTGAGTCTGGTAGTGCGGGAGCGCAGGCTTCTGTACCTCTTCCCAGAGGGCAGTAGATCAAACAGATTGTGAGCGGGGTGACTTGCATCACTCACAATTTTGGTCGCCTTGGGCGGGTGAGGTGGGTGGTGTAAATGTCCTTCAGGGAGGGGAGTGAAGCACCAATAATCCTTCCAGCTGTGTTCACTATGCTGCAGGGCTTTCCTGTTGTATTCAGTGCAGCTTCCGCCCCACACAGCGATACAGCTGGAGAGGATGCTCTCGATGGTGCCCCTCGGTAGAATGTGGTCATGATGGCTGGTGGAGCACTTGCTCGCCTGAGTTTCCGCCAGAGGAAGTACAGGCGGCGCTGAGAGCTCTCGCCAGTGATGCAGTGTTGGTGGTCCAGGAGAGGTCTTCACTGATGTGCACCCCAGGAATTTGGTGCTGCTCGCCTTCCACCACAGCACCGCCGATGGTCAGTGGCAGGTGTTGGGTGTGACCTCTCCGAAGTCAACAACAATCTCTTTGGTCTTGCTGACGCTCAGCAGGAGGTTGTTGTCCCTGCACCACGTGGTCAGATGGTCGACCTCCAACCTGTATTGAGTCTCGTCGCCCTTGGTGATGAGACCCACCAGAGTTGTGTCGCCAGCAAATTTCACTATGTGATTGTTGCTGTAGGTTGCAGTGCAGTCATCGTCCAGCAGGGTGAAGAGCAGCGGACTGAGCACGCAGCCTTGGGGCCCCTGTGCTCAGTGTGATGCTGCTTGAGGTATTGTTGCCAACACGCATTACTTGGGGCCTCTGACAGAGGAAGTCCAGTAGCCAGTTGCAGAGGTAGGTACTGAGTCCCAGTTTGTCAAGTTTGCAGATGAGTTGTTGTGGTATTATGGTGTTGAATGCAGAACTGAAGTCTATAAACAGCAATCTCACATATGAGTCTCTTTTTTCCAGGTGGGTGAGGGCTGGGTGGAGGGCAGAGCAGATTGCATCCTCTGTAGACCGCTTGGCTCGGTATGCAAACTGGAAGGGGTCCAGGGTGGGGGAGAATGGCTTTGATATGTGACATGACAAGCCGCCAAAGCACTTCATGATGATGGGTGTCAGTGCCACAGGGCGGTAGTCATTGAAGCAGGATGGAGCAGTTTTCTTCGCACAGGTATGATGGTGGCAGCTTTGAAACATGATGGGACGATGGCTTGCTTCAGGGAAGTGTTAAAGATGTCTGTGAAGACATCCTTAAGCTCCCCTGCACAGTCCTTCAGCATCATCGACCTGGGATGTTGTCTGGACCTGTTGCCTTACGGGTGTTGATGGCAGCAAGTGTCCTCTTCACGCTGTCGGCAGAGAGGCACAGGGGCTGCTCATGTAGAGGGGATGGGTCTTCTGTGGGCAGGTGCTGTTTTGTGCTTCAAAGCCGAGCAAAGAAGCGGTTCAGGTTGTTGAGCAGAGGGATGTTGCTCTCACAGCTCTGTGGCGCTGGCTTGTAGTCCGTGAGGGCCTGGAATGCCCTGCCATAGGCTTTGTGCGTTCCTGCTGTCTTTGAAGTGGGTGGTTATCTTGTGAGTGTATTCCTTTTTTGCTTCCTTTGATGCCACGGGACAGGTTGGCTCTCGCTGTTTTCATGCCAGCTTCATCCCCAGCTCTGTAGGCTTTGTCTCTGGCCCTCAGCAGCCTGAGGACATCCCCGTCAGCCATGGCTTCCAGTTAGCCCGAGTGATGATGTCTTTTGTGTGGGTCACATCATCGATGCACTTGGTGATGTAAGAGGTTACAGTGTCTGTATACTCCTCTATGTCTGTCCGGTTGTTGTAAGTGGCTGCCTGCTTAAACATTTCCCAGTCTGTTGTGTCAAAGCAGTCTTGAAGAGCATCGGAGGCTCCCTCAGGCCACACTTTTACCTGCTTACAAACCGGGTTTGTTCGCTTTTACCCTTTGTCTGTATCGCGGGCATTAGCATAACAGTGATATGGTCTGAAAGTCCAATGTGGGGGAGGGGGGTGGCTTTGTATGCTCCTTTGTGTGCAGTGTAGACCAGGTCCAGGATGTTATCTCCTCTTGTTGGAAAATCAACATGCTGGTGTAGCTTTGAAGTACAGTTTTGAGATCAGCATGGTTAAAATCTCCAGTGAAGATGGTGAAACCGCCTGGTGTGCTGTCTGTTGTTCACTGACAGCCTGGTACAGTTCACTAAGAGCCGCTTCTTATCGCTGTTGTTGTTGGTGGTGGGGATGTATACTCGCGACTAGCAGAATCGCGAGTAATTTCCCTTGGCAGGTAAAAAGGACGGCACTTTATGATCATAAACTCTGCCAGTGGTGAGCAGTGTTTGCATACTACTACAGTGTCCCGCACCATTCGCCACGGATGTAAACACAGATTCCTCCTCCTCGGATTTACCTCCCTTTACAATGGCCCTGTCTGCTCGATAGCATGCTAGCTGCTCCAGTTGTACAGCAGAGTCCGAATGTTGTCATTTAACCAAGTCTCAGTGAAGACGAGCACACAGCAGTTACTTACTGTCCGTTCGTTGATCTCAGCAGTCGATGTGATCCATTTTGTTGTCCAGTGATCGTACATTTGCCAGGAGAATGGATGGTATTGCTGGAAGAAGTTGGGCTAGCCGCTAGCCTGGCCCGGACGCCCGCTTGCCCTCTTCTGCTTCCTCGCACACACCGCCCGACGCTTTCTTTCGGGGAGGAGTAGCAGGCGAGTCCGTGTTGTTGCAGGCGGAGTAGTCCGAGTTCCTTTAAGCGTTGCAAAGTCCAGAACGGCTGCAAAACTTGCTTTTGCAGATGTCAATTAAAAACTGCCTGCTGTAATTTTGTAGTACGACGTGAGTAAGACGAGGGCGAACACGTAAAACTTCGGACAAACACTTTTTAAGCGAACAAAACACCGTCACGGTTGGGACAGAGAGAGGTCGCTGCGTGTGTACGCGCCGCCATCTTGGATCAAAACTGGTATCGCCAGGCCTTGCTTCCCTTAGCAGCCCACAGGGCTGGGGATTGGTGTGTGTGTATGTGCACGTGTGTGTGTGTGTGTGTGTGTGTGTGTTAAAGGGGGAGCTTATGTGAGACTGTAAAGAGGGGCTAAACTAGGACAACAGTCCCACGTGACTGTGTCAGTCTTACAGCCAAAGTACTGAGAACTGTGTGTGTGTGTTTGTGTGTGTGTGTGTGTGTGTGTGTTATTATCATCTCAGTCTTACAGCCAAAGATGGGGACTTACGGAGAACTGTGTGTGTGTGTTTTGTGTGTGTGTGTGTGTGTGTGTGTGTGTGTGTGTGTGTTATGGCATCTCAGAGAGCACATATACATGTAGGCTGGAAACAGATGGGGATGAGTGCTTACGTAACCGCTCAGCAATCAGCATTAGACACACACACACACACACGCCACTTCCTTCTATTGTTTGTGAGTGTCTGTCTGTGTGTGTGTGTGTGTGTGTGTGTGTGTGTGTGTGACGAGATTGCCCTGTTGTATAACCCACATCCTCACATACTGCAATAGTATGAGATTCTGTGGCCTGTGTCATTTATTCTGCACGTGTTATGTGTGTGTGTGTGTAATATAATATAATATAATATAATATAATATAATATAGCGGTGTGTGTAAATGTTACATTTTTTCATATAGCAGACCTCCAGGCTAGTGCAGATAGGAGTATAATTCCTTTATGAGCAGTTCCTCTCTCTCTTTATTTCTCTCTCTCTCTCTCTCTCTGTGTGTGTGTTTAGTGGGTGCAGTAGTAATTTGTCATTCATTCAATGAAGCCATCAGTTAGTTATGTTGTGTTACTCTCTCTCTCTCCTACACACACACACACACACACAGAGTCATATCTCCCAGCAGGATGTGGTGTTCCCTGTAACCCAGTTGGGAGCATGTACACACACAGAAACACACACACACACACACACAAATGCACACATGGACACACACACACACACACACACACACACACACACACACACACACAGACACACGTACGCTGACGCACACACACACAGGTTACTCAGTGATGTGTGAGCTGAAGTGATGTCCATTTCTCTCTTTGATTAATCGTAAATGCCGTCAGAAAATATAGCAATAGCATCATTAATGTACACTGCTTTAGAAATGAAAGAGGTTTGAAGTTAGCCAAGCCTTAGTCATGACTTGAATTTAAGCTTGTCTGATTTCAATTGTCATCTGTAACTCTGATGTAATATCCTATGAAAACCAGGCGGGCAAGTCATTTATGTTGATCTAGATCACCAAATATTATTAATACACAACTTTGCCTCGGTGAAGTCATTACTGCTAGCGTGCTAACGTCAGAGTCCTGTCCTCCCACAATTTACACTTTTTACTAGTTTTGACTTGTGTGCTGTTGGTCGCATTATCACACACACACACACTCACCCCAGTCTCTCTCTGTGTGTGTGTGTGCTGTCGGTCGCATTATCATTGTCTTATCGTGTATTTTGTCAAAAGACTGTGAGTAACTTTGGCAAGAGTTCAGTTGCTACTCATGACGTTTTTGGAAGCACAGAAAAAGTGTGTTTGTAGCTGTATAATAAGTTGCTGGCATATTTCCATAAGGACCTTTTATATACATACATACATATGATGATGATAACATTTATATGCCTAATAAGCAATTCATTTCAACATAGTCTATTCTCCCCATAGGATTGCGCTGTAGTCATCTGTCAGGGGTCTCCTACATGGCACATGATCTGAGTTGGCCAAACGCTCGCTGGGAGCTGCTGGTCTCTGGCTCCCCCTGCTGGGTACTCGCTCAGGATGTGTTCAGTATATATATATATATATATATAGGGGCGTAGATTTGCGTGGGGACCGAAGGACGTGTCCACACCAATGTCAAATTACGACTGAAATGTCCCCACCAATATTCAGCTCACATGCGCTACACAAAGAGTGAAATCATTTCTCACTTCAGTGCTGCGGATCATCTCATTATAGATCGTGTAATGTGCAGTAGCCTATAAAGGCAAAATCAGCTGTTTTAAGTTACCTATAATAACTACCAGTGAGCCGCAGTCTCCTGCGCAGCATGCAGTGTTTCAGCTTTACTTCACTACAACCATGAAGTGCGTCCAAATTCGCCCATTCTTCTCTGTTGAACTCCTCGAGAAGTAGGCTACTCTCATCACACATGTGTCACATGAAATAGCCTTTTCTCAGCTTTTAAACGGTGCTAGTTAGCCACTATTTGCTGTGATAAACAGTTCGCGAGAAAAAAAACTTCAAGAGATGTAATAATTATTCTCTGCCCATCTGCACATCCATTAGTCTCGTGGAATATCGTGGGCCTACACAGTCTTCCGCAACACATGACAAACCATATATCAGAATAAACAGCAGACCTTACCGAACACAAAGGTGTAATGCATTCCCGTGTATAATCCGATTTTGAAATAAATTATAGCATTATAAATGGGCATGATTTCATAACAGACCAAATAGAAAATAAATGTTAAATATAACCTACATATCTCTGATTTATCTTAGCTTTTTTTCCCCCGGGGGCAGGGGGGTTAGTGGGTAGTGTCCCCACCAAAGCTCAGACCAAACCTACGCCCTTGTGTATATATATATATATATATATGTGTGTTCAGGGTTTCTGTCCAGCCCTGGGTGGGGGACGTCATGAGCTCAAAGAAAGATATGAAGATGACCTCATGAGGCCTGAGAGGACGCGCATGGTGTTAAAGGGGTGGTTCAGGATTTTGGACATAGGACCTCATTTCCAAGTAAGCAAGTGTGATATTTATCAGTGGAGACCGTTTTCAACACGTTTCATCCAGTCCTTCTAATTGCAGAGTTCGCAGGTGCTAGGCTAGTGCAAGTCAACGGTATGTGCTATCCTGCCACTAAAAACAGTCTTACCCACTCCAAAGTACACCCGAGGCAAATAAATTATAACGCCAGACTATCGATGTAAATGTCTGTATTGACAGTGTTATTTCTAACGTTATTCTATCCTTGCATTTCAACGATCGCATTACATTTTGAGGGACTAGTTTCTTAGCAGCGGTGGAATTATACTTGCTCGTAGTAGTACTACACTAGTAGTACCAGTGTTTCCCCTGGGGGGGGGGGTTGTTGCTTTTTTTTTTTATATACATCATACCTTAAGTGTTTCTTTTGTGGACATTTTCAGCTTTCTTTTACATTATTGGTTAAAATGATAGAAGAAAAATGAAATGGCACAACCCAGAAAAAAAAGATTATTTACAATTTATTTAAATTTGTCTTAATGGCAAAGGCCACACCCAATCTGCGAGCACTTAATTTTTCTGGGCTTTTCAAAGAACATCTCTAAGGCTCTTTGGTAATTGAATTGAATTGCTGGGGGGCCATTAATGCTGACACGCATGCACGTAGCCAGATGCTCTCCTTGTAGTCTATTTCTCAGTCCCAAAACAACAAACCCACGTATAAAAAGTAAATACTCACTTTTCTTCTACATCACTCCCACAGTTACCATACAACTCACTCACAATTAACTTCGAAAAGGACCTAGGCTACTTGATTGAAGTGCGACCGTTCGTCTCACCGTCAAGAGAACGCTGAAGTTATGAGAACCGTCTTTCTGATAAAGAATGTAGGCTCTATGTCTAATGCATAAGCGTAGAAAAAGGTCTGTTTGTGATAGCCTATTATAGCTAAGTGGACAGAATTTAGGCTATCACGTATATGCCAACATATGCTCATATTTCCTTTAACTATCAGAAAGTTTAAACATAGCCTAGACTGTGTTAGCCTAGCTTTCCCATGCAAACATTACATGTAGCCCCTAATAACGTTACAAGTCTAGGCTACAATTAGCGTTAAGACCATACACCTTGTAGCACATTGGTTTCCTCTATTGCATTACTTAAGGCTTTAATAATTTGTCGATTGAATGTTGATGGAGGCTCATCTTTGGGAAATCAGCTCTCTGGATAAAATTGTCAGCGGAGCAAGAGTTCTCAGAGTTGACTGACACCGGACGTAAATCCAATCAGCAGAAAGAACCGCATCACAACAGTAGGCTAAATCGCAACAAACTTTTTTTCCCCCATGTTAAATTCATTTTCGGTAATCATGAATTGGTTTCTTTTATTTGATGTAGGCTAGGAGAGGAGGATGCATGTTTCCATTAGTGTCAATGTGTCAAAGCAGGCTTTGGATCAGAGGAATTGCTCAAGCTTAACATATGGCATAGGCTACAAGCTAATTCACGGCATACAAACAGCTTCGTGATGAAATATAACTAATATCATTTTTATTGTCACCAGGCCTATAAGTAGGCTATTTATTGTGTAACCTACAAGTGAGCGATGACACCATAGGCTACACTGTGGCGGACAAGACCCATCGTGGGATAGCTAAACAATGTAACCGTGTTCAGAACGTAGGCTAGCCATATGGGCTGCAGACTTGTCTTTGGGCTTGTAATCATCTGACACATCATGCCGCATATATGTCCTGAATAATGAGAGGCTAGTCGCGGATTTGATGCACTTAACTTACTCAAGACTTTCAGAAAACAATTTGAGATGGCGTTGGCGCTGTGCTTTACAGTGTCTTAAGTGAATCTAGTGATATTATGTTGCAGCTGAAAATCCAATCGGCGCGCCCGCTATTAAATACACTGTAGGGGAAACACTGAGTTACTGCGCCCGAAAAGTAAACAGTAAAAGCGCCTCCAATGGGGGATACCTAGTAGTAGCCTTGGTAATATCAGTCCGCTTCGCTGAGTAGCAAAATGACTACTAACAACTTTAGGGACCAAAGTATAACTATTGCAACGATGCAAAGGGTAGTTGTATTTCTTACACTATTCTATCAACACAGACATTTACATCGCGTTGTCTGGAATTTGCCTCAAGGTGTACTTTGGAGTGGGTAAGACTGTCTTTAGTGGCAGGCTAGCACATACCGTTGACTTAAGCTAGCCTAGCACCTCGCGAACTCTGCAATTAGAAGGACTGGATGAAGCGTGCTGAAAACGGTCTCCACTGATAAATATCACACTTTGCTTACTTGGAAATAAGGTCTTATGTCCAAAATCCTGAACCACCCCTTTAAAGGAATTATCCGAGTAAAATGCACTTTAGATCGATTCACGGATGATTGGGGAGTACATAGGTTGAGTTGACATCCAAATCATGTCATTGGATGTTTTTGAGAAAGTTTGATGTTACCGTTTTAGTCAAAAACTACGTTAAGCGTGGAAGTGAGAAGGGCATATTATTTCGCGCTACAAAGCGCTATTTTATACCTCTTCTACAGTTCCAAACAACATTGCACTTACGTGGTAGTGAGTAGAGGGTCCCTAAAGCCAAACCCGAAGTATCGAGGTCTTTATGTGGTCGGATAGAGTCCAGAATGAATTTCATCAAGCCAGTACCTTTCGAAATGTTGCCATCTTTGCTGCCATCTTAAGGGGAAAGTCCGTAGGAGTCGATTGCCAAGTGTGCTCTGGAAATTCACAATTTTGTCGCCCGTTTAAAAAAAAAAAAACCATAGTCCAGTATTTCTTTTGAAATTGAAATGAAGTTGTATGGACTGGACTATGTTTTTTTTTTAACGGAAAAAATAATTTCAAACACTTGGCTATCCAGACTAAAACGGTAACATCGAACTTTCTCAAAACA
Source organism: Alosa alosa (assembly GCF_017589495.1). NCBI lineage: Eukaryota > Metazoa > Chordata > Actinopteri > Clupeiformes > Clupeidae > Alosa > Alosa alosa. The sequence goes on from NC_063189.1 coordinate 1,387,822, forward strand.
CATCGAATGACATGATTTGGATGTCAACTCAAGCGTATGTACTCCCAATCATCCGTGTCGATCTAAAGTGCATTTTACTCCGGATAATTCCTTTAAGAGAAACCGTTACTCACACTTTACTCGGCTGCGGGATTCTGGGAACACCTGGTGTGGTGCAAGGAACTGTTGGGCACCACTCACCTTAACTCTTTGTAAGGGACGCTTCAGTCTGCCCTGTACTGAAGGAGATTTGAGAGGAGCTACTGAAGTACATTTCCCAGCCCAGTGACCACAGTAGTATCCCTCCACCCTAGCCATAGTGTAGTATGTAGTATCCCTCCACCCTAGCCATAGTGCAGAATGTAGTATGTAGTATCCCTCTGCAGAATTGCAGGGTCTGAGCTTTCTAAAGAGGTCAAGCATTTGATGGCCAAAATAGGTGGGGACAGTGGGGTGGTGGGAGCAGGTTTGTTTACTCAATAGAAGAGTAAACATGAAGGTTTGTTTACTCAATAGAAGAGTAAACATGAAGGTTTGTTTACTCAGGCCCCGTCCACACGGAGACGCTTTTTGGGTTAAACGCACAGGTTTTGCTTCGTCTTGGCCGATCGTCCAAGCGAATCCTGTAAACGCACTGCCCGAAACCGCACTTTTTTGAAACCTGTCAATAAAAGTGTAAACATGAAGGTTTGTTTACTCAATAAAAGTGTAAACATGAAGATTTGTTTACTCAATAAAAGTGTAAACCTGAAGATTTTCAAACATTAGTCACCCAGCTGAGCTGTGTGTGTGTGAGAGAGAGAGTTTAGGAGAGTTCAGCTGTGTGTGTGTGTGAGACTTTAGGAGAGCTGAGCTGTGTGTGTGTGTTCAGGAGAGCAGAGCTGAGCTGTGTGTGTGTGTGTGTGAGAGAGAGTTTTGGTGAGCTGAGCTGTGGGTGTGTGTGTGTGTGAGAGAGTTTAGGTGAGCTGAGCGTTGTGTGTGTGTGTACATGTGTGAGCAAGTTTAGGAGAGCTGAGCTATTTCAGCTCTAAGACGTCAGCTTCCTCCTCCTGCCTCCGTTGCCATGGCAACAGTGTGGAGTGCAGATGTAGGTGATGGAGGGTGCTCTGACACAGAGCGGAACATTCCAGAATCAGACAGCAGCACACGCAGCACTGTGGAGATGCACTGGGCTTCACAGCTTTATTTTGTAGGAAGAGATTTGTACACAGCTAGGCTAGCATAACCCACTTTAGACAAACACACACACACATCATGGTACCACCGATACAGCCAGAGAGGGCGTGCGCCACTTACATAACACCAACAACACTCTGATACACAAACCTGCTGATTTCTCCCTCTCTCTCTCTTACTCACACACACACACACAGCCAACCCAGTGGCTGGTCATCTTGATGGTCAGCGGTGATGAGATGGACTGCGTCAGTGCCCCGGACACACACACACACACATTTTGTCAGTGCCCCGGACACACACACACACACATTTTGTCAGTGCCCCGGACACACACACACATCTCGTCAGTGGCTAACTGCGGGCGTGGTCAGCTTTGGTCAGAAAAGATGAAATAACACAGAAACACAGAGACTGAGACACATTCTCTCTCTCTCTCTCTCTCTCTCTCTCACACACACACACACACACCCTTAAACACATCAAGTCTTTTAGTGTGCAGAACTGACACACTCCACTTCTGTGATGGGTGTGTGTGTGTGTCTGCTTTACTCTTGGTCCTTCCCCCTCATCAAAGGAAGCATCACAGCAGAGCCACAAACAACACACACAAATAACAACAACAATGAAAACAAAAGTGCATAAACATTCCGTGGCGATCCTCCTCACACACTCTGGCCCTGGTGACAGAAACACCCAGAAATACAATCAAACTACAATCACAAGTGCGGTGTCTTTTCAACCGTGCTATTGGACAATCCATATGCCAATCATTTCTGGCCCTGCCCAGCCCCTGGGTTTGTGCTTTGGATGTTGAGCTGCCAATGAGGGTGAGGGTGATAGGACCCCCCCCTCCTCCCTCCCGCACACACACACCTTTATACTCCTACAGTATATGGAACCCACACACACACACACCCCCATATGGAACCCACACACACACACTCATACTCCTAGATGGACCCCCACACACACACACACACTCATTCTCCTATATGGAACCCACACACACACACCCCATATGGAACCAACACACACACACACACCATATAGAACCCACACACACACACACTCATACACCCCCCATATGGAACACATACACACACTCGTACCTATGTATGGAACACACACACGGCCCTATTTGGAACACACACACTCACACACACACGCCCCTATATGGAACACACACACACACACACACACACACCCCTATATGGAGAGGATGGTGAGAAACAGAGAGAGGATTTGAGCTGATGCTGCTTCAGGAACACTCACTGCTTTATCATCAGTCCCTTCTAATAACACACACACACACACACACACACACACACACACACACTCTCTCACACACACAGACACACTGCTTTATCATCAGTCCCTTCTAATAACACACACACACACACACACACACTGCTTTATCATCAGTCCCTTCTAATAACACACACACACACTCGTATGCACACACACACTCACACGCTCACACACACACACACACACACTCCATCTTCCTGTTTCCCTCACTCACACAGGCACATGCTTACACACAAACTTTCTCTCTCTCTCTCTCTCTCTCTCTTCTGGAGGTTTGCAGACACACTTCCAACAATGGCAGTTGCTGAAGTGTGTGTATCAAAATTACCAAAGTTAGTGTGTGTGTGTGTAGCATCTCTTCATCCCCTACATGTTTCCTCAGTCCTGCTTCACAAAGGTATAAAGGTATTCTCTCTCTCTCTCTCTCTCTCTCCCCATCTCTCTCTCATGAGTGGGTGGTTTTGCTCCTTGATGGCAGCTGAATAAGGGGTGGTAGTCTGCAGCCAAATCTGTATTCAAACCACACACACACACTGCATTGCACTTGCACACACACACACACACACACACACACAGCACACACTTTACACCGCACACACACACACTGCTTTATCATCAGTCCTTCTAATAACACACACACACACTGCTTTATCATCAGTCCCTTCTAATAACACACACACACACTCCATCTTCCTGTTTCCCTCACTCACACAGGCACATGCTTACACACAAACTTTCTCTCTCTCTCTCTCCCCATCTCTCTCTCATGAGTGGGTGGTTTTGCTCCTTGATGGCAGCTGAATAAGGGTGGTAGTCTGCAGCAGAATCTGTATTCCAAACCACACACACACGCACGCACACACACACACACACTGCTTTATCATCAGTCCCTTCTAATAACACACACACACACACACGCACACACACACACACACGCACACACACACACACACGCACACACACACACACACTGCTTTATCATCAGTCCCTTCTAATAACACACACACACACACACACACACTGCTTTATCATCAGTCCTTCTAATAACACACACACACACACTGCTTTATCATCAGTCCCTTCTAATAACACACACACACACTGCTTTATCATCAGTCCTTCTAATAACACACACACACACACACTGCTTTATCATCAGTCCTTCTAATAACACACACACACACTCCATCTTCCTGTTTCCCTCACTCACACAGGCACATGCTTACACACAAACTTTCTCTCTCTCTCCCTACCTCTCTCTCTCTCTCTCTCTCTCTCTCTCTCTCTTCCTCTCTCTCTCTCTCTCTCTCTCTCTCTCTCTCTCTCTCTCTCTCTCTCTCTCTCTCTCTCTCTCTCTCTCTCTCTCTCTCTCTCTCTCTCTCTCTCTCTCTCTCTCTCTCTCTCTCTCTCTCTCTCTCTCTCTCTCTCTCCCCATCTCTCTCTCATGAGTGGGTGGTTTTGCTCCTTGATGGCAGCTGAATAAGGGTGGTAGTCTGCAGCAGAATCTGTATTCCAAACCACACACACACACACTGCTTTATCATCAGTCCCTTCTAATAACACACACACACACTGCTTTATCATCAGTCCTTCTAATAACACACACACACACTGCTTTATCATCAGTCCTTCTAATAACACACACACACACTGCTTTATCATCAGTCCTTCTAATAACACACACACACACACTCTCTCACACACAGACACACTGCTTTATCATCAGTCCCTTCTAATAACACACACACACACACACTGCTTTATCATCAGTCCTTCTAATAACACACACACACACACGCACACACACACACACTGCTTTATCATCAGTCCTTCTAATAACACACACACACACACGCACACACACACACACTCCATCTTCCTGTTTCCCTCACTCACACAGGCACATGCTTACACACAAACTTTCTCTCTCTCTCTCTCCCCATCTCTCTCTCATGAGTGGGTGGTTTTGCTCCTTGATGGCAGCTGAATAAGGGTGGTAGTCTGCAGCAGAATCTGTATTCCAAACCACACACACACACACTCCATCTTCCTGTTTCCCTCACTCACACAGGCACATGCTTACACACAAACTTTCTCTCTCTCTCTCTCCCCATCTCTCTCTCATGAGTGGGTGGTTTTGCTCCTTGATGGCAGCTGAATAAGGGTGGTAGTCTGCAGCAGAATCTGTATTCCAAACCACACACACACACACACTGCTTTATCATCAGTCCCTTCTAATAACACACACACACACACTCATTAAGGGCTGTTAGTTTGTGTGTGTGTTCATAGCTGTGTGCCAGTATGTGCATGTGTGTGTGTGTGTGTGTGTGTTTGTGTGTGTGTGTGTGTCCATTATGAGCATCGTAATAATGCTGCGGTTAATCAGTTAGCATTGTAATAATGCTGCCTCAGCTAATCAGTTAGCATCGTAATAATGCTGCCCGGCTAATCAGTTAGCATCGTAATAATGCTGCGGTTAATCAGTTAGCATTGTAATAATGCTGCCTCAGCTAATCAGTTAGCATCGTAATAATGCTGCCCGGCTAATCAGTTAGCATCGTAATAATGCTGCCTCAGCTAATCAGTTAACATCGTAATAATGCTGCCCGGCTAATCAGTTAACATCGTAATAATGCTGCGGTTAATCAGTTAGCATTGTAATAATGCTGCCTCAGCTAATCAGTTAGCATCGTAATAATGCTGCCTCAGCTAATCAGTTAGCATCGTAATAATGCTGCCCGGTTAATCAGTTAGCATCGTAATAATGCTGCCCGGTTAATCAGTTAGCATTGTAATAATGCTGCCTCAGCTAATCAGTTAGCATCGTAATAATGCTGCCCGGCTAATCAGTTAGCATCGTAATAATGCTGCGGTTAATCAGTTAGCATTGTAATAATGCTGCCTCGGCTAATCAGTTAGCATCGTAATAATGCTGCCTCAGCTAATCAGTTAGCATCGTAATAATGCTGCGGTTAATCAGTTAGCATCGTAATAATGCTGCCCGGCTAATCAGTTAACATCGTAATAATGCTGCCCGGCTAATCAGTTAGCATCGTAATAATGCTGCGGTTAATCAGTTAGCATCGTAATAATGCTGCCTCGGCTAATCAGTTAGCATCGTAATAATGCTGCCCGGTTAATCAGTTAGCATCGTAATAATGCTGCCCGGCTAATCAGTTAGCATCGTAATAATGCTGCGGTTAATCAGTTAGCATCGTAATAATGCTGCCTCGGCTAATCAGTTAGCATCGTAATAATGCTGCCCGGTTAATCAGTTAGCATTGTAATAATGCTGCCTCGGCTAATCAGTTAGCATCGTAATAATGCTGCGGTTAATCAGTTAGCATCGTAATAATGCTGCCTCAGCTAATCAGTTAGCATCATTAATAATGCTGCCTCGGCTAATCAGTTAACATCGTAATAATGCTGCCTCAGCTAATCAGTTAACATCGTAATAATGCTGCCCGGCTAATCAGTTAACATCGTAATAATGCTGCGGTTAATCAGTTAGCATTGTAATAATGCTGCCTCAGCTAATCAGTTAGCATCGTAATAATGCTGCGGTTAATCAGTTAGCATCGTAATAATGCTGCGGTTAATCAGTTAGCATTGTAATAATGCTGCCTCGGCTAATCAGTTAACATCGTAATAATGTTGCCTCGGCTAATCAGTTAGCATCATTAATAATGCTGCCCGGTTAATCAGTTAGCATCGTAATAATGCTGCGGTTAATCAGTTAGCATTGTAATAATGCTGCCTCAGCTAATCAGTTAGCATCGTAATAATGCTGCCCGGCTAATCAGTTAACATCGTAATAATGCTGCCCGGCTAATCAGTTAACATCGTAATAATGCTGCCCGGTTAATCAGTTAGCATCGTAATAATGTTGCCTCGGCTAATCAGTTAACATCGTAATAATGTTGCCTCGGCTAATCAGTTAGCATCGTAATAATGCTGCGGTTAATCAGTTAGCATCGTAATAATGCTGCGGTTAATCAGTTAGCATCGTAATAATGCTGCCTCAGCTAATCAGTTAGCATCGTAATAATGCTGCGGTTAATCAGTTAGCATTGTAATAATGCTGCCTCAGCTAATCAGTTAGCATCGTAATAATGTTGCCTCGGCTAATCAGTTAACATCGTAATAATGCTGCGGTTAATCAGTTAGCATTGTAATAATGCTGCCCGGTTAATCAGTTAGCATCATTAATAATGCTGCCTCAGCTAATCAGTTAACATCGTAATAATGCTGCGGTTAATCAGTTAGCATTGTAATAATGCTGCCTCGGCTAATCAGTTAACATCGTAATAATGCTGCCTCAGCTAATCAGTTAACATCGTAATAATGCTGCCTCGGCTAATCAGTTAACATCGTAATAATGCTGCCCGGTTAATCAGTTAGCATCGTAATAATGCTGCCCGGCTAATCAGTTAACATCGTAATAATGCTGCCCGGCTAATCAGTTAACATCGTAATAATGCTGCCCGGCTAATCAGTTAGCATCGTAATAATGCTGCCCGGTTAATCAGTTAGCATCATTAATAATGCTGCCCGGTTAATCAGTTAGCATTGTAATAATGCTGCCTCGGCTAATCAGTTAGCATCGTAATAATGCTGCCCGGCTAATCAGTTAGCATCGTAATAATGCTGCCTCAGCTAATCAGTTAGCATCGTAATAATGTTGCCTCGGCTAATCAGTTAGCATCGTAATAATGCTGCCTCAGCTAATCAGTTAGCATCGTAATAATGTTGCCTCGGCTAATCAGTTAGCATCGTAATAATGCTGCCTCGGCTAATCAGTTAGCATCGTAATAATGTTGCATCGGCTAATCAGTAAGCATCTCTAACCTCCCGCTTTCTCTCGGCTAATCAGTTAGCATCGTAATAATGCTGCCCCGGCTAATCAGTTAGCATCGTAATAATGCTGCCCCGGTTAATCAGTTAGCATCGTAATAATGCTGCCCCGGTTAATCAGTTAGCATCGTAATAATGCTGCCCCGGTTAATCAGTTAGCATTGTAATAATGCTGCCTCGGCTAATCAGTTAGCATGCCTCTTTACATTTCAGTCGGTCTTATCAACCAAATGCTTTTGCAAACGTTTGCAAACTGTTTTAAAAGTTAACTACCTGCCACGACCGTCTGTGATTCAAAATGACTGCATCTACTGTTAGTATTTAGGTGTGTGTGTGTGTGTGTGGCCTCCATGCGGAGTTGGAAGTAGTGAGAGTTCGTCTAAACTACCCCAAATCCAGCCCGCACACCCGTTGTAATTGCCACCGTTAATGCAAACAGATGCATTTTGGAAAACGATCTTGACAATGTGTCTACTTTCGACCATCAAAACAGCTTATCAAGCGGTATGATCTACAAAAGCAAGGGCAAAGCAAATTGCCAAATACTGCACAATATCCTCCATTATTGGAAGTCGCCATATATGGAGAAGAAGGTGTTGTGTTTATCCATAAATCTGCTGTTTGAGATTGTCATCAGACTCACATTGGTGGATCATGTCTTAGCAATGTTCTGTATCTGTAACATTTATGTCCTTAAATACATTTATTATGAATTACAGACATAAATAAAGTAGTTAAAATGTGTGTCTCCACAACGCAAAGCAGACGTAGGCTAATGTAGTTTATTAGTTGGAATTAATAGCAACAGTGTGTGTGTGTGTGTGTGTAGTACCTGTGTGTGCGTATATGTGTGTGTCTGTGTGTCTAGTACCTGTGTGTGTGTGGTGTGTGTGTGTGTGTGTGTGTGTGTGTGTGTGTGTGGTACCTGTGTGTGTGTGTGGTACCCCGTGTGTGTGTGTGTGGTACCTGTGTGTGTGTGGTACCCCGTGTGTGTGTGTGTGGTACCTGTGTGTGTGGTACCTGTGTGTGTGTGTGTGTGTGTGCGCGTGTGTGTGGTACCCCCGTGTGTGTGTGTGTGTGTGGTACCTGTGTGTGTGTGGTACCTGTGTGTGTTGTCCCCCTCCTCCTCCAGGTCCAGGTGTTTGAGCAGGCCGTTGATCTCCCAACCAATCTGCCTGGCGGTAGTTGCGATTTACGCCCGGGCCGACCGCCGCCCAGTGCGTCCGAATCCAGCTGCAGCTTCGGTGAGGAGCCGGCTTTAGGTTGGCACAGCCACCACCACTCAGCCCCATCAGCAGGGCCACCAGCTGGCAGCGCGCGGCCGAGAGCTCGCCCATGGCCCGGTTGATGCCCTGCACGGCGGCGTGCGTCTCATTGGCCAGCGGAAGAGGGAGTGTGTGGACGCGCGACGTCCCCTCCAGCACCTCCAGCACCGCACACACACGCGTCAGCGCCCGGTAGCGCGCCTTCCGCAGAGGAACACTGCCACCCGTCTTTACCTACACACACACACACACACACACCACACGCCTGCCCGACACAGACGCGCCGCACACGCACGCGCGATACGACATTACATACACACATGCGACGCATAATAATAATGCGACGCATTACACACACGCAGACAAACACATGCAGCACACACACACACACGCGACGCTGCGACGCGACACACACGCGATGCTATTTATCGCGACGCATACAATAACACACACATACGATTTATTTATTATCCAATGAGTTGAACAACATGAAGTGAGTAAAGTTGGTAAAGGACACGGCTAGTCGTAAATAATCTATCACCCATAGTGCCCACCTGCCCCCCCCCCCCATTTAAAGTGCCCTCACCTGCCCCCCCCCCCACCCATTTAACTCATTTGAATGCCAAGCTGTTTTTCGGAGCTTTGTCCTAGAGTGCCAGCAATCTAGACCATTGTTGATGATTTTGTACAGCCACAGCATATTCTGTGTTATGGCTATGAAAATATATTAAGCAATGGCTTGTTTAAAAGGTGAGACTTTAAGTTTGAGGGTGCAAACTGTGTATTTTGGCACGCCTCTGTTCCTGAGAAATCCCAAGCTAAACAGGGCTGGTTTCCATCAAAATCGCTGTTTTTTTCTAGGGAAATGGAGATATAACATCTTTCATGAAATATTAAGTGTTGCCTGTTACATTTGTAAACTTTCGAGTGGATCAAGCCAGACCTGTGACTCTGCCACCTTAGTGGATAGACCCGATAAATGGCCTGCTTTTGGCCTGACGTGGCTTCGTCACTGATTCACCCAAAGCGCAACCGAAGTTATGATAAAATGTCCAGATAAATGCCCAGATTGTCGCGTTTTTCGAGTTTCCACGATATCGCATATATTTAATTTCCATTCATCACAGAGTTCCCAAAATCACATATAAGGTGTGTTAGAGTGTCTAGTTTCGCAATTTTAAAAAAAAGCTAAAAACGTAATATTACGTTTTTGGCACTCAATGCATGGGAAGGAAGGCACTCAGTTAGTTAAAGTGCCCCTCACCAAGCACCCCCATTTTAAAGTGCCTCACCTGTCCCCCCCCCGAAAGTGGCTCACCTGTGCGGGCGGTTAAAAGTGTCCACCTGTGTGTGCCCTCACCTGTGCGGGCGGTTAAAAGTGTCCACCTGTGTGTGCACTCACCTGTGCGAGCCTCATGGCCACGTCCTGCACGGCCTCCAGCAGCTCGTCGACGCCCCCTGGTGGCAGCCCTGCGCGGTGCGGCTCCACGATGCCGGTCAGCAGGAGCGTGCGGGCCTCCACGGCCAACGCCTCCACGGCCAGGCGGGACGGGTGCGACGCGTTCCCCTCCAGGTACCGCAGGAGCCCCTCCACCTCCCCCGCCACGCGCTTACGGGCCTGCTGCAGCTCTGCACGGCCCTCCGTCTCCACCTGCACACACACACACACACACGTATATAAATATGCTGTATATGCACCACACACACACACGTATATAAATATGCTGTATATGCACCACACACACATACACACGCATGCACGCGCACACACACACACACACATATATAACACGCGTATATAAATATGCTGTATATGCACCACACACACACATAAATATATACACACATACATACATACACCATACATATACACCCACACATAAACACACACATATACGCCCCAGTGTTTCCCATACATTGACTTATTTGTGGCGGCCCACCACAATATCAACATTGACCACCACACAATGATTTTCCAGGTTGTACTAAATTGTGCTTAAATCTGGTTAGCATCATAACCACGCTGTGATAATATGTTAAAAACTGTTGTATTAAGTTAATGCTGCAAACCTACCACCACAAATGGAATTCAATACTGTGGGAAACACTGCACCCCCCCCCACACACACACACACCCTAAAACCTCCCTCTGTTATTCTGATTCTGCCATGACCTTACATAACTACAACAGATTGGTTTGGCTGGCATTCTCTCTCTCTCTCTCTCTCTCTCTCTCTTTCTGTCACACACACACACACACACACACACAGCTTTCAGAGCAGCAAAACATTACATTTCTGATCAAATGAAGATAGATAGATCAGAAGAGATATATTTTGTGTGTGTGTGTGTGTACCTGGTCCACCTCCCGCTGCAGCTGTGAGCTCCCTCTCCAGGCGCTTGTGTGTGTGTGTGTTTGTGTGTGTGTGTGTGTGTGTGTGTGTGTGTGTGTGTGTGTGTGCGTGTGTGCGTTCCTGGTCCACCTCCAGCTGCAGGCGTGTGAGGTCCCTCTCCACGCGTTTGTGTGCATGTGCGCGCGCACGTGCGTGCATGTGTGTGTGTGTGTGTGTGCGTGTGTGTGTGTGCATACCTGGTCCACCTCCAGCTGCAGGCGTGTGAGGTCCCTCTCCAGGCGTTTGTACTCGCGGTCACTCTGCAGGCCACTGAAGGCGCACACGTGAGGTCCGAGGGTCGCCACCTCTCCCTGCAGCTCCCCCAACCTCACCAGCGCGGGGTGCTGTTGCCCTGGCGACACGCCTCCCCCGCCCGGGAACCCCGGGAACCCTGGGAAAAAGCTCACCCCCCCGGCATATCCAGGGAAACCGCCTCCCCCAGGGAAGTAGGGGAAGGCTCCAGGCTGGGGGGGCGGAGACTGCTGCTCCTGGGGGTGGGGGTGGGGGTGGTGCTGGTGGGGCGGGTGGCCATGGTCCATATTACGCTTCCCACCATCGAAGGGCTTCCCAAACAGACTGCACACAGAGAGGAGGAGAGGAGAGGAGAGGAGGGGATGATGAGATGAGAGGAGAGGAGGGGAGAGGAGAGGAGAGAAGGAGATGAGGAGAGGAGATGAGAGGAGGAGATGAGAGGAGGAGAGGAGAGAAGGAGATGATGAGATGAGGAGAGGAGGAGGAGATGAGGAGAGGAGGGGAGAGGAGAGGAGGGGATGAGGGGAGGAGATGAGGAGAGGAGAGGAGAGAGGAGAAGATGAGGAGAGAAGGAGATGAGGAGAGGAGGAGGAGATAAGGAGAGCAATTAGTGACATTCAGTTACAATCTGTCCAAAGAAGAAAGAAGAGAAGAGAAGGAGAGAAGAGAGGAAGAGAGGAGAGAAGAGAAGGAGAGAAGAAAGGAAGAGAGGAGAGAAGAGAAGGAGAGAAGAGAGGAAGAGAGGAGAAGGAGAGAAGAGAAGGAGAGAGGAGAGAAGAGAAGGAGAGAAGAGAGGAAGAGAGGAGAGAAGAGAGGGAGAGAGAGGGGGGGTGTTACGACCCCCTGTGCCCCCTTCAGGCCTTGCATGGCCAGTGCACGGGCAATGCCGGCATAGCTGGTCTAATTGGATAATCACGCACACCTGGTGAAGGTGTGTGGGTATTTAAGGGGCTGTCCTCTCTGTCTCTCTCACTTTCTGTTGCAGGCACCTCTGGGTTATCTCTCTCCCACTGGCACCTTCTTTCCATCTTGGAACATCATACTGACTTTGGCGCACACACACCCACACGAACACACTTGCATACACACACACACACACACAAACACACTTGCATACATGCTTTTACTTTCCCCTAGACATCTTTTGGTAATGGTTATTTATTGCTTTTGGTTACTTTTAAATAAATACTTTATTGGTTAATGTTATCTCTGTTGTCCTCTTTATGTTGCGGCTTAGAGCCGGGTCGTAACAGGGGGATAGAGAGAGAGGGAGAGAAGAGAGACTGTCCAGTTCAGGTTGAAACATGAGTGAGTTTGTGACTGTTACCCTGGAGCTGTGAATTAGAGCTTAATCACACGCTATCACCACCTGACAACACGCACGCACGCACGGATAGCAAACATTAATCCACAGACTGAGTAGGAATAAAAGTCATGGAATCTAGAAACATCTGACTGACCAGGTTCAATTACGAAGGGAACATGGGTTTCTACACTGTAGTTTTCAGATATTTGCAGATTTACCACATGATATGTATATATATCCACATTAAAACACAAAGCAACAGTTTTCAAATGAATACACTGCCGACAGCATTTGCAAATAGTTCCGTTCCAGTAGCTGGATAGCGCTAGTAGAGTAGCTTGATAACGCTAGTAGAGTAGCAGAAGCTGGATAGCGCTAGTAGAGTAGCTTGATAACGCTAGTAGAGTAGCAGAAGCTGGATAGCGCTAGTAGACTAGCTGGATAACGCTAGTAGAGTAGCAGAAGCTGGATAACGCTAGTAGAGTAGCAGAAGCTGGATAGCGCTAGTAGCGTAGCAGAAGCTCGATAACGCTAGTAGAGTAGCTCGATAACGCTAGGGTTGTGCCGATGGACGATATCATTTTATGCAGAACATTATAAATGTATTTCTGTACAGACATACCTAGGCTATAGGCTAATTAATTAGTGTTTACCACACCCTGGTAACCCAACTCCGTCTCTTTGGTGTCAAGTTCCCACACTAGACACACTTTGTTCAGGGGTGTGTGTGTTGACCAAACTAATCATGATTATGAATTTTGTCATAATCAAGCAGCGCTTACACACACACACAGCCCTAACACACCTACACACCACTCTCCTGACATTACTCAACTGGCATGACACACACACACACCTCAGTCCCACACCCTGTCACCCCTCCTGCCCTAACGTTACTACTGCTCTGTGTTGTGTGTGAGATGCGTGTGTGTGTTAGATGTGTGTGTGTGTGTGTTAGATTAGGGGCCTGTGGTGTCTCTTAGGGCTCTGCTCAATACACACACCTCTGTGTGCTTCAAATGTATGAACACCTCACCAAAACCTCACCGATCAACACACACACACACACACACAATATGAACACGCTAGTCTACCCATATCCAAAACCTCACAGATCAACACCTACAAATTATACTGTGCTTACACCTTCACACAAAAAACCTCTCACAATTAAAAATGTGGCTACACACACACACACACACACAGCTGCTGCTACTGTTATGCCGTAAGCAGCAACAGATGAGGCTCCTGGTTATAGGCTGGTAGATATGAAGTGGGCTGCTGTGTGTGTGTGTGTGTGTGTGTGTGTGTGTGTGTGTGTGTTTGCGTCTACAAACCACATTGTTTCATAATGCTCAGTAAGCACCCCTTCTGACAACACACACAACTGCACAACAACACCATTGATCATCTCCCGTTTCCTGGCTGAATCAACACAAACTACAGAGGACTACTGTGACTAGGGGACAAGACTAGGGGACTAGACCAGGAGACGAGACTAGGGGACTAGGCTAGGGCACTAGACCAGGAGATGAGACTAGGAGACGAGACCAGGAGACGAGACTAGGGGACTAGACTAGACTGTGAATTTCCCCTTTGGGATCAATAAAGTATCTATCTATCTATCTAGACTAGGGGACTAGACCAGGAGACAAGACTAGGAGACGAGACTAGGGGACTAGACTAGGAGCAAACATCTCAGACTCATTCAGATATATCTACAGACAGACACACGTAGACATATATCTACACACACACACGACACGTCAGCTTAACGTGTGTGTGTAACGTCAGTCAGCTTAACATGTGTGTGTGTGTAACGTTAGTCAGCTTAACGTGTGTGTGTGTGTAACGTCAGTCAGCTTAATGTGTGTGTGTGTAAAGTCAGTCAGCTTAATGTGTGTGTGTGTAACGTCAGTCAGCTTAATGTGTGTGTGTGTAACGTCAGTCAGCTTAACGTGTGTGTGTATGTGAGTGTGTAACATCAGTCAGCTTAATGTGTGTAAATTCCACTTAATGACTCACTAGGAGGCTCCCATGACCAGTCTCACAGCTGCCACTGAATAAAACGCTACTTTACATTGGACACACACACACACACACACACACACACACACACACACACACACACACTGCTGCTATGCCGTGCAGGGTCTCGGTACTTTACACTGGACTTGTATGAAAACCCGTCACAATTGCATGAACACAGTTTCCACCACACAAGCAGAAGCTCTTATTAAACGCCAAAAACAGACACATCTAAGAACGTACCTGTATTTAGAACTCCCTGCTTCCTGAGCGGCGTACGATCTGTGTGTGTGTGTGTGTGGACCCAGTGTGTTATCTTCAAGGCCAGACTGCCCCAGGGGCACAGAAACAGGAGCCACACGCCTGTGATGTCACAATGGGCTATTCCCTGGGCTCTTAAAGGCACAGCGCCCCATTTCTCTCCAGCAGATCTGCCTGGAGGACACAGCAGTCTTCAGGCCGTGTGGATTGTGTTGTTTTGCTCAGGAAGGTCACAGTGACATGACCTGGAAGTATTTAGTGATGAGAGCTCTTGGGATTCTCTAAAAGTGCTAAATTCCATCTCCTGCCCACAATTCCTTGCGCCAAGTAACAGCTAATCAACGTGTCACACGTTAGCAACACCTGCCGTCCCATCAGGCTGTAGGTGAGCGAGAGCAGTTGGAGACTCTGCCGGGTGTCGCCCTTATTAATTCATTTTCCTTCCACATCTGGAGGTCAGCAGAAAGTGGACAGAGAATCTGAACGCAGCCTCCTTAAGCTGCCACTGCCCTGCCAGGGCTCGAGACTGTCCCCTGAGATCACACACACACACACACACACACACACACACACACACACACACACCCCTGCGAGTGCTTGAGATATCTCTGTAGAAGCACCACTGTCACTCAGCTAGAGATGATAGATTTATTTATCTATGGGAGAGATCACACACACACACACACACACACACACACACACACACACACACACACACACACACACACACACACACACACACACAGGTCTGGTCAGAGTGCCAGGAGGACCTCCACAGAGAGAGCAGACCCTCTTCCCGCAGGGAGATCGACAAAAAAAAAGTCTCTCTCTTTCTCTCTCTGGTCTGCTTCACAGACACTGAAGGGCCGTCCAACCCACTCCACCACCCCTCTACACACACACACACACACACACACAACCTGTGGCATTCACTTCATCTATTCCAACAAGTTGTCACGCATGAATATTTTAAGCGACCTCATTCCTCTCTCTATCTCTGTACCTCCCCTCCTCTCTGTATCTTTCTCTCTCCTCTCTCTCCCTCCCTCTCCTCTCCTCTCCTCTCCTCTCCCCCTCCTCTCCTCTCCTCTCCTCTCCTCTCTCCCTCCCTCTCCTCTCCTCTCTCCCTCCTCTCCTCTCTCTCCCTCCCTGCATCCCTTCTCTGTGTAAGAGAACTGGGATCGCTGTTCTAGTAAACTGTGACATTTCTGTGTAGAGAATGCTGATGTTCTTGCTGTGCTGTAGAGAACAGTGGCATTCTTGTGTAGAGAACAGAGATCTTCCTGTTAAGAGAACAGCGATGTTCCTGTTTAGAGAAGTAATGTTCAAGAGAACAGAGATGTACCTGTTTAGAGAACAGAGATCTTCCTGTTAAGAGAACAGCGATGTTCCTGTTTAGAGAAGTAATGTTCAAGAGAACAGAGATGTACCTGTTTAGAGAACAGAGATGTTCCTGTTAAGAGAACAGTGATGTTCTCTGTTTAGAGAAGTGATGTTCTCTATTTAGAGAACAGAGATGTACCTGTTTAGAGAACAGCAATGTTCCTGTTTATAGAACAGAGATGTACCTGCTTAGAGAATGGTGATGTTCAAGAGAACAGTTTTGTTCCTGCGAAACAGAATAGTAATGTTCCTGCTATTTATGTGTGTGTGTGTGTGTGTGTGTGTCCATCAGTTGGCCATCAGCCCAATCCTTCAATCACAGGGGAGACTATGCTACATCACAACAGTGTGTGTGTGTGTGTGTGTGTGTGTGTGTGTGTGTACATATGTAGAACTACATACAATCCAGCACTGTGGCTTCCCTCCATCCATCCTGCTGTATGCTGCATGACACCCCCCCCCCCCCCCCCCCCCCCCCCCCCCCAACATCTGGAGTCAGTAGCCCACATCATGTCCAGCTGTAGCTCTCTTAAAGTAAGTAAGTAAGTATATACTCTTTTGGTCTCTGCATTTATCCCAATCCGTGAATTAGTGAAACACACTCAGCACACACTAATCCCGACACAGTGAGCTGCCTGCTACAGCGGCGCTCTGGCCCGCCAAGCACTTTCATCCGGCCCGCTGAGCATTTCATTTGGTTATCAGGCTGCTCGCTATTTTTTTTCCTGCGATAGAGACGACGTTGGTTAGCTTTACTGCAAACTGCTTTTCACTCTCCTTAGAGAACGTTTACAATGTCAATGTCAAAACATCATGTTAAATAGAGATAACATCATGTTAAACTAAGTTAACTCTTAGTCATCTCCTTTGCAGCAGATCTAACGTGAGCATTATGCGATCCATTTAATTGGGAACGCGTTTGCTCACGAGAGGGAGAGAGCCGCAGGTTCCAGCTGGCTGTCATTGTTGATAATTGATATCTCCTTATAATAAACTTTTAAAGGGAAATCATGAAGGCAACAGTAGTTCCCACTACTGACCATTTAAAAACTGTGAGAGGGCCCAGCCGTAGGTACAGCACTAGCCATAGCGGAGCAGGCAGAAGATCATTGAGAAATAAACGTGAATTAAAGCGACTGTCTTAAAGCGACAGTGCACAATTTATACATTTGTTAAACAGCATAAAATTAGCAGTATTTTTAAGCAATTAATATTTTAAAAGAAATACTTTTCATACTAAATGAAGGCTATAAATAATGTATTTTTTTATGTGTGTGTCGTGGGGGGGTGGGGATTGTGCGGCCCGCCAGCCAATTTTAAAAACCCAATGTGGCCCTTGAGCCAAAAAGTTTGCCCACCCCTGCCCTAACCAGTAGGCCACGGCTGCCCCAACACACACACACACACACACACACACACGCGCACACACACGCACACACGCACACACACCCTGATCAGTAGGCCATGGCTGCCCCCCAAAGGGCTGTATACTGTACTGGCATGTCCAGCTGTGGCCTACTGGTCAGGGTGTGTGTGTGTGTCCAGCTGTGGCTCTCTTAAAGGCCTGTATACCGCCAGACATGACAGACGTGTGGACCTCATAGCTGCTCAGATCCCACCCAGAGCAAGAGCAGATCCATAAACATTTCACTGTCCACGCTGGTTTAATTCACCTGCAAACACCTTCTCTGGAATTGCAAACAAAACAGACATTGTCACTATCTCTCAAAATAATCCAAAAGTGAAAATATCTGAAGTATTGTGTGCTTGTGATCTATTTATGGAAGACTCTCAATGTACAAAATCTCTAAAATAGCAGCCTTTGATCTCTGCCACTGAGAACCTAGGATCTGAATGCCAGCTCATTGTGTTTGGTTGCCTAGGTGGTGTGGGTTGGCTTTGCTTTGGGGGGCTACTTGGCCAGCTGTGAGGTGGAGGGGGACAAGGCTGTGACTCATACGCTAGCCACACCTTCCAGCTGCTCTTCTGGCAACACACATGTTTACCTTTTTTCTCTCTCTCTGTCTCTCTCCTCCTCCTCTTTTTATCTCTCTCCCCTCTCTCTCTCTTCTCCTCTCTCTGTCTCTCTCTCCTCCTCTTTTTTTATCTCTCTCTCTCCCTCCCCACACCCCTCCCTCCCTCCCCCAGTGGACAGTGGAATGCTGGCGATGCCCCTGGGGCTCTCCAGATGCCGTGGAGAAGTCAGAGATGCCCAGCTGGTATGAGGTGCAGCTAGTGAGCTCAGCGGGCACATAACAGGGGCCTCCGATTACAGATGCCCGCCACACGAGCTTCAGCGGACAGCCTCCTTCACTGCCCCTGGCGTCCGACCATCACCACCAGCCCAACCCACCCAGCGCCAGATGGGGCACGTGGGGGTCAAACGACAGCACCATCGGCTCATGGACGCGCCCCCCCGCCCACATCAGCCAGCATATGACAGAACACATCGCCTTGCGCCTGATATGGCCGATATGGAGAAACTAGGATCTACACAACACAACACACCAGTTTGGCCTCCAATGCTGAGAAACGCAACTATTACAAGACAGAACAGCTCTGTCAGCAATGGAATGTTCTGCTAGATCTCGTTAGTCTGGCACTGAAGCAAGATTGTGTTTCAGTAAAAATGCGGTAGGCATGCAGCCTCGATGCCAACACCCAGTTTCCGCGTTAGCGATCAACAGACGCATGCATGTTCGCCCAAAGACGTTACACTCGCGATATCGCCTCCTCGTTAACGGGCTTTCTGCCAGGGGCAGTAGCATTCTACCGCGACAAAAAGGCTCCAGGGCCGTTCCGCTCCTCGCCAGCAAGCGCGCTCGCAATGTCTCACCACCTTTCGAGATGCGCAGGATATTTCTCACCTTTTCAAAACGCGAAAGACATTCGCGCACATTTCTGCGGAGGTCTGTTTCCATCAGCTAAGTAGAAAAACGGATTCAGCAGTTCCGATGTGTCACTCAGATACTGGAGGAGCACAGAGTTCGGAGGATTTGCGCTACCTTCGCGAGACTGCCTCCGCCAGCGTATTCACCTCATACACACTCGCGCTTCTCACACACTGAACTGCAATGCCGCCCCTCCCCTACCTCCCTCCCGCCCGCCGCCTGATAGTGGGGAGACCATCTCGACGGGAGGGGGTCTCTGCCTCTGTCGCTACCCATCATAGGCAAAAAATACTCCCTTCCAAAGCACCACTTCGCCCAACGGATGTTATTAGTGACGACAGCTCCTGTCAGAGGTAGCAGCCACCAAAGGCAGGCCACGGTGGCAGTAATGTTAGGCTGGGGGCATGTTCCCTTCACCACTCAAGACAGCCGTATCCGAGGCGAGATGTCCTGAATCCAGGCATGACAGCAGTGCTAAGAACACAGAATACTGTTCTGACACAGTCAGATAACGCACACGTGCATTCTCCCAAATCGCTCAATATAATCCGCTTTGATGGAGGTACAGTGACAGATTATCCTGCTTGACAGCCACTGCTCTTGGGAGAGGGGCTGTCCACCGGTTACTTAGCTGCTACACAAAAGAATCTACCGTTATCTGAGATTCACTGAACCCTCCTTAAGGACACTGACGATGTAGGTTAGCCTAGAAACGTTACCCCCAACAGCCTTACTACTACGGTGTCTGTTTATTTGCATTCGGACAGCCAAGTACAAGACATTACATAATAATGAGGTGCGCTTACTTGCATAGCCAACGGACAGCCATCGGGACAGCGTGTTAAAAAAAAATACTCCAGCGCTAGGCTATCCTCATCACAACGTAGCAAGCCAGAGCCTACACCAGCTCCAGGGAATAGCAGTCTCCTCTTCGTGTAGTTGTTGTAGGGTCCTGCTGGCCAAGCAAGGCGGTACAGGAAGAAAATGTAATGAAGAGTCTGTTTGCAATCTGTTCCTTTGCTAAACTGCCACGTAACCACGAGCGATTTCAATGGTTGTTCCGTTACTTGTTGCTGTTTTGGAAGCTGACTTGCGCTTGTCGGCAGCCCTTGACCATTAGAATGACACAGCCTAGCTAAAGTTAGCTAAATAACTGAGCAGAAACAGTCACACTGCTGATTAAATGACAAAGATCTCACTTGAAAAAATATCCGTGTAAATGTATATTATTTTTGTACCAGGAGTAACACCGTACAAATCGAATACAGGCCGTTTAGCATGTCTTGAAATATTTTCAGAAGCGATATTGTTCGGGCAACTGTGTGGTTGTCCAGCAGAATGTTCAAACAGGAAATGATAGAACGTCTGACGTAACGGTCACGTGGGGGTGCGTACAGGCACGATGCTGTTGTAGCTAAAATGATGGACATAGTAAGATATTAAGGTCAGTTACACTAATTTTCCAAATCAAAAGCTCATAATATGAATGTGTCTGCTACTGGGACTTTATTAGTAAGGTCGCAATGTCCTTACCACGGGAGGAATGCGCCATCACTAATCATCTTCACCTGTAGCCGCCTGCACAGTACTGGACAAGCGCCCAAACAAGCTAACCAAACGAAGGTAACATTCTGTTAGCATTTCTGGCTACAAAACACCCAACACCCACCCAAAGCTTTATTTAGATATTACTAGTTGAAGCCTAGAAACGCGCACTTATCTCGCAATAGCAAGCGTTTGTTTCACAAGATGGCGTGGTGGTTGATAGAATGTCACAGACTAATGTTACGCTTGGCTTTGTAACCGCTTGCAAGTTCACCTTGAACAAGGCGAGTAGTGGTAGGCTGTCTTTGCTTTACTTTCCATTAAATATTACTCATTGCATCAGACATCCTTTAAAACAGGGGTTCCTAAACTTTTCAACCCGCGACCCCCAAAATAACCGTGCCAGAGACGGGCGACCCCCACTATCCCTGGATGTGACTCAAAAAATAAAATAAAATGTGCGCACCGGCCATACGCACTTAAAGGGGTGGTTTAGAATTTTGGACATAGGACCTCATTTCCAAGTAAGCAAGTGTGATATTTATCAGTGGAGACCGTTTTCAACACGTTTCATCCAGTCGTTCTAATTGACCAATCCCAAGCCCCGCCCCTTTTTACCATGTCACAATGAGGACTTCGGAGGACCTCGGTCAATTTTGAATTTTCTAGTGTCCCTTCTGTACGCCGGTTATGCGAATGCTATAATGCTTCTTTTGCAAGTAGACTAAGTAACTAAATAACTAAAGAGCTCAAAAAGGTTCAAATATATGCCTGGGGTACTTGTAGAAGTGACATCCGATATCCTGACCGTGTGAAACGCTACCACACACAGGCCTAACTTTGCATAACTTTGGATAGGCTGCTACTTTTCAGTAAAGGAGTGTGTACGAAAATTTTCCCTTTATTTGTGTTCATAACTACACACAAAAACATAACTAAACCTGGTTTCCACTGTTAAAACGACAATATAAGCCTACGCAAAAAATTATACCTACCTTGCAGGAACTGAACTCGCACACTCATACTTTCATGACTCAATCACGTGACGCCTTTACACGCAACAAGAATACTTTCAGCGTTTAGGCACAGGCTACCTTGCCATGTTTAACTTGGGATAGAAGACTGTTCAAAGAAATAAGCTAACGATAATTTTTTCAACAAACGCAATATCCTACTGCGATGCATTATTGATGGATGAACGAGAGATAGCCAATGTCTTCTAAAGATCAAATCATGTGCCGATTCAAAACTATGCTTTGCTGTATAGGCTATGCAGTCTCGAAATCGCCAAAGGCCTACTACATTGCCCACATTTAGCCTAAGCGGGCACTGATGAAGTCTTATGCAAGACAAATCACGTCTGCAATTACTCTTGATAGCGTCTGCCTGCCATGCAGATATGTCGTGCGTGGTAGGTTTAATCTCAGATAGATCTAGTGGTTTCTTTTCAATACACTTGTATCATGTTTATTTGAACTCTTCCTTCTAAAGCAGCCATTCAAAATAATAAGTAGGCTATCGGTCTACCGAAGCGAAGCTATCTCTCCACCTCCCCAACATGAGCTGCCTATAGGCTAGCCACTCTCCCAAGTTACGTGGGAACTTGGATCTGCAGCACTTGGTCCCGTCTTCAATTAATCCTCGAAATATGGTTAGATTTTGTTATGGCACGTCAACACCATATGTTTGCACAGACCTGTTTATTGAATCAGAGTCACATCTGCAGCAAATAAGGTAAACTACCTGCTTGTGATAACGTGTTAATTGTTTATCCCCAGTTAACATGCATATCCCATTAAGATCCGTAACACCGGATTGGTTTGTCCTCGTTTTGTGGTGTTGTTGATAACAGCGGACATTGTGAATGTGTCCTTCCGCATACTGAAGGCCTTTCTGGCCTCTGTTTTTGAATATATCAATATTACTTGGCTTCCAGAAATCCAGCATACACTGTTGCACTTTCGGCTAAATGGGGGTGCTGCGTCCCCATGTTGAACACGCGTTCTCGCACACTTTCCTGCAAACTTGTCCGACTTAGCAACAGTAACTATGGGACTGACAATGGGAGGTGGGGCTTGGGATCGGTCAGTTGCAGAGTTCGCAGGTGCTAGGCTAGCGCAAGTCAGCGGTATGTGCTAGCCTGCCACTAAAAACAGTCTTACCTACTCCAAAGGACACTCGAGGCAAATTCCAGACAATCGATGTAAATGTCTGTGTTGATAGAATAGTGTAAGAAATACAACTACCCTCGCATCGCGTTGCAATAGTTATACTTTGTTCCCTGAAGTTGGTAGTAGTCATTTTGCATCTCAGCGGCGGACTGATATTACCAAGGCTACTACTAGGTATCCCCATTGGAGTGCGCTTTACTGTTTACTTTTTGGCGCAGTACAACTAACTGGAGCAAGTATAATTCCGCCGCTGCTAAGACAGTAGTCCCTCAAAATGTAATGCGATCGTTGAAATGCAAGGATAGAATAATGTTAGAAATAAAACTATCAATACAGACATTTACATCGATAGTCTGGCGTTATAATTTGTTTGCCTTGGGTGTACTTTGGAGTGGGTAAGACTGTTTTAGTGGCAGGCTAGCACATACCGCTGACTTGCGCTTAGCCTAGCACCTCACGAACTCTGCAATTAGAAGGACTGGATGAAACGTGTTGAAAACGGTCTCCACTGATAAATATCACACTTGCTTATTTGGAAATGAGGTCCTATGTCCAAAATCCTGAACCACCCCTTTAACCTTACCCTAGCCAGATGAATTTCGTTCCGCTATAGCTCCGCCTAGCTTCACTCACATCCATCTGGGACCTCTTCCATTGAGAGTGATTTCTGCAACCGACTTTATGGTTCAGCCAATCAGGACACAGGGCGGGAGTTTCATAGATGTGACATAGCCATGGAGGTATTATATATAACTGGAGAGAGTGACTAAGTCCCGCCCTCCATACAAATGAATGGCAGAGGCTAGGCTAGTAAATCCGGCCAATTCATAGTCAACGCCATATTGAACACTGGGACTGTGTCTCAAATCGCGTACTTCTGCACTTACAATACCTAATTTGAGTGCATGAGGGTGTTCACACTGACAATTCCAACGACACGAAGGGCGCTGCAAATTCCCGGATGGTGCACTCATAACGGTCAAAAAGCTGAGTGTGCAACGCTGGACACTTTTCTCCCTTAACGGACGCCATCTTGGCCAAATAGCGGAAGGGGAGGGAGCGTTTTCAAACTCGTGGAAATCGCGGTTGACAAAGCTGAAGCAGCAGCAGTGGAAAACAGACTTTACGGAGGTACAAGCAAGTTATAACATAAACGGTTCATGTTTTGACACAGTATGACAATGTCACTGTCGAGTTGAGGACGCCAATAAAGTTATGTTATAATGTTTGCGATCGTCATTTCCGTGAAGTGCACGGAGTTAGTGTTTGATATGAGACTATTTTGTTAAAATTTGCGCACTCCGCCAGTAAGCACACAGTGCACATAGTGTACTACACGAAAGTGTACTCACGTCAGTACACCAATTGAGACCGACTCTGGGGCTCGGATCCAGCGCCAGTCGGCTCTGACCATGTGCCAAGTTCTGAAGCTGGAAATGACGCATGAACCAACGTCGATTTTTATTGGATATTCTGTAAAAAGAGAGTCGTCCTCCAGTAAGAGGGTGGCGATAATACACATACTTTGCTTGCCACATAACAAGAAGAAGAAAAAGTTGCTCGGGAACGCGCGTGGAGTCCAGTGGAGTCGCCCTGAAGCGCAACTTAATTTCATTGGATAACAGCGGCTCTAACTAAAAGCGGTCTGCCTGACGTCCTGCTGCTGCAAATATGCATTCGAACATGACGTGAAATATCCGTAGTCGAACTATAAATAAACTATTCGGTTTTTAGTGCCATGTGTAGCACATTTTTACAGTCTATGATTAGTTTGTTTTTTATTTTATTGTTTGCCAGCATGAGCGGACAATTACGTCCCCAACTCATCTAAAATGTGGTGTCTGGAAATACTTTGGGTTGTACACCACAGATGGTAAAGTAACGTTAAAGAGAATGTAGTCTGCATATACGATATCCAATCTTCGCGCTCACCTGTCGAGTTAGGCTACCATCCAAATGAGGCAGCGGAGTCAGAGGCACAGTAGACGGCCAGCATCGCCAGGCGTCCAACATCGTATGATACTTTCCGTAAATCCTACATTATGTCCGGGGTCTGCTATTTACTTAGGCTTCGCAAAGCACAGGTATTTGCGTTTTATTGTGAGACATGCGTTTTGTTTGGAGCGGCATACTAGGCTATCAAAAGCAGACGATTTTCGGTTTTGGTATGAGATTTAATTTACTTTTGGACTTTTAATATATAGTTAAATGTTGAGACTGATGGGCACTTAAATCTACGGGGTATTTGATGATCACTGTAAAGTCTCGTGTAGTTGAAAAAGTGTTGGAATTTCCAGCTGTTTATTGTGAGACAAGGCAGTCCCTTTCACTCATTCATTGAACGTCGGCTGTGCTCTAATGGAAACCTTATTTATGTGAGCGGTAGCCTAAATTGAGCTATTTGTTTTAATTATGCATGGTTTACTTTTATTAAATTTGTAGGCTGGAATGCCTCGCGGCAATAATTGTGTTTCAATGTAGTAGCCTACTGATTCAGCCTCTGGCAAGCTCAAAAGGGGCGGCTATGGGTTGACAGCAACGCAGACCATGGTGCAACGAGACAAGGGCTTTATGCCGCTGTTGTGTAATTTATTGTATTTAATCATGTTTAGGCTATTTTTGTTTGGGACAAACAACGACGAAACAAGATCAATACACTTTCTTTATTGTCTTCTCATAGGCTCCTCAAGAAATACGCACTGAATAATGTTTGGCTGTAGCCGCCGGATAGGTACCCGCCCACCAACATGTACGCGCATGAGAGCTTGTGCCCAACACGGATTTTCGTGCATGGAGCTGGTTCCAAATGCTCCATGCGGCGCCATACTTGAAAATGGTGTATGCTAACATGCCGAAGCTAATCTGCACGCTCTTGACCCCCTGGACATAGCGTAGAAGCGACTGTGACACTGTTATTAGCGTGAGTGGTTGAAGTAGCACGTCAATAGATGACGGACAAGTGGCTTATTCAATCATATGCAAGCATTTTTTGATTAGGCCCAACCTTTCACTTCAATGGATCGGTTCCAGATGGATGAGTGGAGCTAGGCGGAGCGAAATTCATCTGGCTAGGGTCAGGTTAATACGCACTAGGCTTATCCAAATACGGGCTTAACAACAACACAAAAGAACAGAGCAGCCTGTTATGATCATTTTACATATAGAAATTTACTATATGATAAAAGCAGAATACCTTAGTCCAAAAATAATAGCCATGTAACATGAGTGCACATTATTGCTGTCGTGCAAACTTAACTTAAAGGGAAACTTGGCAGGATTTCCGCCTCTGCTGGAGAAATTGTGCATTATGCTATTTCAAACTGTGGAAAAAGGTAACGATAAAGCACATGGATTTGTTTACAAGCTAGCAAAACGGTTAGCATACGTTTGGCAGACAATGTATATGTTACAAGGTAAGAAACACGATTTAAAACGAGTTTCTTGTTTCTCACTTCTCTTTCCGGGACGGTAGTCGCAATGTTGCAAGGTTGGTTTTCCGCCTGGGGACGCTAGGGGCAGCGGGAAAAGTCACCATTTTCACCAGAACAGGTCATTTAACCATCCAAATGATTTCTAAACGGGTTTATTACGTTGAAATAGTTGCCAAGTTCCCCTTTAAACACTTACTTTAATTTCCATTTTAACAGAAGAATATCTCAGTCAGGGTAATATCCACAAACTGTTGTAAACATATGTACCATTGTTGCTGCACAAATTTACATTTTGCCAACTATGTTTCAGCGTTAATCTCATCTAATGAGATGAATGCGCCCCATGCGCGGAACACAGCAAGTCCATTCTTGGTTTAATTGTGGAGACGGCCACACGGAGATCATCCTCCACATTTAGACGCGATCTGTATGTTTTTAATATGTCAGTGCAGAGAAAGTCTTTTTGCACAGGTATGTGGAGCCAAACGGCGTCAGTACGTCCATCGTGGCCTTAATTAGCTGTGGATATTCCCTCTCGACTGAAATCCAGAACTCAGCAAGCGTCTTGGAATTAAAATCTGTCTTTAAAGTGTGTTTAAAGTGCGGTCAAGGGACAGCCCCCACCCAATTTATTTGATTTGAGGAAATCATTTCGCGACCCACCCCTCCGCGTCCCGCGACCCCCCGGGGGGTCCCGGCCCCCACTTTGGGGACCCATGCTTTAAAAGCTTGATTGAAAATAGATGATGTTGCCGATCATAACCAGATAGTTATCATAACCTCCTCGGTTCCTCCACGCTGCAAGATTAACACATGTCCAGCATTTGTTGAGGATTTTGCTCTCTGTTCAGAGTACCATTAGTTTGTTTGCAAACTTCATGACCTCGCTTGACTGGTGGTTGAACAAGATGCTAGACAATTACAAGATGCTAGACGGAGCAGAGCGTTTTAATTAACAGCTGGATAGATAGATAGATACTTTCCCCAAGGGGAAATTCAAGGGGATAAGATGACATGCATACTCCTTATTTCTACCTGGCGCAGACGAGTTCCTGTGGTTTCTCATTTCCTCTGTTTCTCTGGATGCTGCTGCTGCTTTAGAGGGCCAGCTTCAGCCCTTCCTCCAGCTCAAAGCATGACTGGATTGGCCCGGCAGACCGCCTGTCAAACCTGCGGCCAATCATCTACCATATACCTGAGAACGAAACGCCCCTCGAACGGAGACTCAGGCACCTGCGGCAGGAGACAGAAGACTGGAACCATCAGTTCTGGACCAATCAGAACATCACATTCAACAAGGTAAGAGTGGACCAATCAGAACATCACAACATCACAATTGGCAATGCCAAAAGAGTGGGGGCAATGCCAAAAGTGGTGTGCTGCTTTGCTGGATTAAAAAGGCAGGCAGCATGACACGAAAACATGAATAAAATGAAGCACATATTTACTGATTTCATCATACTGAGAACTAGCCTGACGTAGCCATACTCAATTCTAGCCAGAACTGCTGTCTGATAACTGCTCCATTGGGACGTAATTATGGGGTGTGTTTCAACCGATACAGGGGGGGAATGCCTCTGCACTCAATTAGATAGACCTAACCAATCAGAGCAACGAAATAGCTTACCGTGAGGTGTAGGAAGAAAACACACAAACCATCTTTCTTCTTCTCCACAAATGCCTTAACATTGTTTTCTGGTCTTTTGTAAAAGTTATTGTGCCGTCAATATCTCCTACAACACTCATTAGCGAAATCTAAGAGATAGGTAGGCTATTAGGAAAAAAACTATATCCCCTCCGTTCTTAAAAATAATTCTGTTGAACACTGATATGCTACAAACATGTTATGAACAAGGGCCAGCCGTGGCCTACTGGTTACACACACACACACTAGGGTTGCAAAGGGGTGTTAAATTTCCGGTAAATTTCCGGAAACTTTCCATGGGAAGTTAAGCTGGGGAATTTTGGAAATATTCCAAATTGGAAACATTCATGGAATTAAAGGAAATTATGGGAATTAATGGGAATTTACAGGAATTAACTGGGATTTTTTTATAATTCCTACTGTTTCATATACAGACATTAACATTTTGTTTCGTAATAAACAATATGATTTGTTTGTTCGTATTTTCGCTTAGCTTGGCATACAAAGCTAGCTACCATGCTAGCGGGAATCCCATTCTCTGCCTATGGTTTACTAGCGTGCTAAGCTAGCAACACTGAAACCACTAAACTGCCCAAGAGACACCACGCCACTCAACAACAAAATCCAATTGGTTGGAACATTGACTGACTATCATTTTGTTCAGTTAGAATCCCAGAAAATGGTAAAACAAATAAAAATATAACGACACAACATACCACCCCAACCAAACCTTATAGATTATGTAAGTTATATATAAGTTGTCAAGCTTAATCAGAGAGATTAATTGTCCCATTACAGCTTATGCAAAATGACGTACACCCATTTGAATGAGGACAAAAGTGACGACAAGCCCATAACTGGCAATTCTGTTTGCAAACTTCCAGTTTCACACCAGTTATTCCTACATGACATGACATTTTCACTGGGAATTTATTTTCCCCATGCACATGAACGCACCATAGGTTTCTTTTATGTCTAGTAGCCTATGCTGATTGCTGTGTGCATGGGATTGACGTATGTGCAGGGTAGAAATTTGACTGAAATTGCATTAAATCAGATTGTTTTAACTAATATTATTCTGCAAGATGGGGTTTTGTCCACTACATTTAAGTTCCATGTTATAGACTAACTTGCGATATTAAAAATTCCCAGTTTATTCCCATTAATTCCCGTTAATTTCCGTTTATTCCCGTTAATTCCCATGGAAAGTTTCCAACTTTGAAAATTCCCGGAATTTTGCAACCCTACACACACACACACACACACACACACACACACACACACACACACACACACACACACACAGGGCAGCCGTGGCCAACTGGTTAGCACTTCAAACTTGTAACTGGAGGGTTGCCGGTTCGAACCCCGACCAGTAGGAACGGCTGAAGTGCCCTTGAGCAGGGCACCTAACCCCTCACTGCTCCCCGAGTGCCGCTGTAGCAGGCAGCTCACTGAGCCGGGATTAGTGTGTGCTTCACCTCACTGTGTTTCACTGTGTGCTGAGTGTGCTGAGTGTGTTTCACTCATTCACGGATTGGGATAAATGCAGAGACCAATTTCCCTCACGGGATCAAAACAGTATATATACTTATATACAAGTACCTGGGCAATAAACTGGACTGGTCAGCCAACACTGACACACTCTACAAGAAAGGGCAGAGCAGGCTGTACTTCCTGAGAAGGCTGCGCTCCTTCAATGTGTGCAGCAAGCTCCTCAGGATGTTCTACCAGTCTGTTGTCGCCAGCGTCCTGTTCTATGCTGTAGTATGTTGGGGAGGAAGCACAAGGAAGAAGGATGTGGGGCGACTTGACAGGCTGGTAAGGAAAACTGGCTCTGTAGTGGGAGCTGAACTGGAGTGCATCACTTCACTATCTGACAAAAGGACCCTGAACAAACTGATCAACATCTTGGACAATGAGTGTCATCCACTCCACAGCACTATTGTTAAGCAGAAGAGCCTGATCAGCTGGAGACGCTCACTGCCTTGCACAACAGACAGACTGAGGAAGTCATTTGTCCCCAGGGCCATTGAACTGTTTAATGCATCACTTAAGGGAAGAGGAGAAACAGACTTCTCTGCATAGTCTGTCTGCCTCTTCACCACCTCCAATGTCTTGAACTGTCTGTCCACTAGTCACTTTACATTTGTCTTCTGCCTCACTGTTTGCATGCTTTATTAGCACATATGCACAACCTCTCCCTCCATGCCACATACCTTTCTTATATAGTTATTTATATATATATATATATATATATATATATATATATATAGATATTTATTCTATATACTGTTGCACTGTTTGACTTACTCATTTGCACCATCACCATGACACTCATTCACACAGAGCACCTTACCTTACCTTATGCACTGAGAACCACAGGCTCAGTCCCTGCTTCAGTCATTGCAAGCGCACCTGATTGATTATTCACCCACTATGTGGATACTGTTTTTTAGAATTGATTTTTATTAAGTTTTATTTAGTATAATTTGTATTTTGTATATTTAGTATATTCTTTATCTTCTACAGTCCTTATTGCTTAGTTGTGTTTTTTATATTATATACTTTTACTTACTTTTTCTGTGTGTGTGTTGTCTGTATGCTACTGTGACCTTGAATTTTCCCTAGGGATCAATAAAGTATATCTATCTATCTATATACAGCTGGGAAAGGCTGTCGCAAATCCCTGGAACAGATGGTCAATCAGAGATTTCAAACGAACGAGGGAACAACATGTCACAATGCAACATGCTGTTTTCCCTTGATGAAAGTGAAACCATGAGTTTTCCTACATCTCAACTTTGGCCAAAGTTTTCAGAAATAATCGTTTTCAGTGATAAAACCTCATTTAAAAATAATATGCATTTTCCATATGGGGTCTTAGAAGCCATTTGTCTCCTCCTAGCCACAGCGTTTTTGTTGCAAACATAATCAACCTAAGCGTGCTCAGATGACGTGATAGACGACTTTCGAAATAACTCCTTAACTCCTCTCAGACAACAGCAGGCTCAGGGCTGAACGTGGCCATGGTCCCAAGGTAGTTGTAGATGCTGCCCTGCTGCCAGTCATGTTGTTACACTTATAGTTCCACCAGAGGGCAGCACTGAACTGTTACATGGACAGTCCAGTCAACATCACTACAGTTGGGTTGAAGTAGGAGGTTTACTGGGATAGTTTGAGTAATGTGTAAACTGTGGCTCTGCTTGCGTACTGGTCAGTGCATCTTGAGTATTTAATCAGCTGTTCTCTTCCTCAGCAAAAAGAGGAGTACGTGCTGACGCAGCTGAAGGCCAAAGGCCAGGAGGAGCGGGATGACAAAGGTGAGGGAGTGTTCCACTGTGTTCTGTGTTCCACTGTGTTCTGTGTTCCACTGTGTTCTGTGTTCCACTGTGTTCTGTGTTCCACTGTGTTCCACTGTGTTCTGTGTTCCACTGTGTTCCACTGTGTTCTGTGTTCCACTGTGTTCTGTGTTCCACTGTGTTCTGTGTTCCACTGTGTTCTGTGTTCCACTGTGTTCTGTGTTCCACTGTGTTCTGTGTTCCACTGTGTTCTGTGTTCCACTGTGTTCTGTGTTCCACTGTGTTCTGTGTTCCACTGTGTGTTCTGTGTTCCACTGTGTTCTGTGTTCCACTGTGTTCTGTGTTCCACTGTGTTCTGTGTTCCACTGTGTTCTGTGTTCCACTGTGTGTTCTGTGTTCCACTGTGTTCTGTGTTCCACTGTGTTCTGTGTTCCACTGTGTTCTGTGTTCCACTGTGTTCCACTGTGTTCTGTGTTCCACTGTGTTCTGTGTTCCACTGTGTGTTCTGTGTTCCACTGTGTTCTGTGTTCCACTGTGTTCTGTGTTCCACTGTGTTCTGTGTTCCACTGTGTGTTCTGTGTTCCACTGTGTTCTGTGTTCCACTGTGTTCTGTGTTCCACTGTGTTCTGTGTTCCACTGTGTGTTCTGTGTTCCACTGTGTTCTGTGTTCCACTGTGTTCTGTGTTCCACTGTGTGTTCTGTGTTCCACTGTGTGTTCTGTGTTCCACTGTGTTCTGTGTTCCACTGTGTTCTGTGTTCCACTGTGTGTTCTGTGTTCCACTGTGTTCCCTGTGTTCTGTGTTCCACTGTGTTCTGTGTTCCACTGTGTGTTCTGTGTTCCACTGTGTTCTGTGTTCCACTGTGTTCTGTGTTCCACTGTGTTCTGTGTTCCACTGTGTTCTGTGTTCCACTGTGTTCTGTGTTCCACTGTGTTCTGTGTTCCACTGTGTGTTCTGTGTTCCACTGTGTTCTGTGTTCCACTGTGTTCTGTGTTCCACTGTGTTCTGTGTTCCACTGTGTTCTGTGTTCCACTGTGTTCTGTGTTCCACTGTGTTCTGTGTTCCACTGTGTTCTGTGTGCTAACTGTGTTCCACTGTGTTCTGTGTTCCACTGTGTTCTGTGTGCTAACTGTGTTCCACTGTGTGCTAACTGTGTTCTGTGTGCTAACTGTGTTCTACTGTGTTCTGTGTTCCACTGTGTGTTCTGTGTTCTACTGTGTTCCACTGTGTGTTCTGTGTGCTAACTGTGCTCTGTGTTCTACTGTGTGCTAACTGTGCTCTGTGTTCTACTGTGTGCTAACTGTGTGTTCCCCTGGTCCTCAGGGAAGAAGCGCACTCTGTCCAGTGAGGACATGGCGGTGTTCTATAAACACTTCCTGGACAAGAACTTCAAAAGGCACGCAGACTACAACAGGTGAGTGCGCTCAGAATCAGGATTGGCTGGTGTGCCCCGTTGCCATGGGGATGACTGTGTGGTCATAGAGGGGCCATCCCAGTCCTACCACAACACTACTGCTCCTTAGCAACGTGCCTGATGTCTGTGGCCAGCCCACAGTATGTGCTTCTTATAGGCTGCTCTACATGGCTGCATGTATGTGCTGAAGTGCGTGTGCGTACTGTACTGAAGGCTGGTTTAGTGTCTGTAACCCCCTTTGTGTGCTGTAACCCCCCTCTTTAGAGAGTGGTACAGACGGAACTTCACCATCACACTGCTGATGGCCCGCGTGGCCCTGCTCAGGACCTGGAGACGGCTGAGGGGAGGGGGGCCTGCCGTCTGACCCCCCACACACACATACAGGACAGCCCATTAGCCCATCATCTACACGGTGCTCTGTGAACGCCCCCCAACCCATCAAAGACCCGTTCTGTATGAACGCTCCACTGTGTGCAATGAGAACGCATCCAGGAGGAGCTCGCGGAACTCTTTGTCCGTCTACACAGAGTTATAAGGGAATGGTCCAATCAGCTGCCCAGGCACACAGCCCCACCAACATGTTGGAGAGGCTCTGTGTGTGTGAGTGAGAGAGAGTCTGTGAGTGTGTGAGGAGTGAGCGAGTGTTATATTATTGTCTCATGCTTGTGGTCCTTCAGCAGCCTTCCTCACTGAAGTCCTTTTGCATGTTTGACTGCCCAGGTGTGATGGTCAGATGTAAGTGTGCTGATACGCCTGTGTTGACTCACACATGCCAGACTGTGTGACTGTGTGACACTACCTGGGGGCTGTAGTACGAGGCAAGGTTACTGGCTTACTCGGGTAACTTCAGGAGGAACTACTGATCTCCGAACAACACTCTTGGTTCGCTCAATAGCTGGTCAGTGCACTGTGTGTTTTAGAGATTAGCAGTTACTCCCAAAGCTAACCTCGCTTCCTAGCACAGCCCTCTGAAGCCTTTCATATGCGGAGCCTCTCTGAGCTGTTAACGGTTAACTGTGTCTTATGACCGGCATGAGATCTTTTGCAGGGAGGACCCCCACACAGGAAGGGTAGAATTATCCCCCTCTAAGTGGTAGTGTGTGTAGTAGGGGTTTTGTGCAAAGGACTGAACTTAATCCTATTACTGGCCCTCTCAAAGGCTGGATTTATTGGAGGATCTCCTGCTTTATGTATTCATTTGATGCTTGAAATACATTTATGTTAAAGTAAATAAACAAATGTTAAGAATGTTTTCGTTGTTGCCTAATTGTTTCCATGTTGTTGGTGAAAGAATGAATGCCAAGCCTGACTTCGAAGTGTTGCCAGTTAGGATGATGTCTTTGAAATTTAAATGCACTCTTATTGAGTGTTGTCTGGGTAAGTCATTATAAACTCGGTCGTTCACCACTTCTCCTTTAATCTTGGAATGACATCATGATTAAGGAAGAGGCGGCTGTGGGGCGCGCGCGACGCAACTCAACGCCATTTTCACGCAGCCGGATTAGAGAGACAGATGCGTCTGGTGCTGTCAGACCTGGGAACAACTTCAGAAGAAACTCGCTGTGCTCATGTAAACTAAAGAATGGTCTCCACTCCTAACTAGTCTCTGTCACAGTCTCGAAAAGCTACCTAGCTAGCTGTTTCGCTCTTAGAAGGTGACGTTATCCTTAAATAGGTAACATTAGCTGTAGCTAATTTAGTGACAAGCTAGCTAGCATAGCTATCAATCCCATACAAACCACACTATTCGGCTGGAGTGCTTCCTTCCGGAGTCCGGAAGATAGGGCACCAGCGATTCTTGTTTAAGCCGGTTAATCGGCATAAAATAATTAACCACAGACACGGCGGTGAGGCGGAACTTTGAGAATTTCTGTACTGCGTGACGAGAGTCTGGAACCAAGCCGAACAACACACCCTGTCAGAAAGTCTGGCATCTGGATGTCCTGCGGAACGGTAAGGCTTGCGCAGCTAGCTAATAAGTATCCTCGCTTGTGGATTTGTCAGTTAGAAATAGATGAGGATGTTGACCACTTCTATGATTAACGACTGCCTTCGTTTTTAACATTGTTGCTGTCTAATTCTGTAATATGTTACGTGTTCTGTATTGATTGTTTGGTCAAACTGGTTTCATTGTTTGCGCTATAGTGAACACTCGTAGTGGAAGTCAAATCCAAAACAAGCTGATTTGTATTTAGCTCTAGACTAATGCTAGCTTGCTTGCTAACTGTCTTGACGTTAGTTTACATGCCAGTCGGTAGCCATGGCAGTCGGAGCGGTCGTTGGAGGAGGACAGACCGGTTGCACGGGTTAGTCCGACAGAACAGGAAAAGTAAAGCTAGCTGGTGACTTCTGAATGCTGAATTCCAAATACCTGACTTTGTTGGACAGCTCGTGAACGCTGGTGCTCCAGGTTTGGTTTTATATTTAACAACATTAATGACGCAGAGAGCTAACTCGCCTGCGATAGCGGCAGAACTACATTGCATGGTGGAAGGCAACTAATCAGCTCAATTGGCACATCCGTTCATCAGGCTCAATATGGTCAGCTCTCAGACCAGCTAACGACACAACTTTCTGTGTGAGCGAGTTAGTTTTGGACCATGGTAGTTTATTGGGCAGCGTGCGACGCGATGCATCATTAAATCATGACTGGGCTTTTCTTATCTTCCTCCTCGAGTTCTAATGAAGCAGCAGACTCTATCGCTGTCTGCATGCCTGGGATGACTGCGCCTGTGCTTGGAGCCAGCCTGGCAGGGCAGACATGGATTCTGT
Source organism: Alosa alosa (assembly GCF_017589495.1). Lineage (NCBI taxonomy): Eukaryota > Metazoa > Chordata > Actinopteri > Clupeiformes > Clupeidae > Alosa > Alosa alosa. The sequence goes on from NC_063189.1 coordinate 1,423,203, forward strand.
AGGAAAGAGAGGAGCTTTTGCCATTTAGAGAGAGAGAGAGAGATGCTCGATGGAGTGCCTGAGGTGATGACTGCTTGACTGCATGGCATTGAAATTCAGGGGGAGTCCAGCTCTGAATGACTGTCTGTGTTGGCCTGGATGCAGAACTGTGTGTGTGTGTGTGTGTGTGTGTGTGTGAGCAGCTGCATATCCATCTTCTCTGCAGCAGCCTGAATGGGAGAGCTGGTCCTCAATTGGGCAATCAATGACCTATAAATCCAGGGGACTGCATCACCATACACACACTCACACACATACTGTACTCTCTCTCGCTCACACACACACTCTCACTCACACACACACTGCTTGCACTTTCACACTGTGTCACACATACACTAACACAGTCACATCCACATCAGCTGCTTTGACCAGGCTGGGGTGTCAATAGAGAGGAGCGCTGTGATTCAGTTATATTAAAATGAAAACACACACACACACACAGTTATATTAAAATGAAAACGCAAAGCCTGCCCTTTTCCCCACCACACACACACACACACACACAAAGTTATATTAAAATGAAAACGCAAAGCCTGCCCTTTTCCCCACAACACACACACACACACACACATACACACAGTTATATAGCCGTTGGGGCTTCGGACTTGTAACAGAAGGGTTGCCGGTTCGATCCCCGACCAGTAGGCATAGCTGAAGTGCCCTTGAGCAAGGCACCTAACCCCTCACTGCTCCCCGAGCGCTGCTGTAACAAGGCACCTAACCCCTCACTGCTCCCCGAGCGCTACTGTAACAAGGCACCTAACCCCTCACTGCTCCCCGAGCGCTGCTGTAACAAGGCACCTAACCCCTCACTGCTCCCGAGCACCGCTGTAGCAGGCAGCTCACTGCTCCGGGTTAGTGTGTGCTTCACCTCACTGTGTTCACTGTGTGCTGTGTGTGTTCACAGGTTGGGATTAATGCAGAGACCAAATTCCTTGTATACGCCAGTATACTTGGCATAGAAACCTGATTTACAGTTTTACAATGAAAATGTGAAGCTTGCCCTTTTCACCACAACACACAAACACAATTATATTAAAATGAAATCGTGAAGCCTGCCCTTTTCCCCACAACACTGTGTGAGAGAGAGAGAGTAGCTGACAGGTGTGTTATGGGCCTGGGCTGTGAGGTGTGTGTGTGTGTGTGTGAGAGTGAGTGAGTGAGTGAGTGAGTGAAAGAGAGAGTAGCTGACAGGTGTGTAATGGGCCTGGGCTGTGAGACGTGTGTGCTGTTGGTGTTTGTTGCTGTTGTTATTGTGTGTGTGTGTGTGTGCTGTTGGTGTTTGTTGCTGTTGTTATTGTGTGTGTGCGTGCGTGCACGCACGCGCGTTTAAAGATGCAGTCAGCAATTGTTCAGGAAATTGCATTTGTTTATGTTTATATTTCAAATTGTTAGCAGACACTTTTGTCCAAAACAACAAACATTATATTTTAACTAAGGACCAACCAAAACACCAGAGAGGTAGCTCGGTATTCCCAGAGAAACTGTGCACAGGGTTTAGTTTTTGGTGTATTTCAGTCTTCCAGTGCCTGTTGCTTTTAAACCAGTTGCCTTTTCTATCTTTTCTCCTAAACTTCTCTTTCTCCCTCTCTCTCTCCTTCCCTCTCTCTCTCCCTCCCTCTGATCCTCCCTCTCTCCCTCCATCCCTCTCTCCTTGTGTGATGTTCATTAATTCATTTCCAAATATATCGCTAAGATAGGCTTGCTTCGTCAAGAAATGTTCATTAGTGAATGTGCTTGCAGATTCAAACATGCGCTCTTCCTCCAAGAAGAGGCGACTCAGAGCTCAAACATGCTTGCCGACAGCACTTTTACTCCGAAAGCCACCTTGCCTCAGTGAAACAGTACAGCCTTTTGGTCAGCTCCCTCCTCAAAGCAGCGAGAATAGACGCCGCTTTAAGGGCCGGGTTTTGATGAAATTCACAACCTCGTTCAAAATCTCATTCAGGTTGGACTAACTAAGCTGCTTTGACACGAGTGCTTCCCTATGAATAACACAGTGCCTCCATTGCACATCGGGTGCTACCTGGGCCTAGGTTTCAGATAAAAAAAATAAATAAAAAAAAACTCATTTTTTTCGCGTCATTTAGTGTCCCACCTGGCATGACCCAGTAGTGGGTCGCGACCACAGTTTGAGAAACGCTGTCCTAGAGTGTGTGTGTGTGAGAGAGAGAGTGTGTGTGTGTGACTGTGAAACAGAGAGTGAGTGTGTGTGTGACTGTGTGTGAGAGAGACAGAGTGTGGGTGTGTGACTGTGTGTGAGAGAGACAGAGTGTGTGTGTGTGTGACTGTGTGTGTGTGAGAGGGGGGCATGATTCCTCATGCTTATTCCTTATTTCCTGTTCGCAGTGGAAGGAAGTTGTCAGCAGGTTTTGGGGGGTGGGGGGCTCATACTGGGGTGACTGTGTGTGTGTGTAACACTGCCCACCATCTGACTGTGTGTGTGTGTGTAACAGTGCTCAAGATCTGACTAAATCTGAAGCTCAGCAAAACCACAGCTTCCTCTTTTTTACTCAGCATGCTTTTATCTACTTTGGCTGTTACTGACCTGTGGTGTGTGTGTATGAGAGAGTGGTGTGTGTGTGTGTGTGTGTGTGTGTGTGTGTGTGTGTGTATGTATGAGAGAGTGGTGTGTGTGTGTGTGTGTGTGTATGAGAGAGTTGTGTGTGTGTGTATGAGAGAGTGGTGTGTGTGTGTGTGTGTGTGTGTGTGTGTATGAGAGAGTGGTGTGTGTGTATGAGAGAGTGTGTGTGTGTGTATGTGTGTATGAGAGAGTGGGTGTGTGTGTGTGTGTGTGTATGAGAGAGTGGTGTGTGTGTATGAGAGAGTGTGTGTGTGTGTGTGTGTGTGTGTGTATGAGAGTGGTGTGTGTATGAGAGAGTGGTGTGTGTGTATGAGAGAGTGTGTGTATGAGAGAGTGTGTGTATGAGAGAGTGTGTGTATGAGAGAGTGTGTGTATGAGAGAGTGTGTGTATGAGAGATGTGTGTGTGTGTGTGTATAGAGAGAGTGGTGTGTGTGTGTATGAGAGAGTGGTGTGTGTGTGTATGAGAGAGTGGGTGTGTGTGTATGAGAGGAGTGTGTGTGTGTGTGTGTGTGTATGAGAGTGGTGTGTGTATGAGAGAGTGGTGTGTGTATGAGAGAGTGTGTGTGTGTAGAGTGTGTGTGTGTATGAGAGAGTGTGTGTATGAGAGAGTGTGTGTATGAGAGAGTGTGTGTGTGTGTATGAGAGATGTGTGTGTGTGTGTGTGTGTATGAGAGTGTGTGTGTATGAGAGAGTGTGTGTGTATGAGAGAGTGTGTGTATGAGAGAGTGTGTGTGTGTGTGTATGAGAGATGTGTGTGTGTGTATAGAGAGATGTGTGTGTGTGTGTATGAGAGATGTGTGTGTGTGTGTATGAGAGATGTGTGTGTGTGTGTATGAGAGATGTGTGTGTGTGTATGAGAGTGGTGTGTGTGTGTGTGTGTCCGTACGTGTGTGTGCGTGGCGTATGTGCGTGCGTGTGTGTGTGTGTGTGTGTTAGGGGTGTAACGGTACACAGAAGTCACGGGTTCGTTCATACCTCGTTCGACATCACAGTCCGGTAATGAAGTTCGGTACAATGGAGGGAAAAGCAAAAACAAAATGCAGAAAAGCATTTTTTTTTTTTATTGTGCATGTCTCAGGGCTGTACCACCTAGTGTCATACAGTCTCTTCCCCTGAGCTATCTGCAAATAGCCCGAAGTGTGTGGGCAGATGTAGGCTAAAATAGTACAATAAGTACCCAGACCCCATCTGTAACTTGTAAAACAAAAATAAGACAATCAGCTATAAAACTGGAAAATAGGCCTTACAGCATCTCTTTTTCTGAAGGTGCTGCCATTATAGAATAATGATGTTTAAAAAATCCACTTAAGCAAGACCTTCAACATCTGTATTTAGTTGTATATGGAAGGGTTCGCTGGCCTGCTCCTCAATATTTTCAGTGTGTGTACAGTAATAATCTAGCCTTACTAACTGGGTGAAAATATCACACTATTTTCCCTTTAAAAAAAACAAAATTGTTCTTCTATTCAGCATAAACAGATTACAACTAGAAGTCACGCGGACTTTGTTCCTTCCAATGCATTAACTCACCGCGGCATGGTTTGTTTATTAGCCCGGTTAGCTGACATCTCTCTTTACTGGTCTGCGCACTTAACACTACCAGCTCCTTATGTGAGAAGTTAAGCAAGTTACTCCAACATAAAGGTAATTACCACTTTCGATTTACATAGCTGTCTGTCATTACGAAATCATTTGATTTAAGCCATAGGTTTTGGCCCTATTTGTATGTGTATCCAAAGGCTTGTGAAGTGCAGGGAAGTTTTTTTTTCTCGTTTCAGTGATTGGTAGGTAGCCTAGATCTACATCATCTGGGTGATGGCTTCAAATATGTGTAGTATGTTATATTTCCACCAATATTACCCAACAACTGCTGAACAACTACCGACACAGTTTCATCTTTACCACTCTCCTTGCCTGTACTACTGTAACTTAACTAAAGTTCTTCAAACTTGCGATCTTTAAAGAGACCGCCAGCGGATCCTCTAACTCTGGTCGCCACCTTAGTGCTGCCATCTCTGACTAACTGACTCGACCCATCTAATCTGACAAAAACATAAGCCGCCCAATCAGAGCTTCAGAGCTACATGGTATTAGATTAGGGTTAGGTGTCGCTAAAGAACTCCCCATAACTCCCCGGTGACGTAGGCCACTTAAAGGAGAATTCGGTGTGATATTGACCCAAAGGTATTGAAACATGATACAGTGGCAACGCATTGTCCTATAGCCCATCTCGACTTGTCCCCTGCACTCCAAAAATCTGGCGCTTAGTTAGCCGATATTAGCGATGCTGGAAATGCATGGTTTCCAGCTTCAGTAGCAGCAACTGGAATCCATGCATTTCCACTGAATTATTTTGAATCCTGATCCCTTATCGCCTGTTCATTCTACTTCGTTGCTTTCGACTTATCGTGACTAAATTCAAGATGGCTGCAAACGCTAAACTCGTGAAGATACTGTCTGTATAAATCGCCTTGTAAAGTAAACTACCAGTGCTTTTTTCAAAGTTCTCAATGTCTCGTTTTAAATGTCGGGGCCGTCGGAAGTCTACCAATGAAGTGTGGAGATACATTGAGCCTAAGTAAATGGGTGTAAAAACAGTGATTTATTTGTATGGCTAGCCCGTGCGAAGCACCACTATTGAAAAAGCTGTTGGTAGCATCGGCTAACTAGCCACCAGATTTTGAGTGGTGGGGGACAAGCCAAGATGGGCTATGAGACATGCGTTCACACTCGGTATCATGTTTCACACTTTAGGTCAATATCACACGAATTCTCCTTTTAATGCCAGTAACTGGCGCATTACATTAATTCGATCTCGCACACTAGTTTTATGTATTTTTATACCGTGTATTCTCGTGTAAATTCATGCACCAAAGCATTAGCGCTCATGCCGTTTGAGTTCATCTGGCTGTTCCATTACACCTAGTGTGTGTGTGTGTGTGTGTGTGTGTGTGTGTGTGTGTGTGGTTGGTTATTGTGCTTGAAGAGCTCTGGGGGAAAGTGAAAGTGTGTGTGTGTGTGTGTGTGTGTGTGTGTGTGTGTGTGGTTATTGTGCTTGAAGAGCTCTGGGGGACAGTGAAAGTGTGTGTGTGTGTGTGTGTGTGTGGTTATTGTGCTATGAGGCTACAGGTCCCCAGCAGGGACATGCAGAGTGGCAGCAGCAGAGTGGGTGGGAGGAGCCTGTTTGTTTTTAGACACTCTGCCCCAGAGGTAAAGGGACAACTGTGTCCCCACGGCAACACTTCAAACAGAAGATTTACATTTCAAATGGCAACATCAGCATCATCGAGACCTGGTGTCCCCATGGTGATGCTCAAACTCTCCCCCTCTTTCTCTCTCACTCCTTCTCTCTCCCTCTCTCTCCATCTTGCCCCCCCTCTCCATCTCACCCCTCCTCTCCTCTCTCTCTCTCTCTCTCTCCATCTTTCTCTCTCTCTCTCCATCTTTCTCTCTCTCTCTCTCTCTCTCTCTCTCCATCTTTCTCTCTCTCTCTCCATCTTTCTCTCTCTCTCTCCATCTCTCCCTCTCTCTCCATCTTGCCCCCTCTCTCTCTCCCCCCTCCTCCCTCTCTCTCTCTCCTTCTCTCTCTCCATCTCTCCCTCTCTTTCCATCTATCCCTCTCTCTCTCCATCTCTGAGTTTGTATAGGGGGCCTCTGGGCTGGTGAGGGCCTGTGTTTGTTGGTGTGCTGTACTATGCCTAGTATACAGTTGTAGTATGTAGGGGAGTGTGTACTATGCCTAGTAAACAGTTGTAGTATGCAGGGGAGTGTGTACTATGCCTAGTAAACAGTTGTAGTATGCAAGGGTCAGGGGAGTGTGTATGCAAAGAAGTGGTGTAGTATGTAGGTATGTAATGTAGTGTACATGTGTGTGGTGTAGTATGCATGTGTGTGGTGTAGTATGCATGTGTGTGGTGTAGTATGCATGTGTGTGGCAGGTATGAGGTGTAGTATGCAATTAAAACTAACTTAGCCTACTCAACTTAGCAAGTGAAAAGGTGATCTAGTTACAGTCCAAAGTTACTTTAAGGCTTAAAATGCACATTGTACATATTCCATGAACACTAACCTTGGAATATTTTCCGGAATTAGTATGAAACAAATCAAATTATCATTCTGTGTTGTTTCATTTCACTATGTTCACGTCTCTGTTTTAGCCTAATGTTAGTTCTGTTTTTGTAACCTCGCGGTTGGAACGGTTTCAAAATAAAAGCCCCCCGAAACAGATTAGGAAAAGGCCAAAAAGAGTAAGAAATGCAATAGTAATATTTAAAAAAAGGTCGAAAATCGAATCGAATCATGAATAGAGAATATTTTTAAATAGAAAATTACATTGAATCGAGGATTTGGAGAATCGTGACACCCCTAGTATGCAAGTATGTGGTGTAGTATGCAGGTATGTGGTGTAGTATGCAGGTGTAGTATGCAGGTATGAGGTGTAGTATGCAGGTATGTGGTGTAGTATGCAGGTGTAGTATGCAGGTATGAGGTGTAGTATGCAGGTGTAGTATGCAGGTATGTGGTGTAGTATGCAGGTATGCAGGTGTCGAATGCAGGTATGTGGTGTAGTATGCAGGTATGTGGTGTGGTATGCAGGTATGTGGTGTAGTATGCAGGTATGCAGGTGTAGTATGCAGGTGTAGTATGCAGGTATGAGGTGTAGTATGCAGGTGTAGTATGCAGGTATGTGGTGTAGTATGCAGGTATGTGGTGTGAAATATCACAGGTATGTGGTGGTAGTATGCAGGTATGTGGTGTAATGTCTGGGTATGGATGTTGTATCACAGGTATGTGGTGTAGTATGCAGGTATGTGGTGTAGTAATGCAGGTATGTGGTGTAATATGAAGGTGTAGTATGCAGGTATGTGATGTGAGGTGTAGTATGCAGGTGTAGGTATGCAGGTATGCAGGTGTAGTATGAAGGTGTGAAGTATGCAGGCAGGAGTGTAGTGCAGGTGTAGTATGCAGGTATGTGGTGTAGTATGCAGGTATGTGGTGTAGTATGCAGGTATGTGGTGTAGTATGCAGGTATGCAGGTGTTGTATGCAGGTATGTGGTGTAGTATGCAGGTATGTGGTGTAGTATGCAGGTATGTGGTGTAGTATGCAGGTGTAGTATGCAGGTATGTGGTGTAGTATGCAGGTGTAGTATGCAGGTGTAGTATGCAGGTATGTGGTGTAGTATGAAGGTGTAGTATGCAGGTATGTGATGTGGTGTAGTATGCAGGTATGAGGTGTAGTATGCAGGTGTAGTATGCAGGTGTAGTATACAGGTATGTGGTGTACTATGCAGGTATGAGGTGTAGTATGCAGGTATGTGGTGTACTATGCAGGTATGTGGTGTACTATGCAGGTATGTGGTGTAGTATGCAGGTGTAGTATGCAGGTATGAGGTGTAGTATGCAGGTATGTGGTGTAGTATGCAGGTATGTGGTGTAGTATGCAGGTATGCAGGTGTAGTATGCAGGTATGTGGTGTGGTATGCAGGTGTAGTTAGCAGGTGTAGTATGCAGGTGTAGTATGCAGGTATGCAGGTGTCGTATGCAGGTATGTGGTGTAGTATGCAGGTATGTGGTGTAGTATGCAGGTATGTAGGTGTAGTATGCAGGTATGTGGTGTAGTATGCAAGTATGCAGGTGTAAAATGCAGGTGTAATATGTAGGTATGAGGTGTACTATGTACAGCACGTTGAGGTGGAGGTTCTGAGCAGCTTTAATGTGCACATGACACCACAGCCTCCTGTAACCCTAATCCTCTTACATATGTCTGCGAAGTGTGTGTGTGTGCGTGTGTGTGCGCTTGGGAATGGGCCTTACTGATGTAAGCTTCTACTCTGGAATCCATATCAGTGTTTGTGAGAAGGTGTGTGTGTACTGTATGAAGTCTGTGTCATGTGTGAGTTTTGCACTGTGTGTGTTTGTGTGTGTGTGTGAGATTTCTGCACTGTGTGTGTGTGTGTGTGTGTATTCTGTAATGTCTGATGGTCACGCTCTAGCCGGAAAGAACACATCAGGAGGTTTTATAGGTTAACACTTTCTCTCACACACACACCATCTGCCACACACACACACAGACACACACACACTCACTCACTCACTCTAATACTATACACACTTCCACAGACTGTCTCCACACACACTCCCACTAAGGTGCGTCCTCTTCTCTGTGCAGGATGCGTGAGGACATGTCGAGTGCGGTGTGTGTGTCGGAGGGTGCGGAGGTGTGTGTGGGCGCCGGCGAGGTGTGTGTGGCGCAGGAGGAGCTGGTGGCTCGGACGCGGGAGGTGGTGCAGGGGCTGGAGGCGCTGCGAGCCAGGCTGCAGGCCATCCTGGAGGGGACTTCGTCCGGAACATCGAGTGCCTGCCTCAAACACCATGAAAGGCCAATGCCCAGGACGACAAACAAACATCATCCACACTCCCTGACATGCTGGAGCTCGGACTCAGCGAAGCACAGGTGAGACTTCTGGAGACAGGGGAGAGAGGGATGGAGAGAGGGAGAGAAGGAGGGAGGGTGGAAGAGAGAGAGGGATGGATGGAGGGAGAGAGGGAGGGAGGGAAGGAGAGAAGGAGGGATGTAGGGAGGGAGGATGGACCGAGGGAGGGATGGAGAGAAGGAGGGATGTAGGGAGGGAGGAAGAGAGAGAGGGATGGATGGAGGGAGAGAGAGAGAGAAGTATAGAGGAAAGATGGAGGGAGAGAGGTACCAGTGGAAATGATGGATTTTGGACTGAAAGAAGTAGAGGTTCTCTGGGGAGATAGATGTTTGAGAGGGAACGTTACGGAGATGACAGATCTGTTTATGACTGAGGGAACGTTACGGAGATGACCTCTGTCAGTGTTCGAGAGGAAAAGTCTGTCCGTGACAAAGACAGGAGGGAGTAGAAGACAAGGTCAGCTGTAAACTGAAGAAGAAGCCATGTCTTTATGCCTCACTGTTTGCGTGCTATATTAGCACATTAGCACATATGCATAACCCCCCCCTTCCATGCCACAGCCGAACTGTGGCCACACTTATACATTTTCTTAAATAGTTAAATATATAGACTTTACTTTATTTCTGCATTGTTGCACTGTTGACTTACTCATTTGCACTATCACCATGACAACTATCACCATTGCACTACCACCATGACACTCATTCACACAGAGCACCTTAGAGCACCTTACCATACCTTACTATGCACAGAGAATCACAGGCTGAGTCCTGCCTCAGTCATTGCAAAGCATGCCTCTGATTTATTAATCACCACTATGTGGATACTGTTTTAGAATGATTTAGATTAAGTGTTAGTTAGTATAATTTGTCTTTTGTAATTTGTATTTTAGTATATTTTTATATATTTGTATTAAGTGTTAGTATAATTTGTATTTTAGTATATTTAGCATATTCTTCTTCTACTGTCCTTACTGCTTAGTAGTGTTTTTATATTATATACTTTAATTACTCTTTCTGCTGTTAAAGAATGTGTTTGTGTTGTATGTTTGCTGCTGCTGAGACCTTGAATTTCCCCTGGGGATCAATAAAGTATCTATCTATCTATCTATCTATGGGATTGCTCACTGTGTGTGTGTGTGTGTGTGTGTGTGTGTGTGTGCGCGCGCAGGTGATGCTGGCTCTGTCGGGTCACCTGAGCGTGGTGGAGGCAGAGAAGCAGAAGCTGCGGGCGCAGGTGCGTCGTCTGTGCCAGGAGAACCAGTGGCTCTTGGAGACGAGCTGGCCAACCGCAGAAGCAAGCAAGCGGCCCGGCAAGGCGTGGCCCAGCTGGACGAGGAGAAGAAGCATCTCGAGTTCATGAACCAGCTCAAGAAATACGACCAGGACCTCAGCCCCACGGTATGCATGCACACACACACCGCGCCTTGCCGCCTTGCCTGCCTGCCGCCTTGCACTCACCTCACTCCTCCTCACTCACTCACTCACTCCTCACTCACTCACTCACTCACTCACTCCTCCTCCTCACTCCTCCTCCTCCACTCCTCACTCACTCACTCCACTCACTCACTCACTCACTCACTCACTCACTCACTCACTCACTCACTCACTCACTCACTCACTCACTCAAGTTAAGATTGGCAGAAGCAAATGTACTGTATTTGTACCCCCCTCTCTTTCAGGATGACAAAGACTCGGACTCGGGTAGGGAGACTCTGGATGACCTGTTTCCTGATGACCAGGACGAGCCTGGACCCAGTAAGTCTCTTTGCTAACACTAACACTAAGCTACACTAATCATACATTATACCTGGCAATAAGTCTCTTTGCTAACACTATGCTACATTAATCATACACTATACCCGGCAGTAAGTCTCTTTGCTAACACTAACACTATGGTACACTAATCATACACTATACCCGCCAGTAAGTCTCTTTGCTAACACTATGCTAACGCTAACACTATCCTAACACTAAGCTACACTAATCATACATTATACCTGGCAATAAGTCTCTTTGCTAACACTATGCTACATTAATCATACACTATACCCGACAGTAAGTCTCTTTGCTAACACTAACACTATGCTACATTAATCATACACTATACCCAGCTAACGCCAACACTATGCTACATTAATCATACACTATACCCAACAGTAAGTCTCTTTGCTAACACTAACACTATGCTACATTAATCATACACTATACCCGGTTAACGCTAACACTATGCTACATTAATCATACACTATACCCGACAGTAGATCTCTTTGCTAACATTAATCATACTACACCCATCAGTAAGTCTTTCTGCGAACTGCTAACACTAACGTTATAGTACACTCGGCAGGAAGTCATTCTGCTAACATTAACGTTATACCATACTGGCAGTATGTCTCTCTGCTAATGCTAATAGTGCCTTCATGCTGCCTGTGTGTCTCTCTGCTAATGCTAATAGTGCCTTCATGCTGGCAGTGTGTCTCTCTGCTAATGCTAATAGTGCCTTCATGCTGGCAGTATGTCTCTCTGCTAATGCTAATAGCAGTATGTCTCTCTGCTAATGCTAATAGTGGCTAATGCTAATAGTGCCTTCATGCTGGCCGTAAACTCAGAGGACCCGAGGGAGGCCACCGTGGTTGGAGAATTTGATAGTGACGTCAAGTCAGGTACCTCGGGGCACAAGACTTCCGCACGAGTCAATGAGCAAAAAATCCGACCCAACTTTGCGTTCAAGTCATTTTTCCTCTGTCGGAGGTCAGAATTTCCAAAAGATCGATGAGGGTATGGCCAGCTATAAGTCGGTGGTTATTAATACTAACACAAAGCTTAACCCATCAGTTAGGTTGGCTGCTAATGCTAACACAATGCTACACCCTGCAGTAAGGTTGGCTGCTAAGGTTAGCGTAATGCTTCACCAGTAAGGCTCGCTGTTAATGTTAGCGCAATGCTACACCAAGCAGTAAGGTTTGCTGCTAAGGTTAGCGCAATGCTTCACCAGTAAGGCTCGCTGTTAATGTTAGCGCAATGCTACACCCAGCAGTAAGGATTGCTGCTAATGTTGATGCAATGCTAGGATTGCACAGTGTTTTGCACAAACAAATGACATAGCGACAGATGGAGGTTTGACACTATTGTTTCTACGACTAATTTAATGTGACACAAATCTGACAGAACTGCTAATAAACAAAGAATATATACGGCTCTCATTTTCTGTTAATGGGCGCATCCATCTTGGCAATTAACTTGGGCGTTCCCTGGACGTTCCTTTTGTAACTTCCTGTTGAAAACAGCTCGGTGACCAACTCGGGCAGACAAATGGAACGCAAGAGAAGGCTTGCAGCTAATGCTAACGATGCTACACCCAGCAGTAAGGCTCACTGCTAATGCTAACACAATGCTACACCCAGCAGTAAGGCTCACTGCTAATGCTAACACAATGCTACACCCAGCAGTAAGGCTCAATGCTGATGCTAACACAATGCTACAGGTACACCAGTGAGGCAGGTGAATCTTGGAATTATGATTGCATAGCGTGTTACATCCTGCTCACTATCTGTCTGTAACCCCTCTCTCCCTCTCTCTCTCCCTCTCTCTCCCCCCCTCCCTCCTTCCAGTCCAGCCCCCCCACAGTAGCAGCAGTGCGGCGGCGGTGGCGGCTCAGCAGGGGGGCTACGAGATCCCGGCGCGTCTGCGCACGCTGCACAACCTGGTGATCCAATGCAGCGTGGGGTAAGCTCACGAGGTGGCGTCGCTCTGCAAGCGAGGCTCGAGGACCTGGAGAAGGCGTCGACCCACGACCACCCGGCGTGGCCACCATGCTCAACATCCTGGCTCTCGTCTACAGGTCTACCGCGCTTAGCGCACGTCTCACACACCGCACCATGCTCCACATCCTGGCTCTGTCTACACACACGCCCGCGCCGCACCATGCACACACACATCCTGGCTCCATGCTCAACATCCTGGCTCTGGGTAAAAGTGCATGCGCATGCGCCCAGCACACCGCGCCTTGCGCACCATGCTCAACATCCTAGCCCCTGGAGTCTGGAGGCCATGCAGCCCGCACACACACACACACACACACACACACGCACCCTGCTGAACATCCTCGCCCTCGTCTACAGGCACGCACGCACACGCACCAAGCTCAAGATAGAGAGAGCCCCACACACAGCAGCACCATTACATAGTGCTAATGTGCTGCAGCTGCCTACAAACACAGTGTGTGCATTTGGGTGTCTACCGCAGAATAATCAGTACAATGTGTGTGTGTGTGTGTGTGTGTGTGTGTACGGTCTATTGTGAGCCCTCTACAACAGGCAGCATTGTGATCCTGCTAGAGACAGCTGAGGGTCAGAGTCAGTGACAGGCTCTCAAACTGCTGACCCTCACTGTGTGTGTGTGTTCAACCTGACCCTCACTGTGTGTGTGTGTTCAACCTGACCCTCGCTGTGTGTGATAATGTGTGTGTGTGTGTTCAACCTGACCCTTGCTGTGTGTGTGTGTGTAAATATATTTACCTTCGTATATGTGTTTTTCAGAGTGGTTAATTAATGAAAAGCAAAACAAATGAGCTTAACCATAAGGTGCTTATGGGGACCCTGGTAGTTTGGGGCCAAAGACAATTGGCAGTGTTTGCTTAATGGTGAAGCCTGCGTGCGTGCGTGCGTGCGTGCGTGTGTGTGTGTGCATCCTCTGCCCCATAGGGATCAGAACAAGTACAAAGAGGCAGCAAACCTGCTGAACGACGCACTGGCTATCAGAGAGAAGACGCTGGGCAGGGATCATCCAGCGGTGAGTGTGTGAGTGTGTGAGTGTGTGTGTGTGTGTGTGTGTGTGTGTGTGTGAGTCTGTGAGTCTGTGAGTGTGTGTGTGGGTGTGTGAGTGTGTGAGTGTGTGAGTGTGTGTGAGTGTGTGAGTGTGTGAGTGTGTGTGTGTGTGTGTGTGAGTCTGTGAGTGGGTGTGGGTGTGAGTGTGAGTAGTGTGAGTGTGTGTGTGTGTGTGTGTGTGTGGGTGTGTGAGTGTGTGTGGGTGTGTGAGTGTGAGTGTGGTGTGTGTGTGTGTGTGTGTGTGTGAGTGTGTGTGTGTGTGTGTGTGTGTGAGTCTGTGAGTGGGTGTGGGTGTGTGAGTGTGAGTGTGAGTGTGTGTGAGTGTGTGTGTGTGGGTGTGTGAGTGTGTGTGAGTGTGTGAGTGTGAGTGTGTGTGTGTGTGTGTGTGTGAGTGTGTGTGTGTGGGTGAGTGTGTGTGTCTGTGTGTGTGTGTGTGTGTGTGTGTGTGTGTGTGTGTGTGTGTGTGTGAGTGTGTGTGAGTGTGTGTGTGTCTGTGAGTGTGTGTCTGTGTCTGTGTGTGAGTGTGTGTGTGTCTGTGTGTGAGTGTGTGTGTGTCTGTGTGTGTGTGTGTGTGTGTTGTTGAGGGAGAATGTGTTAACCTCTAACACACCAGTGTGCGATTGAGAGCCGGATGTACAAAGAGCGAGTTTTTCTATGCGCAGAAAGCCAACGCTGTGCTTTGCCATACTGCGTGGAATTTACTAAGCTGTCACTTCATTACGTAAACAGCGCTCATCACCGTCCGGCCCCGCCCCCTCTACAACGCTAATTGCCCACAGCTGTCAACGAGCAGCGACATACAGAGTAGGCCTAGTAGTTCTACTAATCTACTAAAAAATACTTGAACTATTTACTGCACGTACACTAGGGCTATGACTTAACTAGTCTAGCAGATTGGGAAGAGTAGGGCTATGACTTAACTAGTCCAGCAGATTGGGAAGAGTAGGGCTATGACTTAACTAGTCCAGCAGATTGGGAAGAGTAGGGCTATGACTTAACTAGTCTAGCAGATTGGGAAGAGTAGGGCTATGACTTAACTAGTCTAGCAGATTGGGAAGAGTAGGGCTATGACTTCACTAGTCCAGCAGATTGGGACGTGGATGCTGTGAAAGTGAAAATACGATATTAAAAAGCAAACAAGCTTTTGGTAGAATGATAGAAACCGATGCTCTGAATTAAGTTTCTCTATTTGATGCATTTAACCGCTTTCAACAGGCGCAAGTTTTTCACCACAAAACAGACGTGCTGTTTTTTTATACATATGGCAGAATACCTAATCAATCACTATTAGCACTTCTGCTCCCCTGTGTCTGCACGATACTTCCACTTTCCCCCTGATCCTCCTACGAATGCATATGCATGACATGCAAAAGTGCAAATAGACATTTGCAGCTCCCACGACAGGCAGTCTGTGCTTTTTCCTCAGTGTGGCCTGTTTGTACATACCTCGCCATGTTTTTATGCGCACGTTGCGAATCAAATAAGTATAAGTATAAGAATATACTCTTTTAATCCGTGAGAAAATTTGGTCTCAGTGGTGAAGTACACACTAATCCCGGCAGTGAGCTGCCTGCAAC
>NC_063189.1:1451166-1456166 GCF_017589495.1 Alosa alosa
GGTCTGGACTCGGCCCATAAGCAGCATTGATATGTGTGTGTGTGTGTGTGCAGGGTCTGGACTCGGCCTATAAGCAGCATTGATGTGTGTGTGTGTGTGTGTGCAGGGTCTGGACTCGGCCCATAAGCAGCGTGTTGCGGAGGTGCTGGGCGACCCGGACGCTCGTGAGAAGCAGCGGAGTCGTGAGAGTCTGACTTCTGACACGGTCAAGTACGAGAGCGGCCCCGATGGGGGGGAAGAAGTGAGTATGAGCTTGGAGTGGAACGGGGTGAGTACACACACACACACAGCCCCGCCAGCGCCCACACACACACACACACACACAAATATATATATATATATATATATACACACACACACATATAAATATATATATATATATATATATATATATATATATATATATATATATATATATATATATATATATATATATATATACATACAGTATGTATACATATACACGCACACACACACACGGTATATATATATATATATATATACAGCATATATAATATGGGGAGTGCCATGACAAAATGAGTCCTGTGTTGTGGAAATCCATTTGGAGAGATAGTGATTTGGATGCAGAGAGGGGCGAAAAATTACCACCACGAACACATTCCTTAAAACCTCTATTATCTTTCACTCATTGAAATATCTAAAACGACCTAGAAATAGGATTTTGAAGGCCAAATGTGTAGGCTGCGCATTAAAGTTTTGATAAAGTTGACGTTTTTCTTCCTCATTCAGACGCTTGCTGTACGTGAGAACAGGAATGTTTCCGTTTTCTTTCGTCTGATAACTTTGTGTTTTGGCTTTTAGCCTCTTCAAGCATTCATCATAAATAGGCTATCCTCTCGTAATTATTCTGAATAAATGTTCTATTTTAGCTAAGAGATTTAGGAGAAGAAACAGCCACCTAAACAGTTGTTGCTGACCAGATTCCTCACAGAGATTGCACCCGATTGGTCCGATTCAATTTGTTTTGGAGTTTTTGGCGGCCTATTTAAAAACAAAAACATTAGGCTATGCATTAAGCATTAGGCTATTGTTGTCCTTGCCGTCTTCAGAAGTTGATCGAACAGTATAGGCTACCTCACAAGTTATACGAATGCCCCACGAGTTTTACCGCCTGCGTGAATGGAGCATTTACACTTTAAAGCTGATTTTCTCAAAACTTGTTTTTTTGCTGAGATGAGGATAGCCTTTACATTTTGGCCAATATCTCTGGGTTGGCTAAACGGAACTGAACAAATGACCCCTTGTTTTAAATCCTAAAGTCTGTGGATTAGGAATATCCAATAAACCCATTTTTTTATTTTGTCAAACTGGACTCATTTTGTGGTGGCACACCCCATATATATACGGATATATACATATATACATACATACATACACACTTTTTAGATATTGTAATTGGCTGCCAAATGCATTTGATTGTATGATGGCCTCTCTAATCCAATCACAACCCAGATATCTCTCCAGCCAATCACAATCCATGTACAACTTGATTTGACCAATCATTAAAGGCTATTTCCAATGAGTGCTAACATAGTAGCATTAGCTTGGCTCACTTTACCTGGTGTTTAGAAGTTGTATGTCCTGTTGTGTGCAAGTGTGCGCGCATGTGTGTGTGTGTGTGTGTGTGTTTAGAGACTGACTGATTGACTGATAGAGTAGCTTACTCCAGTACTCTGACTAAACCCTCTCTAATTCTGTAAAGCTGAAATAACAGAACCGTAATCCACCCTCTTAGAACCACAAACTAGCACTGACTAGAACCACAAACTAGCACTGACTAGAACCACACCACTAAACCCACATCACATCCCAGACCAAACTAAACCACAACTCACCACTAAACCACATCCCACCACTAAACCACATCCCACCACTAAACCATCCCAAACCAGAGGTGGAAAGTAACGAAATACATTTACTCACGTTACTGTATTGAGTAGTTTTTCTGTGTATTTTGTATTTTTTAAGTAGTTTATAAAATCGGTATTTTAAATTTTACTTGATTACATTTTGAGTGAAGTATTGTACTTCGATACATCAAAAATCCCATCCGTTACTTGAGTAAAAAAAAAAGTTAATACTAACGAAAACAGAAAGGGAGAGAAAAAAAATGCTTCCCTAAACCACTAGCCTAGTGATAATGATCAGCGTGTAGCCTACAACAGCACATGAATCAAGCTGGCGCCATGCAGTCTTTCTGAAAGTGATGGAGATGGAGCTGGATCATGAGATGCATCAGATTAACCTATGAAAGTGTATTTTCCGCTATTCCAATGGGTTGTCTCAGTTCGTTTTAGCACCAATGATTGCGGAGATATTCAAGCAAACACCATGGGATTTTGTGTTTTGACGTTTGTGCTCACCTTTCTTGGGAAAGAAGTTTATTAGCAGTTGTTTCCCCTCATTTTGATGTCTCTCTTTTTCCTGTTTTGGCCTTTGTTTTTAGTAACCTGACTTGGCTTTCTTGGAGAAAGACATTGCACCAGCAGCACAACAATTAGCAGTCCACTACTCAACTAAATAAACAAAAGATAGACTACCTTATGAATCGTGCAGGTGGACTAAACCATTTAGCTCTTTAGCAAGGGAGAGTGAGAGTGACCTTAGACCAGTGTTTCTCAAACTTTTTTTCTGGGGACCCACTTTTTAAAAATGACAGACTATCGCGACCCAACTCGTGACTGTGGTAGTTAACAAACTAGACAGTTTTCACTATGTTTTGTATACAAAATCCAGTCAGTCAAACTTTACATTTTGTCTGACATTCATTTTGACATTTAATTTGTAAGTTAAAATATTCAGGTAAAATAAATAGATGGTGGAAATAAGTATTGAACGCTTTGTTTTTCAGTAATTAGCCTAAACTTCCAGTGCGTATATTAGAAATTTTCACCACACATTATATTAACACGCATATAAAAAATCCAAAGATAAGAATTATGTGTAATAAAGTGGAATGACACAGGGAAAAAAGTATTGAATGTTCCTACTGAAATTTCTTCAATACTTTGTGGAAGCCTTTGTTTGTAATGACAGCTTCAAGACATTTCCTGTATGACAAAACTTATTAGTCGCAGTATCAGGTGTGATTTTGGTCCATTGTTCTAAACAGATTCCAGGGTCCCTCTTGTGAATCCTGATCTTTAGTTACTTCCAGAACTGTTTAATTGAATTGAATTGAATTGGCTGCCTTCAAGTCTTTTGGAGCTTTCTCCAGAGTGGTCCTTGGCTCTTGGAATTGACTATCCTTCTGACTCCCTGGTCAGAAATATTGCGAGGAGATCCTGTGCAAGGCCGGTTGATGATGCAGTGATGTTTCTTCCACTTGCAGATAATGGCTCCCATGCTGCTTACTGGAAGATTCTGAAGTTTTGAAATGCATCTGTAACCAGTTTCATTGATATGTTTTGCAACAATAAGGTTGCAAAGGTCTTGGAGAGCTTTTGCTTTTATCCATCATGAAATGTTTCTTGTGTGACACCTTGGTAATGAAAAACCTTTTATAGCCCATCGATATGTAGGCCACTAACCAAGCTTATATTAATTTGCACAGATAGAAAGGATAACTACTCTCTAACTACTTACAGATTCCAGCTCGTTCCTTCCCTTTCCTTTGCCTTAGTGCTTTTTCTTAGCGTGTTCAATACATTTTCCCCTGTGTTATTCCACTTCATTACACATGACTCTACTTATGGAGTTGTTTGGATTTTTATGTGTGGATTACCTGAGTTATTACTAATGCCTGGTGAAAATGTTGTGCCCCTGTATTCCACTTTTCACGGGCCCTCTCCTCCATTGGGGCCCTATACTTCCCACTTTCCCCAGTACGCCCTTTAATCTGCTGAACCTTCTGCTCGTTTCCAAATATAAAAAAACTCTCTGCAACTCAACATTGGCCTGCCTGCCTCAGCTGCCTGTGAGGGGCTTTTCAGTTGTGCTGCAGGGTTGTGCACAATTCGAATTGCAGTTCTGCTTCCTGTTTGCTACCTCAATTGAAATGCAAGAGAAATTCAAGAATTGAATTGGAATTTAAGAGCCAGTTTCAATTCAATTCTGGAATTTTGCACAAGCCTGTTGTGCTGGATTACTGTTCACTGCAAAGCGACCCAAGGATGAGTGCAACTAACTTTGAAAATCAACTACTGCTCAAACTTAAAGGAGAACTCGGTGATTTTTCACATAGATCTCCATTTCTCAACGTCCTTATCAGGCAAGTACCTCCACTTTCGCGGCCATATTGCAACACTTTTGGGCACTTATCGTGCATCTATTTCGCAGAAATGCGTGTCGCGTAAGGCTTCCGACACCAATCTTGCTCCAGCAGCGAGACAACAGATGACTGGCGCGATGTCTTCACAGCACACCACTTGATTGGCTCAGTGTATTTTACAACACACCACATGATTGGCTCAATGTATTTTACAACACACCACATGATTGGCTCAATGTATTCACATGTCAACGTTTTTGCCGTGGAAGGGTTGTGATATGTGTAGAGTGCTGTATCTCCTCATTAGAAAGGCTCTGGTAAAACTGGTTGTTCTGGTACCCCCCAAAAAAAAATAACTAAGTAACTTAGTTACATTAAGTACATTTTAACTAAGTACATTTTAAATGAACTACTTTTTACTTTTACTTGAGTACATTTTCAGATCGGTATTTTAACTTGTACTTAAATAATATTTCATCAAGGTATTGGTACTTTTACTTGAGTACAATATTTTCGTACTTTTTCCACCTCTGTCCCAAACCCACTAAACCACATCTCACCAACATCTCACCACTAAACCACATCCCAAACCCACTAAACCACATCTCACCAACATCTCACCACTAAACCACATCCCAAACCCACTAAACCACATCCCAAACCCACTAAACCACATCCCAAGCCCCATCGTCCTGGTGGCCTCTCTCCTGTCCTGACTCCAGAATCTCTCGTAGGCCTAATCCTGTGTGAGTGATGTCACGCGGTGACA
>NC_063189.1:1461166-1473666 GCF_017589495.1 Alosa alosa
ACCCTGATGATCCTGATTTAAACCAACCACACACACACACACACACACACACACACACTACTAACCCTGATGATCCTGATCTAAACCACACACACACACACACACACACACTAACCCTGATGACCCTGATCTAAACCACACACACACACACACTAACCCTGATGACCCTGATCTAAACTAACCACACACAGAGACAGAAACATGAGACTCCCTCCAGACCACTAGGTGGTGCTGCTCACTCACCCAAACACGCATGGCCATGCATTAGTTCTCTCAAAAGGGGGCATTTAGGGAAGCCCAGAGGTGAACAGCCTCATAGGGGGCATTTAGGGAAGAACAGCCTCATAGGGGGCATTTAGGGAAGGCCAGAGGTGAACAGCACTCTGAGCAGCAGGGAACCTGTTAGGACCTGCTGTGCGTAATGCTGACCTGAGACTGAACACAGAGGACCCAAGACTGTGAGCCCAAAGACCCAGGATGCGTGTGTGTGTGTGTGCGTTTTGTAACCATTCATTTCCTACAGGACTTCCCTAGTTCTATGAAGAGGTCTTCATGAAGCTGTGTGTGTGTGTGTGTGTGTGTGTGTGTGTGTGTAGGATGGTTCTGGTTCTCTGAAGCGGAGCGGATCCTTCAGTAAGCTCCGAGCCTCCATACGGCGCAGCAGTGAGAAGCTGGTGCGCAAACTCAAGGGTGGGGGTAACCGTGACAACGAGCCCAAGAACCCCGGGTAACTATCCCCCAGCAACAAGCCCCTCCCCTTCTACAGACACACACCTGAGACCCCCAGGACTCCACCCTCTAGCAGAACCCACCAATAACATTCCAGCAAATGCCAGGGTGCCGCCCACTGCTGCCGCAACAGCCAATCAGGGAGCGGTGATGAGAGGAATGTATAGAGATGAAGGGCAAGGTGGAACAAGAGTGAATGAGTGAGTGAGTGAAAGCACCTTGGAGAGCAGAGGAGTGTTCTTCTGACTGGGGTCCCTTACCTGACTGAAGGGGTGTGTGTGTGCTAAGCAGATCGTAAGAATGTGATATATACTGTCTATACACTGTTTCTCTCCCCCCTGCACCTGTGTGTGTGTGTGTGTGTGTGTGTGAGGGTGTTCAGCTTGCCTGACATGCTTGTCTGATTCCACTGTACTTTTTGCACTAATCTGTAGTGCTGTTGAGATTGAGGCTGCTCTCACACACTATCTGTGTGTGTGTGTGTGTGTGTGTGTGCGTGTGCGTGTGTGTGCGTGCGCGTGCGCGTTGTGTGTGTGTGTGTGTGTGTGTGCGCGTGTGCTGTGTGTGTGTGTATTGATAGCGTGTGCTGTGTGTGTGTGTGTGTGTGTGTGTGTGTGTACACACATCAATTCTGCATTTACCAAATGCCACTAATGTTTTGCCTCTGTCAACCTTTGACCCTGTGGGAAATATAAACTTTCTTTTAATTTATTTCTTGCTTTTGTGTATTAACATTCTTTAATGAGGTTTTTGTCTATTAAAAGTAAATACTGCTGTTTCCTCCTGCCGCTCTGTGATTTGGAATGCTGTGTACTGTGTTGCGCTTTGGTGTGTGTGTCTGTGTGTGTGTGGTTATGTGTGTGCTGTGTTGTGCTTTGGTGTGTGTGTATAGTTATGGGTATGCTGTGTTGTGCTTTGGTGTGTGTGTGTAGTTATGTGTATGCTGTGTTGTGCTTTGGTGTGTGTGTGTGTGTGTAGTTATGTGTGTGTGTAGTTATGTGTATGCTGTATTGCGCTTTGGTGTGTGTGGTTATGTGTGTGCTGTGTTGTGCTTTGGTGTGTGTGTGTGTGTGTGAATGTGGCTGTTGCTTTGTTATGGTTTGATCTTGTTTATGTGTTTTAAGTTTTAAGTAAATAAACTTGTTTGTGTCAAGCGGCTGATCGCTGCATGCGTCTCACCTCCCTGCTCATATACCCCCCACATACTCTTTTTCTCTCTCCATCTCTTTCTTTCCATCTCTCTCTCTCCATCTCTCTCTATCTCTTTCTTTCCATCTCTCTCTCTCCATCTCTCTCTATCCACATACTCATCCAATGAGTGAAATCCAATTACAGTTGTATAGATATAGGTGTGTGTGTGGTGGGGTGGGGTGTGTGCTTTGGTGTGTAGAGTATGTTGATGTGTGTGTGTGTTGGGGTGGGGTGAGGTGTGTAGGGTATGTTGATGTGTGTGTGTGTGTTGTTGGGGTGGGGTGAGGTGTGTAGGGTATGTTGATGTGTGTGTGTGTGTTGGGGTGGGGGTGAGGTGTGTAGGGTATGTTGATGTGTGTGTGTGTGTGTGTGTGTGTTGGGGTGGGGTGAGGTGAGGTGTGTAGGGTATGTTGATGTGTGTGTGTGTTGGGGTGGGGTGAGGTGTGTAGGGTATGTTGATGTGTGTGTGTGTTGGGGTGGGGTGTGTTGAGGTGTGTAGGGTATGTTGATGTGTGTTGGGGTGGGGTGTGTAGGGTATGTTGATGTATGTGTGTGTGTGTGTGAGTGTTTAGGGTGGGGTGTGTTGAGGTGTGTAGGGTATGTTGATGTGTGTGTGTGTGTGTGGGGTGGGGTGTGTTGAGGTGTGTAGGGTATGTTGATGTGTGTTGGGGTGGGGTGTGTAGGGTATGTTGATGTGTGTGTGTGTGAGTGTTTAGGGTGGGGTGGGGTGTGTAGGTATGTTGATGTGTGTGTGTTGGGGTGGGGTGTGTTGAGGTGTGTATGGTATGTTGATGTGTGTTGGGGTGGGGTGTGTTGAGGTGTGTAGGGTATGTTGGTGTGTGTGTGTGTGTGTTGGGGTGGGGTGAGGTGTGTAGGGTATGTTGATGTGTGGGTGTTGGGGTGGGGTGTGTTGAGGTGTGTAGGGTATGTTGTGTGTGTGTGTGTGTGTGTGTTTGGGGTGGGGTGTGTTGAGGTGTTTAGGGTATGTTGATGTGTGTGGGTGGGGTGTGTTGAGGTGTGTAGGGTATGTTGATGTGTGTGTGTGTGTGTGTGTTGGGGTGGGGTGTGTAGGGTGTGTTGCTGCAAGCAGTTCCTACACAGTCAGAAGGAGACCCCAGCAGAAACAGCATCCTGGAGCACCTGCGTGTGTGTGTGTGTGTAGGGTAACATCTGTGTATCTTGTGGTGACTAAATGCTGTCATGTGACACTAACCTGTGTGACATCACCACCACCACCACCACCATCATCATCATCATCATCATAACATCAACACATCTACCACATCACCTAACCAGCCTCCTCCTTCACACACACACACACACACGCAAGCTCACCACACACACGCTCCCTCACTTGCACATCACTCATACACTTGCAGCTCCACACACATACACTTGCAGTTCCTCCTTGACACACACAAACACACACACCCCCTCCTCCTCCACTGACGTGTGTGTGTGTGTGTGTGCATGTGGCAGCATGAAGAGGGCCAGCTCCCTGGGTGTTCTGAACGTCCCGGACAAACCTGTGGGAGAGGCTTTCAAAGTAAGGACACACACACAGACACTCACACACACACACACACACACACTCACACACAGACACTCACACACACGCACAGACACACACACACACACTCACACACACACACACACTCACACAGTTGCTCTTCTCTCTCCTCTCTTCAGCTCTTCAGTCTCTCCTTCTCCCTCACACACTTCTCTCTCACCGATAAGAGCACACACACACACACATTTATTCCTCTTGTCAGGTTGAAATAACACCTCATGTGTCACGTTTGTGTGAGCATCACCATGGTAACACACTAACTTGTCCTAGCGTGTCTACTAATAGTTGTGGGCAGTCCAGGGGTAACTGGTCATCTAGACCCAGAAGCAGGAAGTCCAGGGTGCATGGAAAGAGATGGTCAACGGCACCTAGTGGTCTCATGGGGAAAGGCCCATATACCTATTTAGGCCTTAATGTGTTTAAGAGACGCCGATCACACACATTCACTCAGTTGCCAGGATACCACTGCCTCAGCCTGCTTTAGCCTGAGCTAGGATGTGTGTGTGTGATGTGTGTGTGACATCCCTCCTGACAGGAGCGAAATCATCGTCTGAGGAAGACCCGTGACTTGAGTGCCAGTCACACTGACCTGGCACACTGATGACTCCGCCCACCAGGCACACACCAGCTCCAACAGGAAGCCCCACCCCATCAGAAGTCTCCGCCCCTTCTGCCTGGACTTCCTGTCCTCACATGGCTCAACCCAGACTTGAGGACACACTGAACTCACAACTGGCCTTACCTGCACTGACTGGGACACACACACACATACAACTGGCCTTACCTGCACTGACTGGGACACACACACACACACACACACACACACACATACATACATACACACACACACACAACTGGCCTTACCTGCACTGACTGGGACACACACACATACACATACATACACACACAATTGGCCTTACCTGCACTGACTGGGACACACACACACACACACAACAGTAACTCATCCTTGCACTGTAATACCCCCCACACACACACACACTCACCTCACACTGACACCCTTGCACTGTAATACCCCCTCGCCCCACCTCCACCCCAACACACACACACACACACCTTTAGCACTATAACTGTATCCCACCCCAACACACACACCTTTAGCAGTAGGAGCTGGGCTATTATTAGCGTGCAGTAGGAGCTGGGCTAGCATTAGCGTGCAGTAGGAGCTGGGCTAGCATTAGCGTGCAGTAGGAGCTGGGCTAGTGCTAGTGTGCAGTAGGAGCTGGGCTAGCATTAGCGTGCAGTAGGAGCTGGGTTAGCGCTAGCGTGCAGTAGGAGCTGGGCTAGCGTGCAGTAGGAGCTAGGCTAGTGCTAGCGTGCAGTAGGAGCTGGGCTAGCATTAGCATGCAGTAGGAGCTGGGCTAGCGCTAGCGTGCAGTGGGAGCTGGGTTAGCGCTAGCGTGCAGTAGGAGCTGGGCTAGTGCTAGTGTGCAGTAGGAGCTGGGCTAGCATTAGCGTGCAGTGGGAGCTGGGTTAAGCGCTAAGCGTGCAGTAGGAGGAGGGCTAGCATTAGGCGTGCAGTAGGAGCTGGGCTAGTGCTGGTGTGCAGTAGGAGCTGGGCTAGCATTAATGTGCAGTAGGAGCTGGGTTAAGCTGGCGTTAGCGTGCAGGGAGCTGGGCTAGTGTTGGCGTGCAGTAGGAGCTGGGCTAGCATTGGCATGCAGTAGGAGCTGGGCTAGCGCTAGCGTGCAGTGGGAGCTGGGTTAGCGCTAGCGTGCAGTAGGAGAATGGGCTAGCATTAGCGTGCAGTAGAAGCTGGGCTAGCATTAGCGTGCAGTAGGAGCTGGGCTAGTGCTAGCGTGCAGTAGGAGCTGGGCTAGCATTAGCGTGCAGTAGGAGCTGTGCTAGTGCTAGCGTGCAGTAGGAGCTGGGCTAGCATTAGCGTGCAGTAGGAGCTGGGCTAGTGCTAGCGTGCAGTAGGAGCTGGGCTAGCATTAGCATGCAGTAGGAGCTGGGCTAGCATTAGCATGCAGTAGAAGCTGGGCTAGTGCTAGCGTGCAGTAGCCAGTAAAGTTGTGGCTGCCACCTCTGTGCCCTTGAGCACTTTACCCGAGTTGCTCTGGGGAGATTGGCCCTTGGAATAATTGATGGAAGTCGCTTTTGGATAAAAGGGTCAACCAAATAAAGAAAAAGAAAAAAGAAAAGTCACAATCCACACACACCACTGTTACTCCACCCCCCCACCACCACCACCACCACCACCACCAACCACTGTTACAACTCCCCTCAACACACACACACACACTCACACACACAAACACTGGTTTGCCACTATAAACACACCCACACACACCCCACCACTGCAAGGCCTACAGAGGCAATGAAGTGTCCCCCTCACTCTCACTATTTCCTCACACACACACACACACCTCACAGGTTTCACACACACCTCACACAGTTTTTACACACATATATATATGCCCCCCAGTACACACCAAGCTGTTGCACTCTTACACATCTCAACGTTTCTTCAGTTGTTTTTATTTTGTGTTTGTACTGAACAGTACACAAAGTCTGGTCTAAAGGACATTTGACAACCGTGTGTCTGTGCGTTTGTCTGGTCTGTGTCTGTGTGTGTGTGTGTGTGTGTGTGTGTGTAGTTGCATGCATGCTGTCCTGTGACGTATGTTTGTGGAATTTAACATATAAAGATGAAGTTTAGAGGGCCATTGACACACCTGCCCCCACACACACACACCTGACAAGAGTCTTTTCCAATGTCCAGGAGTGTGTATCTGTGCTTTAGCTCTCAGCAGCGGGGCTGTTTACGGTTCATTATGATGTCATTTCCTGCTAGCGGCAGTGTGTGTGGAGACGTGTTGAGGAGTGGTTGAGTGGAGTATATAAGACATTTAGTAGCCGTGGAACGGATTAAAGAGGACAATGTTACTGGACAGGTCATTTGTATCTCACTAGAACACTGCTGCACTTAAACTCCAATATGTTCAGCGTCTGATCTGGTGAAGTCAGATCTCTGTTACACAATGACGCGTCTTTAGAGTGGACCTGAGTTTGAAACTGTTCCTGTTGTACGAGTATGGCTTGATGAAGGATTCTAGAGTGTGAGAGGTTGGCTATGACGACAGCACTCCTCCGTCCTGTGTTCTGTGTTACTATGTTGTTACTATGGCGATGTTACTATGTTGATATTGTGATGCACTGGAGAGAGTCCATGGACTGTAGGTTCTGTAGGATCTGTTCCATAGGGATAGTCGCTCTGCTTAAGGGTGTTTCTGTTTCACTGAACACTGGGTCACTGATGAGGGTTTACCCAGGCTGGGTTACTGAACTATATCCACCTGTGGAGGCACGTACTTGTGTGTTTGTGTGCTCAGAGTTTTAGTGGCTCCACACCACATGAACTTTCTGCAAAATGTTGTTTTTACCATAACTGGAAGGGCTGTTTCAGGTGAGGGGCATTAGAGTTGAAATGGGTTGATTTTATAAGAAGTTTTAAGTGTACTATGTGTGTTAAGTGGATGCTATGATCAGTCGGATGACGACCAGAGGCTAATTGACCTTTGAACCCTGATCTTACTGTATGGTGGTGACCTCTATGACATAACCCAGAGCAAATATACCTGCGCTGCTTTAAACCTGCCTCTGTGTCTGTGTGTTCAGTCCATATGTGTGCGTGGAGATCTCATTTGATATTATCTGAGAATGCACTTTCTTTTGCAGGATGGTCTTACCTGCGTGTGTGTGTGTGTGTGTGTGTGTTGTACTCCTACCACTGTTCTTGCCTATTTTGCCTGCTGTGCTGGCTAGACCCTATGTGTGTGTGTGTGTGTGTGTGTGTATGTGTGGTTACTCTTTCTGCTCTGCACAGTGCCTGTGTACCTTGCTGGACGTTGTGTATATTTGAATAAATAAATAAAAATGTTTAAACCTCTCCTGAGCTGTTGTTTTTTTTTATTAATAATAATAATAATAATAATAATAATAATAATAATAGATATAAGCTAAAACTAGTACTCGCATGTACTTGCACTCATGGCCTATATTTGCTTCATAAATATGGGAGATAAAAGTTTGGGGTCTTTCAAGAGGGCTTCTTGAATTTCCCCTGGGGATCAATAAAGTATCTATCTATCTATCTATCTATCTATCTTGTTCAACAGGCACTTAGTTTATTAAGCATTTCTTATGCGTAATGGTTTGTATATTATTGAATTTGTTTATTTTTTTATTAGGCTATTGATTGATTTGACATTGTTGTTTATTATTGCTATTGTCCTTAATTTAGTTTTACCAACTTATTAAATTGTTTACTGTTAAATTTAACTATTGTATTGTTATTTGAATGTGGCTTTGGACAAAAGTGTCTGCCAAATCCTATAACCATAACTATGACCATAACTATAACTATGACCATAACCATAAATGACCATAACTATGGGGCAGCATGTTTTTGGGTCCGTGGGCTCCGAGGTGTTGTTTGGTCGTTGTGTTCTCGGCGAAAAGTTGCGTGTAGGCCTAGTCGTGACCAGAGCAAAAGTATTCAGTGGATTCTGGCTCCATCTACCGGGAAAAAAATGCAATACATTCTTCGACTTTATGTTATGCATATTCTGTCACTGCGTTATGCGTTTACTGTGGAGAAAGTGGGAGATAAATGGATAAATGACGGGGCATCATCTCAGTGCTGCCTATAAATCGCGTTGTTAAGTGAAAAAGATGTATGTTGTCGGTCGATTCTTTATTAGTTAACACTGAAAAGAATACAAAAAAATCATGGAAAGTGCACTAACATTAGATCTAGTGCACTATATATTAGCACTTATTAAGGTTCGACAATTTTAGGAAAACAAAAATGTTTGGGGAAACTGGAACTTAATGAATTACATAATAAGATAGAGAGCTGTCATAAAGTAGAATAGGCGGGCGTTAAATTCCAAAACAACCTCTGGGATAGCAGTCACGTGACTTCCACACCCTCCTGTTATTGGGCCACGGATCTGTCAATCTAAGGGCATGTTCGCCTGAATAGCACAGGGCTGACGGATTCCAGGCGAGATTGGAGAGAGCGCTGGAAGGCTAGTGGAAAAATGTCAGCGGTGCCTGATGGCAAAAAACTGGTCCGAAGCCCAAGCGGACTCCGAATGGTTCCAGAGAATGGTGCATTTAACAGCCCGTTCTCGCTAGATGAACCGCAGTGGGTCCCGGATAAAGAGGTGAGTTTGGGAGTGAGGTGGTTAGCTGAGACTGGCCGTGGTGTCATCCTGGAGCTGTCCCGTGGTTTGGGCGTTAGCATCTGAAGTCCATCATCTACACAAGTCGCTCGTGTTAGCTAGCATGCTAGCGCACAGCTAAAGGATGGACGTGATCAATGTGCTGCTAAACTAGTGCTAGTTGGCGAACATTTTTCTCTGCAGGAAGAAAAGTTGCATGTGTATGTACTTTGATAACAGTTAACGTTAAAGTTAAAGTTAGACAGTCTACGTATATACCCAGGAACAGTTTTCAAAGTTTTAAAAAAAAATCTACTTCAATTCCTGTTTTGTCACATGCTGGTTTGTTTTGTATCTCGTAAAATCATCGGTAGCTGCTAATCTAATACAGATGACGGCTAGCTAGCCGTGGAGAATCCTCCTCCTCAACTGAATAACATGTTAGAGAAGTTTTGTAGCAGCTAGCTGCACAAGCGTTAGTTGAGTTGAGAGGATAACAAAGGCACATTGAATGTGTTGTTTGTGGTCGTAAGATTTACTCGGAAGGTTAGTTGTAATTGTATAGAGGGATTAACGTTAGAGACTGTGTTTATGACAATTCTGTTGTCATCTGAGTACTAGTATTTTTTCAGTTTTCCGTGCAATATGATCTCAGTCAAGCACAGGATTTTTTCCCCACATGCTCAGACATCTGTGTTTGAGTGTTGGAGGGGTATCCAGGAAACATTCACCGCAGGTTTGTTTTGCGGTTTGGCAGCCCTTAACGTCAAGACTGCCTGTGCGCTGCTGTAGTTGTTGAACGTTGTTTACGTGACCTCCGTGCCCCATGCAGGGAATGCGGACGCATCGTGCGCATACAGTGCGCTCTCTCTCTTAAGCAAATACAACCCTTTCGTCTATGATAAAAACCGGTGGCGGAGCGACGCACAACCATGACGCCTTTGTGCAGTTGGTCTGTGTTCACGTGTCACGAGGAATTTGCTTTGTCCGTAAAGGGAGAGAGCGAGAGAGAGAGAGCTAAAGATGTCCAGTTGGTCATGTGACATCGCAGTCTCGAGCAACATGGAGACGCCAGCCCGATCCGTGTTCATCTGTATAGTGAACGAGTGGAATGGATTTGAACATCCGGCAACTTCAGCTTAGTTCGTCTGTGTGATTTGACTTGAGTAGGACCAGTCGTTTGGAGCTCTTTTCACCTCTAAGATCCAGGAGTTCAGCTCTTTAAACTTGAGTAGTCATGAGCCTGATCCCTTGCTGTCTCTGACACACACACACACACTGGGGAGGTTAATATTTGAAGATAGATAGATAGATACTTTATTGATCCCCAGGGGAAATTCAAGAAGGACAGGGCAGCGGCCTTGGGATCTGATGATAAACGTGTGTGTGTGTGTGTGTGTGTGTCAGTAGCTGACTCCTGAGGGGTATTCCAGAAAGCAGGTTTACTGGCTTAACTGGGTATGTTAACCCAGAGTTAGCGGTAAACCTGGGATTTCAGTTCCAGAATGCTCAAATATGATCAGGCTATGTAAGTAACTATGGTAACATGGGCTCTGAACTGAACTGGGTATGTAAACCCAGAGTAAACGGTAAACCTGGGATTTCAGTTCCAGAAAGCTCAAAAATGATCAGGCTATGTAAGTAACTATGGTAACATAGGCTCTGAACTTAACCTGGTAGGGGGTAGGTTTTGTTCAGGTTATGTTCAATTATGTTCGGTTATTTTAGTGCATGTTCAATCCGCTATTTTTACACTTGTCACACAATGACGTTTCATTTTGATGAAGGTCCGATTGACAAAGAAGCACAAAATCACGTAATATTCATCCGTGCAATTCACCGTGAGAGGGCGATAAGACCACGACATCACATGATAGCCTATCCATTCTTTTCCAAACGAGTTTTTCAAGAGCGCTGAGTTTTTCAGCTGAATCCTAAATATAGGCTACTTGAAAAGCAGCATGGTGGATTAGAATAGAATAAAATAAATCTTTAATGTAGCCTACACCATAGTGGACATTTGTGTTTGGCTCACCAGACAGATGGACAAACAACATCTCAGACACATTGAAGATATAATTATATAATATAATTATTATAATTAAAAATTACATTTGGGATTCTCAAAGAATTCTATGGCCCACTTAATCTGTGAGAATCCCAAATGTAATTTTCTATTTTAACACGGGTTCTGCAGCTGTGGGCCAAGTTAAACTTTTGCGCTCCATCATCGGAAGGGTGAATGTCGGAAGGCATGGGTAACCTATTGGACACATTTCAGTGCACATTTAGAAAAATGTAATAAGTGATGCTGACCTGCCAGTTGGTGAAACTACACATTAATGATCCTCGTGGGTTTGTGTCCAGGAAAACGAATGAAGTTGCGCAGGGACTGCTTTAGCGCAAAGCAAACTTTACGCACCGACCGACAGCTTGCCGATATGCTCTGCGTCTCCAACACTACAAAAACTCCCAGTCGGAGAGCGTGTGTAGCCTATTAAAAAATATTTTATTCCAAATGCCATCAGCATTCTTAACCAAACTTAGTGACAACATGCATACTAGTTTAAGAAAGCATCATTCAAAGCAGTCAATACAATACGTGATGTCCAGTGAAATATTTAATTGTGCTTTTGACATTAAATAGGCTATCCTAAACGTACGCATTTCAAACGTACACGGTCAGTTAGGCTATTCTCTGCCAAGCAAGGTCTCGGACGCAGGCGTTTAAGTATTGCTCTTTTTTTGTAATTACAGTTCTCTCCTCGTAAGCCTCGACTACTCCGCCTCTGAAAAATACGGTGCTCTTCCTTTCACCGGTTTCACTCATTGTTTCGACTCTCAATAGATGATGCCTTTATAAGTTCGCCGTGAACGCGCACAACTCTAGGTTATCTAACACAGGGTTGATTGAACTAACTGGTAACCGGTGTTTTGGAACCGACAGCTCGGGTTTAGTCGCCACAGGTTCAGACAACCCAGAGGTTAAGTTTTATCTCAGTGTTTGTTAAACCTCCTTTCTGGAATACCCCTCTGTTCATGTCTCTGCCAGGATATGTGATTGGGAAAGCCGTGTGTATCAGACACTTTTATCCAAAGCAACTTCCGAAGACATCAATAAATAATATAATAAATATTACATTTACATTAAAATCAACAGTTTAATATAACAGAGTAATAAACATAACACAAACTCTAGTTCAGTAGCTTGATATAATGTAAACAGGGTCTTACGCTTAAGTCAGGCACTTTTGAAAGATCCCAAAACTACGGCGGGATGGAAGAGTGGCAGGTAAATCATTCCACCAGCGAGAGAGACACACACACACACACACACACACCGTGTCATTCCACCAGCGAGGGATCACGTGGAACAGAGCTGTGACCGTGTCATGGAGTCGCCACAGCGGACAGAACTCCAGAAATGCATCATCTGAATTTCCCCTGGGGATCAATAAAGTATCTATCGATCTATCTATCATCTGATGGGATCAATAAAGTATCTATCGATCTATCTATCATCTGCAGACACATGAAAGTGGAAGAAAGTTTTCTGCTGTCTGTGGCGTTCTCACTGTTCCCTGGTTAAAATGAGTGTGTGTGTGTGCGTGTGCGTGCGTGTGTGTGTGTGTGTGTTGGGCAAGGCCGTGTGTGTGTGTTTGTGTGTGTTGGCCAGGACCGTGTGTGTGTGTGGAGAAAACATGTTGGGAAAGAGGAAGTGAAGGTCCAGATGTGCAGCTCTGCACTAGTGCAGCCAGCCAAGCTGGGGTGGAGTTCTGGAACCAGCTGCTGGAACACTCAGACCTGGGTGGAGTTCTGGA